>NW_024526600.1:9118329-9593645 GCF_017590135.1 Pyrgilauda ruficollis
TTCCTGAAACAGGGGGCCCCGGGTATTAAAACAAAAAAAAAAAAAAAAAAAAAAAAAAAAAGAAAAGAAAAAGGAGAGTGGTGCTTACAATGTGTCTGATTTAATAACATCTCTGCAAATTTAAGGCTTTACGTGCTGGTTCCTCGTCACTCTGGCAGACTGGAACTTTTCTGTCACCGTCCCAAGGTTTCTTTCAGGCAGGATTATCTTTATTTCTACATCTTTATTTCTCTCATTCATTCACTGCAGAAATTTGAAAGGAACTTTCAGTTTAAGGGAGTGGATTTTAATCTTGCATCTGTTTCACGCTGCAAAGTGAGAACTTGCGCTCGGATTGAGCAAGCGCCTAGGAAACTTAAAAACACAAGATTTCTGCTGGGGAATACAATCCTGAGCCCACAAATTGCTAGCACACCCTGTTTCCAAACTTACACTCCTGGGAGATCATATCTAATATTCTGAATTAAACTATTTTTGTTTACAACTTTTAGTTCTTGTTTAGAACAAGTTTAGATATGCTTTTCTTTTAAAAAAAAAGTATTGTTCTAAAGTGTTTACAGAAATAAGAGTTACCCCACTGTGGTGAATTTTTAGGAAATACAATCATTTTACAGTAGCCACATGATTTTGTAAACTAACAAGTCTTCTATTTCACTCTATCATTTCTTATGACAAGTCTTTTCCTCCTCGCAAATACATTTTCAGCAATGCTTCAACAAATCTAACAATGTAAAAAAAGAAAAGAAATGTTCCATTTCAGAAAAAGCACTCTTTGAATGCTGGAATCATGCTTTAGAAAGGCAGGGGGGTTAGGGAAAGCCCTCTGCCCCACCTCTGGAGATTTATCTAACAACTCTGGAAATATCCAGTTTTGCACCTTAGGGTATCAAAATCACCTTCTGGGTTTCAAAACCAGCTCCACCGAGCAGAGCTTTGAACTTCACCATAAGTAAAGGCACGATTACTGCAGCAGTTACTTATTTATTTTTATTTTCTTTCCCGGAAAAATCAAAGAGCAGCTACAAAGCTACGCGAGTTACAGGTATCTTATGGCACTAACTCAGGCTCTGTATAAAACTCCACAAACAGGACTGTGGTATTTGGTAACAGCTCTGCAGTGACCCTCACTGGTGATAAAATCCAGAGCTCTGAAAACGAGAAAATGAACACCTGCATCTGTATTTCTAAACTTTCATCAAGTGGGGATTACAAGAACAAGAGCAATTATAGACATTTTCCTAGAGGAAAACTCCCAAGTTCTCCAACAGAATCAAAAAGTAAGTATACTAATAGCAATTTACCTTACTCCAGCACAGAATAATTAAAAAAAAAATAAATTAAAACTAATTTGTACATCCTCCCAGCTGGGAATGAAAAATTTAAGTTCAGTCAGAACACACTCCTGATTTGCAAAGCTTTTGTGTAAACAACTGTTAAACTTGGTGTGCCTTTTATCTGCTTCATGCTTGCCCATCTGGTGGTGCCTTTTTGCTGAAGCTGAGGGTACAGAAGAGTTCTGACCCATTTCTCTGCCCTGAGTGCTTTGCTGGGCAGCAAGTATGCTGTGTCCAAATTAACTGCAATAAGAATTAATTGCTGTGTCCAATTTGCACATCTCTTTGTTTCAAACACCTGCTTTAAGTTTACTATAGCAAATGGAGAGATTTTTTTTCATTTTAATACACTATGCTGAAATAGAAGTAAGTCAAGAAAAATGCCCAGTGACAAACAGTAGAGAAAATAAGTTATTCCACAAGCTACAGTCTACTATCACAAATGATGTCAGAAAATGATGCATTTACCCAACTTCTCCTAGCTTTAAAACCATCACACCGTGGTGTGAATTTTAAAACATGTTTATTATTTGTCTAATCATACAGCTCAGGATTAAGCACAGAAGCTTTGAATACGACACAGCTGTATGAAAAACAGTCCTCTAACCACCCCCCATGACTCTGAGCTTTCTTAAACTCAATTTTAAAAGGTATCACATTCAGATTTCTAAACCTGCTTTTAACTTCTTCTGCAGATCCACACTCAATTGCAAGCCAGGGGCAGCAGCAGGAACAGCGTCACGAGAAATGAAGACTTGCCCTGACCTAATGCTACATGACATAGAGCAAAGTAAGATTTGGAAAAAGCATTTCCCCCTTCTGATTCTATTGAGAAGTTCCCAGTATTGTCAGCCTTTCCCAAAATCACATGCAAGACTTAGACAAGGATTTTGTTCCATGTGCAAGCGGCGCATTTTTCAAAACCACACCAAGAGCTGTCACTACTAGAAAGGCACAGTAAATTGTCTTTAGCAATTTTAAGTGCTGGCAGAGACCAGCTCAGATAAAAATGGTGCATTTAATTGTGTGGTTCTGCAAAGTTCTGAGATGGTAATCAATGCTCAAAAGATGAAACTGCAGCTCCAAAACCAGACTGAAAAGAGAGGCTGATTGGAACCTTCTTACTGTAAACCCAAAACAGGCACTGTTTGAAGCCAAGCACTGTAAGCAGATTTCTTGTATTGATCTTTTGGTAGCTGTGCTCACAAGAAATTAATTTTATGCTAGATTGAGAGGTTACAAGAAGTTTCCTGTCTGCACAGTCAAAATATTATTGAAGCAATTCAGGTTGTCAGTAAAAGCTTAAACAAATTTGCTGATAATCCTGTTAATGACCTAGGTCAAGTGTTAACTGTTGTGGGTTATAAAACAGTGAAATTAAGGTGGCTGGTACCCTCAGGCAGGCAATATAGTTACAGAAGAGACTGAGGAGAAATTATTAAATTAAAGAACGACCGGGCTCACTCGATTTCTTGATACCACAGGAGTTATTCAGAAAGAGAATTGCATCCTTCTAAGAAAAAAAGAAACTCAGCCCTCAGCAAGCAGAGAATACCCAGCAGAGTGGAACAGGAGAACCTGTGGTTTCTGTGCACCTACGGGGCTCAGCCTTCAAACTCCAAACTGGAAAAGTTGGATGTTAAATCTTCCTGACATTGTCCTGCCCCGCAGAAAAGAGCACACACCTTTTCCCAGCAAACACACACAAACCTGAGCTTCAGACATCCTTCTGGAGCTCCTGTGATTGAGTAGGGAAAATTTCTCATGAGCACGGCAGAGAGTTTGAAAACAAACTCGGGGGAAAGTTTCACTTTTTATCCAGAAAATCTACATAAAATTTTTCTGGGCTGAAGCAAATTAAGAAAATCTCAAGCTCTCCAAGAAAAAAGACAAAAAATTGAGCACCACAAAGTGTAGTAAGACAGCAGTTTGTCTTCAGCCCCTCTTTCATCCTTTTCTCCCTTCATCCCATTCACTTCCCCTACAGTATTACCACCAACAGTCATCAGTTTTAATATTAATTACAAATGTTAAGTGAAGTTTGATTTAAAAAAATAAAATTATTTAAAGTCAAATAAATTCGGGAGCTATTTCTCTGCC
The DNA here is from genome assembly GCF_017590135.1 of Pyrgilauda ruficollis. Taxonomy (NCBI): domain Eukaryota; kingdom Metazoa; phylum Chordata; class Aves; order Passeriformes; family Passeridae; genus Pyrgilauda; species Pyrgilauda ruficollis. Next base: position 9,121,764 of record NW_024526600.1, read on the forward strand.
CACACTCTTGTTGCAGTAGACACGTAACATTTACATCCCCGAGAAGTTAGACTAAGCTGCACAAACACACCAAAAATTAGTTCCATCCGCTGTTAAAACAATTTATGGGGAGAATTTCAAAAGTAGTTTTAATATAAAATGTAAGGAAAAAGGTAGACATTTTTATCTACATGCCTACATCAACAAATGCTGTCCAAAATATATATTTTTTTATTCTGAGCGGTGGAAAAAGGAAACTTTTCTAAATACTCCAGAGAAATACAGAAACATCTATCTCTAGTTTGGGGAGGAAATTTATGCGAACAACACCAGAAATGCAAATGAAGTGGTCCGAAAAAGATGATTTAATAGAGAAAAACATCATCTTCTGACATGATTTAAAGCTGCACCCTAACACTTGTTCATCAAATTAGTGGGTCAGCAAATTATAAGAATTAAGATTTCTAAACTCACACGATCAACCCATACAGTGCAAATAAATAAAAGGATTACCGAGCTTTCCTAAATGGGGATTAAAAAAAAAAAAAAAACAAACAAAAAAAAACCTAAAAAGCCCTTAAAAGTTGACAACATCATCTTCTGACATGATTTAAAGCTGCACCCTAACACTTGTTCATCAAATTAGTGGGTCAGCAAATTATAAGAATTAAGATTTCTAAACTCACACGATCAACCCATACAGTGCAAATAAATAAAAGGATTACCGAGCTTTCCTAAATGGGGATTAAAAAAAAAAAATAAAAAAATAAAAAAAACTAAAAAGCCCTTAAAAGTTGATCTCTTTTTTTAAAAGAAAACTGACAGTATTCCTATTTTTTTAAAGCATAGCAAAACATATACTTAAAAAAAAAAAAAGCCACTTAAAAGCAGGTTACTCTCCTGTTACTGCATTTTTATTGCTGTTTTCACTACCAATTTTGCAAATATTGCTCATCTTGTAGGAGCCCTTGAAGCTCAGAGGAGAGAAGGGAGGCAGCATTTGCTGAAAGCTGACTTGGACAAGTGTACTTAACATGCATTCCGTATGATACCCATATTTTCCCTCCTTTCTCAATTCCCAGCGCCAGTGACTCGAAACAAAGACACAAAAAGTGGGGTTTTTTTTGTTTGTTTTTTTTTTTTGCAAACTGGAACGCTCCAATATCTTTCTGGCACAGTCACTCTCAGTGTGCAGAATGTGTCTCCACTGCCATGGAGGCAGAGCTGCTCCACTGACTGACAGAACCACAACCCTTCCCTGAGAGGAATGGTTATAAGACAACAGTAACCCCTACCCACACTCTCCCTTTCACTCCTGAAAATGATTTTTGAGAGATGACAACATTTACAAAATAGCTTCTAACTGGAGGTTTAAAAGTGACTGTTGAAAGCGCGCTCATTTAAAAAAAAAATCCATAAAGCACTGCGTACAAAACAAATTTGCATAAAACATACAAACAGATGACATACTGCTCCTCTTGTATAATGGCACTGTAATTATTTCCTAGCAATGAAACCAACCGCTTAAAGATTACCCAGGACTTGTGAAGTTTGCATCTTGCCTTGGTTATTTTTTACCATATTTCTTTTTCCTTCCAGAAATCATGCAAAGTTGTTATCTCACTGCCTTATCCCACAAACACCCAGAATATCAGTAAATACATCAGCATTATTTGTAAGGGAGAAATAAATAGTTGCTCTGACGGGTTTCAGAGCTTCTCTACACAGCCATCCAACTCAAGCAGGTGCGAGTTTTACACGGTTGTTGGGTGCTAGGAGTTCTTCACAACCTTTGCCCTCGAGATTTTATCCCAAAAGATGATTACACTGGGCATCCTGGTCATGCCGAGTGCCTTCACTGCAAGCAAGCAGAAGCTCCATTTCTTTTCTTTTTTTTTTTTTTTTTTTTTTTTTTTTAATAGGGAAAGGACAGGGGTCTTTTAGGGGTTTTTTTTTTTCATAGTGTCTGGTTGTCACTGTTTTTTTTTTTTTTTTTTTTTTTTTTTTTTTTTTTTTTAATTGGGAAAGGACAGGGGTCTTTTAGGCGGTTTTTTTTCATAGTGTCTGGTTGTCGCTGTTTATTTTTTTCCCCGAAACCTAGCATGGGTTTTCAGCAAATTTCATCTTAGAAATTAACACAGCAAAAGAAAACAAACCGCTCACTCTTTTTTCCCCCCCCAGGAAATTATTTTTTTACACAAACACAGACAAACTTTGATACACATTGACACACAACCGACACAAACAACACGATCTGACAGAAACCCGCTAGGGAACCAGGAGGAGGTTTTACAGGGACAACAAGCTTCTTTTGGGGATTAATTAAAAGTTTTGAAAGGCAGGACCAGAGCAGACGAGAAGGGGCTCGGAGTTATCAGCGGGCTGAGAGCGATGGAGGCATCGGCGGCTGGGGCGGCTCGTCCCGGGCACCTGCCGGGGCTGGGGCTGCGGCTCCGCGGCCACTGCCCCATCCGCGCCCCGGGGCTGCGGCTGCCCGCGCATCCATCCATCCGTCCGTCCGTCCGTCCATCCATCCATCCATCCATCCATCCGTCCGTCCATCCATCCATCCATCCCTCCATCCATCCATCCATCCATCCATCCATCCATCCATCCCTCCATCCCGCGCACGGCCGCGCGCTCCCGGGGCGAGGAGCCGCCGCCGCACGGGACCGCCTTAACGGGGAGCAGCGGGGCGGGGGAGGAATAACAGGGGGGGGGGGGAATAAAAAAAAAAAAATAAAAAGGAAGAAAAATAAACAGAGAAAGCGGGGAATAGCGGAAAGGAAAAACGAGGAATAAACGGGCCACCCGGCCGTGCCGCGGCTCACCTTCGTTGCCGGGGCGGGCGCTCAGACGGCCGGCAGCGCCGAGCGCGGCGCGGAGCAGCCGGGCGGCGGAGCCTGCCCACAGAGCGCGGAGATGCTCCGCTAGCCCCCGGAGATAACCCCAAGCGTGCCCCCAGCCCCCGGAGATAACCCCGAGGCCGCCCCCAGCCCGCGGAGATGCCCTGGAGTCCGCCGCAAGTCTCGGGAGATAACCCCGAGCCTGCCCCCAGCCCCGGGAGGTGCCCCCGAGCCCGGCCCAGCCCCGGGAGATACCCCGCCACACGGAGCGCGGGCTCGGCAGAGCGGCTGGGCGAGTCACGGAACTCGGGAGCCTCGGGTGGGTGTCGCAGCCAGCTCTACGAGCCGGTCGTGTCCAATTAGCGGGCTCTCCCGGGAGGAATGCAGCGGCAAAGCAGCGGTAAAACCCCGGGAGTTTCAGGCTGCTTGGCGGAGAGGCGAGCGCCAGTTGCATCGTTCGGCGCTTGGCTGCCCGCGGTGACAGCCTGCACCACTCGGGGCCACAACTCCGGCCCCAAGAGCAGGCTGGCTTTGCCGTCACTAAAATCACTAGCAGGGGGCTCCGCCCGAGGGCTGCTCTCTGTAGGAGTGTGTGGCTCTACTCTAGAAGTTGCCGTGTAAAATGAGTGTTTTTTCTTCATGCTCGCACCTTTCCTCCAGCCCTTGCAGCCCGTCAGAGGCCCCAGAGTACCTGTCAGAGCACAGAGCAGAGAAACAGAGCTGCTATTCCGCGGCTCTCAGGGGGAATCACTGCAGAGCAGCGCTTCCCAAGCTTCCCCTTCTGCAGATCGGTTTTTTTCTCAGAATATGGACAACTTCCTTCCCAAGTGACTCGTCTCAGGTCTCCAGAGTCGCCCAGCACGGTTCTGTGGAAAATGGGGAAATATCTGAATAATACTGAGGTCAAATAAATATTTTAGTCCAAACCAAAGCTATGCATCCTCGTAGTACAGAGGCCAGCTCTGAATGCATGTGCTGTCTGCAACAGGATGGGAGGAGAGGAGCCTCTTGCAACAGATGTGGAACTACATCTCAGAATTAACATCAAAAACCTTTGATAGCAGAGAAGCCAATACCCAGTGTTTCTCAAACCAGTGTGGTAAACATCTGAACAGCCTCCTTCTTCATTGCCCTGTGTGTCCTGGTGTCCTCAGGGTCACCAGGGCCAGCAGGACAGCTGGGAATTGCTGCCTGCAGCACCTGAGCTCCAGGTTCACCAAACAACACAGAATCACCAGCTTGCTTCAGCAGCGATGCAGCTTCCCTGCAGCAGAAGAGGAGGTGCTGGACTGGTTGCAAGGCAGGACCCGTGCCAAGGTCTCTCCTGCACGGTATTGGCACCCCGCAAACATCTGGTTTAACTCTGTGCTGCACTGAAGGGGTTGGAAATGCGTGGAAACCGAAGCAAAGCGGGGACCAGGCTGTGAGAAGTCATCTCAGACAGGTTCCTGGTTCAGGAGAGCACAGGGGAGGACGTGAGCACTGCAAATTAACATGATATTAACCTCCTTTCCTGTTTCCAGGCTTGATTATTCAATCAACCAAATTAAAGAATCATCACATTTAATACCATTTGTTTCATGTCTCCAACCCTTCCTTTCACTCATATTTACCATCTACCCCATTTCCTCTGTGGTCAAACTTCCAAAAGATGGAAAAAATGCCCAGAGCTCTTGAGCAGGAAACCTGCAAGGGCAGAAGGAGGAGCAGGGTGGTCTGGTCATGCAGTTCACCGTGTATGGTCCAGAGAAAAACATCTCCTGTCCTCCTTTATCCTTCCCAAGTCTCATTTCACCACATCTTCCCAATCCTTGGACAAAGATGCTTTTCCGCAGCAAAAAGGCCAGAAGTTGACATTCCTCAAAAGATAACTTTCCCTAATATTAAAAACTATTTTGCTTTAGTTTGAAGGGGTTTTTTGCCAGCATTTTCCTTAGCTTTTTTAGAATACACAGCTGTTTTCATTGAGTTCTGTCATACAACAGAGATACATCCTTAAAACCCTACGAAGTTCTCAGGACCACTAGGTCTCATCTCTCTGAAGCTGCATCTTTCTTTCACAATTTCAGGTAATTTTCTTTTTTTTAAGGCGTGAGAAAAAGTTGAATGAAAAGGGGTAAAGAAAGCACAAATCTGGGGGGTAGGGAGTGGGGAAAAATGAAGATGACAATCAACCCAAAACCCAACAAACTTCTGTTTTCAGTTGGTGGAAAAAAAATATTTCCAAAGAAGGGAGTTTTTGAGGCTACTCATAGCAATCACTTTCCAAATTTGTAAATATATCAGCATCACTGAACTCATTTCATATAGGAAGAAAAGTATAATTATCAACACAATCCATATAATATAAATTTTAGTATCAAATATTCCAGCAAGAAAACCTCCCAAGTGAAAAAATGAATAGCAGAAATACTTGGAAAAATTTAAAACAAAGAATGAGTTTTTAAAAAACTTCACTAAAAAACCCCCACAAACCTGGGAAAATTCTCAGCAGGAAAGAAAGATTAAATTCATTACAAATTTCTCACTAGGCTTTTTTCTCTGTGACGCACGTTCTGTTAGTTTTGTGCAAATTGCATGTTTACTCTATTAAGAGTAATTTTCTGTGAGCTTAAAGGGCACCTTTGAAGAAAGAAAATAGCCTCTAGTGGCATTTCTACATAACCAGAGTGCACATGGTAATATCTTTGCCCTAGCATCCATAAAATCCTTCTGGAGAAACACATAACTATGATTTATGATTTTCTGCCGAGCCTGGGCTTTAATTTCTTTAATATATTGGAGATCAAAATCCTTACTAAACACAAATTTTATCTCTTACATTTTTCTTTTGTAAACAGGGAGGTGACACATTCTGTGATTGTATAATGGAAAAAAGAAATCATAACACATGGGCAGAATGCTCCGGATCCCACGTTTGCATACTAAATAGGAAAACAACTTTCTGCCTAATGAAAAAATGCTACAGATTATTAGGAATAGCCACAGAAGTAATCAATCAATTTATCCAATGGACTGAGCCTGCTTCCAAGAAGCTTTTTAATGTTTATGGCTCTTGAGTGGCATCGTTTAATTAATGGAATGACACGAAACTTCTAATCTTAGAGATTTAAAGTATTTTCCTTAAAAACAAACAAAAAGAATTAATGACAGGTTCACTACTCATAAAGAAAGGTGGCTGGACAATCCCCCATTTATTCAGGGAGGAGGCAGAACAATGGTCCCCAAGTGATGCCTCGCCTGTGCCTCCCTGGGATTGTTGGGAGGCGTGAGAACATTTCCCCCTCAATTTCTGGGATTTATTTATACAGGTTCTTGTTTGTCATGTGGCTACACCTCCCTTCACACAGGCATGCAGTGACAGAACTTTTCCACATAAATCATAACAGGGACAGCTTTTCCCAGTAATCAGTTAGGCTTCCAAATAACCACCTCAGTATATATATAAATATATGTATATATAATATGTGTGTGTGTAATATATATATATATATGTATTTATGTACGTATATGCATCTGTTTTAACATTAATTATTTAGTGTTCAGGTAAAAAATATTATAGATGGAAGCATTGCTGCTTGGGTTCATCCTAAATCTGACATGAGCCACTCTTGGAGATGGTGACCAAGGAGGAAAAACCCTCCCACGAGCCACCAAGTAGATTTCCTTGGTTTAAATATTCTTTGGGAGAGGTTTTACAGCATAACTCAAAGGTCTCCTAATGCACTGTGTCGCCCTGAAAATGCAAGCAGATGAGGAAATGCAGGATGTGGAAGAGTAAAAGGCAGGATGCAATAAAAACAAATGATAATGAAGTGTGAAAAGTTACTTTAAATAAGTCATGTAAAGCTAAGCTATAGCCCTTTCCAATCAATACTTACATAATAATTATGTGAAAATCCAGACAAATGGATTAACTAGGCAGCATAAAAAAACTCAGCTTTGAGCAGCAACAAAGCTGAACTTGTAATTATGAAACAACTGCACACCAATCCCGTAATGAAAAAAAGCATGGAGATGGAAAAGGGTAGAAAAGCAAAATGCAAATGCATTTGAGCTGCAAGTTTTCCCCATAAAGTCTGAATCGTTTGTTAAATATGCAATAAAAAGGTGACAGTCCAAGCACTTAGACTGAATTTACCTTTCTGTAAACAAAAATCTATAGAAGCCATAAAAGAAAAGCTTCACCAGCGTTAATGCCAGTTTTTAGAGAAAAGCAACATTTATGTGCAGGAGTGAGTATTGCTACCATGAAAGAGCTTGCCAAATTTTAGCTTTAGGATGGGGCATTTACAGTAGAAACCCATGAATCCTGTAAAACCAGACTGTATTATGGAGACACTGGCAGACCTCCAATAAGGTGCATAATGATAAGTTTGATCAGTTTGGTTTTCTTCTTGCAGGTCACAAAGAATGTTCAGAAATTTTTTGTGAGATCAAAAAAAAAAGACAATCAAGAAATGAAATTATTTATTCTCATGTATTTCAACTCACTGGCTTTTTTTTTTTTTTTTTCTCCAGAAGAAAGTGCAATGCAGGGTTGGACAAAAAATAGGCAGACACATTTTAAAATAAATATGACAGTACTTCTAATACCAGGGATCAACATCCAGTCTGGGGAATGCACTTGGAGAGCACATGGGCAAAATTCTGTAATCTCTCTGAGCTGGATTGGAAGAATTCCCTTGTCTTTGCAGAGCAAGGCTTGCACACTGACAGCAAAATGGGTGTCTGTTTTTGCCAGCTAAAAAACAGAGAGAAACACTCATGGCCAACTGCAATTTTAAACAGCAGAATGCAAACACTCTGAAGAGTCTGTGTTCACAACATGTGAGAACTCCTTAACAGGTTCATTTCCACAGGGAACTTTTTTGCATTTAACTGTTTATTTTATTTTGGTTTTTTTCCCCCTCAGTAAAGAATACCTGAGATTCTGCAAATGATTGAGGCACTTCTGTATTTTCAGGTAATTTGCTGTTTTTTTTCTCAAATCACCTCACCTCCTCCCTGGTAGTCAAAGTTTTCTCTTCTTTCTCCTCTTCTGTCCTATGGAACTGGTGCCACGACTTCTGTCCACATCCAAGGAAGCATCAGGGGATAGAATAAGATGGGGAAAAGACCATAAAATGGAATTATCTTAGAACCCTTAATTTCACATCAGCATCAAAACATGAAATAATTTCATACTAATAATATACACATTACATTCAATTATTGCTCATTATGGCAAGGTGGGTATTTGATTGCACACTGTACATATGGTTACTAATTCCCAACTAAATGCTACCACCCAAGAGGAAAATCAGATTTCAGAAAGTTCCAAAGACTTGTTCCCAATTCTGGTGCCTACATGGAGACAAAGATTTCCTGTTTGCTTCAAAAGCTGCTTCCTCCAGGACTTTGGGGACAGCTTGGGAACTGAGGACAGCATCATATGCAATAATTAGCTATAATTAGCTATATAATAGCTATACAATTAGCTATTAGCTATATAATAATTAGCTATTAGCTATATGGGCTCAGAACTTGTCAGGGAACACAGGTGCTTCAGAAGTTCCTCACGTGCCCAGCTTGTACCAACATTTCTCAGCCTCCAACCACAATACAGCAAAAATACACCAGAAAAGCCAAAGTGGCCCCTAATTAGAGCCCCCCCAAAGCATCCTTTTCCCCCAGCTGCAGCCAGCTGGGTGCAGAACACGTTCTCAGCAGTCACACCTGTGCTGCTGGATGAGCTCAGCTTCTGTGAAACGTCCCCATCCTCCTGACCCATCACCCCGGCTCACCCTGTGCGTGCTGAGAAGCTCTCAAGTCTTCCAGTGTTTTCTTCTTGATTGTAATGAGTTAATTACTTTGCCAGAAAGCACGAGGTAGCTTTTTTATTAATCTCCTCAGCCACTTGGGCAATGAAGAATTGCAGTTTCTGCAGAAGGCTAACTAACATTATCTAAATATTATTCTTTCTAATTATTAGACAACACATGCAATAAATAATTATAGCTCATTAGTATTCTCCCAACCCAATTGACCATAGCAGGACAGTCTGTCAACCTGGGGTCAAACAGCCTTTATCCATTAAATGAGATATTTTGTGACATTTTAGACTTTCCTTCCTAGTCCTGCAGCCAGCTGCAGCTCTGTAGTGAAGGATGGAGCTCCTTAACTTTTCTAACTCGCCAAAGAGGGTTGGAAATGCAAACATTTCTTATTCTGAGCTGGACATGTGCTCTCTATGTCAGTAGAATGTATTGCAAAGATGTCTTGTCCTCCTGCTGAGCATGAAAAAAAGCTTTTCCCACCCCAGTATCAGATTTGGTTTATCTGAACTAAATTTTCAATCTTTAAGACATCACCAGGGTTATTTTTCATGAGACAGACAGTTCACGACTGAAATGTTGGCTTCAACATTTGCTTGAGGAAATTCCCTCATTTCTTTGAGCTATCATCAAAACCTGGAAGAATGTGTGAGTTACTTTTTTTATACCAGAAATGAAGAAAGCCTCTGTCGTTTGTGTTACCAAACTAAAGTTGCTGGAAAAGGTTTACCAGCATTGAAATGAGTCATCTCTCTAGAGATTTTAATGAGAGAAATTAGTCAGTGAGTACTCAGTAATTTCCTTGGGATGCATCAGCTTTGGAATTGGGAAGTAGCAGAAGGATTAAAAGAAAGAAGTAACAACTAATTTGTACAGTATGGAGGGGAAATTTATTACACAGAGTTTCAGAATTTTCCTAAATGAATGCAAGGTTCTAGCTCAAAAAGCAGCTGTAGAAAATGCACAGAAAAAAAAAAGAACCATAATAAAATAAAACCAAAGAAGCCCCCAAACTATTGAAAAAGCTGGAGACAATTAGCAGAAAATAGTCCCCATTCAGTTCCTAAAATGAACTTACACTACTGGCAATGCCAAGCTGCAAAACTAAAAATCCAAAACCCACTGGAATCAAAGTGCATTTCTTGAGAAAAGAGAACACTCATCAAAAGTGACATAAAATTAGGCCTTTACATGAAATGAAAAAAAGGAGATACTTTGCAGTGGATCTGTGAAAGAAACTCAGGGACTTGTCAGAAGTGTGGAGGGGAAGGTTTTGCTGAAAGCCAAGCTGTGCAAACCCAGTGTGCTCTGCTGGGTTTATGGATGTGCTCCCTTTAGTGGGACTTTGTTTTAAATAATACTTTGCTTTCAGATGGCAGCCGAGTGTATTATTACTGTTGCCCAGGAGAGAACAAAACCTGCAGCATTTCCAGAAGAACCCCTGAGATATAAATCACAGGAAGTGCAAGGAGGAACAGAACCTCCATCTCTGCTTAAGGATGGAGAACCTTGCAAACACCTCCAACAAAGTGCAAAATCCTGAGCTCTGTGACCCAGAGAAGGCAGAAAAAAGGGTCAGATATTTTATATTATGGGTCCTGATTGTTGGGTTGGTTGGGAGTGTTGTTTGTTTGTTTGCTTGTTTGGGTGGGTTTTTTAAATTTTTGTTTCTGGGGTTTTTTTAGGTTTTTAATTTATTTTTAAAATTAAAATCCAAGTTATCACCTACTTCTAAAGAATTTGCTTTTATATCAATTTCAGACATATACATGCTGGGACTCCTGCCCTTTAGTTTTCCTTAAGAATACTTCAAAAGGTTCTTGTGAGCTCTAGAATAATAAAGACAGCATTTTCTGTTATTTTATACAGTCTCAAATGTTTTGTCTGGAATTAAATAACCAAGCCATGCTGATTTTGGAAAGTTTTTTGTTGTTGTTGTTGTTTTTTGGGGTTTTTTTATTAAGCAATCTGTGCTGGGTTTGTCAGATAAGCAAATATATTTATATGCCTTCCACATATGTTGTCTGATTTCATGTTAGCCTTTTTGCAAAGGAGGTAAATAGATTTCTTGGAGACTTTAGGAGTTTAAGCTTGTGACCTCCCAGCTTTTACAAGAGAAAACAAAAAATTGCTCACTAAAATGTTAGGCAGGGCACTCCATTTTTAAAGGATGTTATTATTTGAGTTGGAGTTGTAATGGAGCTAAGCCACACCTACTTAGAGAACAGGGCCAAGCATTGCTCTTGCTTACAGCAGTTTAAATCCTTGGAGGCCTTTATTACTAAGAAAATTGAGTAAGATTTCAGTAAAATCAATTTTTAAAAGCACCAGGAGCTTGCTGTTGACCTCAGCTACAGCAATCTGCGCGGCTTTGCTAAAACCTTCTCTCTCTCCCTTAAATCTGACTGACGCCACTGATGAATTGTGCTGTAAAATTTACTGTTTCAATCCCTTTAAGGCACAGAAGCTGCTGCTGCTTGTGTTTCTGGAGTACCCTGTGAGATGGAAAGGAGAAGTTTTCCCAAACTGACTGCAGGAATAGAGAATTCTCTTCTCTCTGGTGCCACTTCTCAGCTCCTTTAGCACTTAGATTAACCAAAGCAGCCTCAGAGATGGAGGGGACAGCAGCCTGAAATGTGGCACTGGAGCAAAGTGCCCTCCCAAAGTCCTGCACAGAGCTGGCAAGCCTGTACCTGCTATTCCCCTTGTTTCATATGCAGTGATCTGGTGCTTTGGAGTTTTATTTCACAGCTTTTATTTATCATCATTATTATTCCTGTAAAATAGGATCTTTGACAATGCTTGTAGCACCTGGAATACCGCAGGAATTCAAGCAAGAGCTATTTTTTTCATGCCTTCTGACTTTCCTACTTCTGTGCACATTCAGAAGCTTTCAGACTTTTTACCTGACACAGCCTGAAATAAATCTGGGATTCCTGGCTTGGTAATGAGGTAATATTATTTCCATTTTCAGTTTTGGGGTTTTTTTTCAGCTTTTTCCTCCATGAAGGATTGCCCTCGGTGGCACATCAGTCACCTCACACCACCAGACCGAGCAGCAGTACTGAATATGCAATATTTAAATATTATCTTACCCAATGAACACCTATCAATAATGCATATCCAAACTGCCACAGCAGTTTCACTTTTTAACATGTCTCTGTTTGCCATCAAATCACCACGTGCACTTTGATCTTGCACACTTGACACATTTTAACAGACAGAAGGAGCAGAACCATCAGTTCTTGCTGGCACCATCTGGGGTTCTTTTACAGATACTTTCTCCCTGGCTGCCTAAAGCTCAATTCAGCTTTGGTTTTTTTTTGCTTTTTTTCTTTGCTTTTTTCCCCCCCACACACCATCTCACAGGTTTCTTCCCAACATCACCTTCCAAGCCCTTACCTTTGTCACACATTCCAGTGCTGCCGTAAAGCTCAGGAGAGATTTTTCTTTTCCCCCCCTTGCTATTCTCATTCTGCTTGAAGTGCACTGCAATTACAACAGGATATGAACTATCCTGCACTGTTATAGATGTGTTCAATTTTCTCTCTTTTAGTAGAAGTCTTTTCCCATCACTTTGGCCTGACAAACGTGACATTCACACATTGATTGTATATGTCTGCTTTACACAGCATAGCTAATGACTTTCCCTTACCCTGACTTGAATTCCAGATTAGTTTTCCTACTGCTGAGCATCCCATTCTGTCAATAATTGCAGGACAATTATCTCATTTGTCCTTTTTTTTTCTCCAAATGCAGAACAATTTCGTGGATCTTAGAGAATGTGATGCAATAAATGTAAGGTTTTAAACTAATTCTTCATTCTGGAGATCCTCCTCACTGTGTCTATCAGCCTGCAGACACCCCAATGACTTCTGCATATTCTCAGAAGGGAATTCAGTTTGCCTTCTGCATTGCCAAATACTCAGTTTCCTCTGAAAGTTTTTATGTGGTGCTGTGACACAAGTGTTACAAAATTTGAAGCTTAATCTTAAAAGCCAGGAGAGAAAATAAGATTTCTGTCATAAAGCCTCGCCACTGTTTCACCTGATTCCTCCACCACTCGCCTTAATGCAAAAAATACTTTATAAATCATGCTGTTTTCTAGAGGCAGAGGCCAATCATATCACAGAAGATTTTCCTTTTATCTCTGGGGGGTCTCAGACATCATCTCCTTTCAAGGTGTTATTTTGGGCAATGAATCATGGATACCATTTACTACCTTACACAGCTCTTCATTTCAGACTTTCAATCTTGAGTGTAAATATCAAGTCTCACTTGAACTCCCCTGGCCACTTCTGTTTTGATTTTTTAATCCAATGTAGGAAAATAAAGTCTTCAAATTATTTTTTTATTTTTTTGACAGCAAATCAGAACAACTGTAACTAAATAATATGCGAACAGACAATCCAATGTAGGAAAATAAAGTCTTCAAATTTTTTTTTTTTTTTTTGACAGCAAATCAGAGCAACTGTAACTAAATAATATGTAGTTCAAGTCTGTATCAAGAAATATAATATTTAAAGAGTTCCCTAAAGCAACATAGCATGTCAAATTCAAGGTAGGTGATGTAAAATTTGATGCCAGGACTGTGACTTTGGTGTTTCGAACTCAGGAGGCACAATGGTAGTTTTGGCTGCTGGTTTCTGCATTTCAGAAACCTTGTGGGTTTGCTTAATATGTTTTCCAGTACTTCTTTCCAGTCAATTCTTTGTGCATTCAAATCAAAGTATATTAATAATGAGAAAATATAAATCCTCTCCACCCCCTCTCCTGCAGCACTCACAGAATCATTAAGGTTGGAAAGTACCTTTAACATCACCAAGTCCAATTACTAAAAAAAAAATAAACCCAGTGAAAGACTGAGGCAGCTTCAATTTACCAGGCATTTTTTTTAATTTGTGGTTAATAGAAAAATAAGTTTAATGACAACATGACAGATGGTTTTCTTTGTGTAACAGAAAACAGGGGATAAAGAGATTTGACTGAGAGCAATCAGGACTCTTGTCTCTCATCGTGTATTTTGGGAACTGTAGGCTTTTTGGTTTAAGGTAACCATTTAAATATTGAGGACAGAACTCTGAAGCCATTTCGTGGGTCAGGAAGATGAACATGACTCCATCAGATGCAAGGAATTTGTTACAAATCCACTACTGAAGTTAAGAGCACATTGGAAGGAGGAAGGCTTAAAATAGATCTCCCAAGAAATATGAGTGTATTTCATATTTATCTCCAGTGGAGGTTGCAGAGTGACACAAACATCTCTGTGTTGTTTCTGTGTCTCACTCAGTTTTATTGCAGATCAATCACAGAATACTCTCCATGCATAAATATATTCCTGCCAGTGCTTGAAATATAGATTTTTCCATTATAATTTTTCAATTCCTTTTTTTTTGTGCTACCTTTGCATCGTCCTGGTCCTTTTCACTTCGCTCTCAGAATTAAATTGGTGCCTTTAGGAGTTCCTGATTTCACAGGAAGGAATAACTGCCTTTCATAACCTTTTTATTATTTCACCACACCTCCCCATCAACACATCCTTACAGGGACAAACATGAATATAAACAGCACATATAATCTTACCCTTTTTTCCTTTTCTTTTTGGATTTTTTTATTTTTGCATTCTAGCAGTGTCTGGAAATACCAGCCAAGAGCAATGTCCTTTAAAGCTCTATGAGAATACAGTCCTGAGCCATAATGTCCGTGGTATTAACCCAGTAAGATATGCAAGGAATTCAAGAGAAACCAAACCTAATACAGATAGAAAAACAAAAAACCTAAAAAACCTAAAACAAAACCTAAGCCAGATAGAAACTGGAACAGGAAAAATCCCTTCTCTGCCTTTCAGCCCAAAAAATTTACTGGGTCTTTCACCCTGACTGAGAACAACCCTAAGCAGATGAAACACTTGCTCATCTCAGAAGCTCAAGGTAGGAACATTTCAATGGAAACAAAAATGCCAAGATAGACAATATGAAAAGAGAAAATAGTGCTTTGATTATAGCTCAGAAGAAAGGAATGAGGCCCAAAGCTTTGGTAGTTATCTATAGCAGGGTCCCACGAGGTTCTGCAGTTGAGCAGGGAGGACATGGAGGGGATGGCCTTGCTCACTCTGCGGCGTGAAACACCTTTCAGCCAAAGAAGCCAAAGAAATTCTGGTTGGAAATTGTACTATTTCTTGGTAAGATGTCAGTATTCTAAGTGGGACAACGAGGGGAAGAAACCAGCTTGATAAACTTTTACTGCTTACCACGAACTGATGCTTGGTACTGGCAAACAACATTTGCAGCAACTGGCAGAATTGAAAATCTACCTGCAGAAGTAGATTTGCAAGAAATTAATACAGAACTGCTTGTTCCTGTGCTGTTATTCAATCCAATCTAGTGCTTCTTTTACATATCACTGAATGTTTTCTGGAAATCATGAGCTCTCATCCAATATCTTGTTTAAAGCTCACACTGGGGGGACCTGGTTTTCTGCAAAATCACACCAGTTGCAAGCTGAACACCACAAGAGAAGGATCTTTACAATAAACCAAACACTGCAAAGTTAAAACCTTCACCGCATTATACATGGGATTTTTATTTTACTGTAGAATTTGAGCTGTTAGGCACTTGGAAAACATGGCTTAGAAAAAAATTTTAACAGAATTCTTCTGAATAAGAGCTCTCACTGGAAAAAATTAAACTCCAGGAAAAACTCGGTCAGAGAAAAGAGGAAGCAAAAATGAGGGAAGAGTAATGGAATAGCAAAGTGAAACAATGTCAGGGTGGGATTGTTTCTGTCTGTGCTCCTCCATCTTCCTTGTTCACTTCCCAGTGGTTCTCTCCAGCTCTCATTCCTGCATGAGAATCTATAACAGAAATAACCAAATTTTAGCAAATCTGGAGAAAACTAGTGTCATAGAGAAATAGTTTATCCTGCAAGAATTAGCAGATGTACTTTTAATGGTGAAACGTGGGCACTCAGGGAGAATTCCCAGCTACAGCAAAAAGGACTGGAATTTCAGCCACTCACCACAATTGAAAGCCATCAGGAAGCAGCCAGGTAACTCTGAGGAAGCAGCTCTGGTCTGCTGACACCCTTTTTTTGGTGAAGTAGACACCTGTTATCTCTATCTGATTGGCACCAGTGAATATTAATCAACACAGCAAAGGTAATACCCAAAAAATCTGTACTTCATTCCATCCTCTGCCCCTCCAGTCCTACCAGCTGGTGCGCAGATGTGTCTGACCCTGTGCCTCTCTGCAGGGCTCTGGGCACACAGCTGAGGGATGTCCCCCAGCCCCAAGCACCTGAGATGCTCCTCACAGGAGTCACTCCTCTGGCCTTTGAGCTGGCAGGAGGTTTGAGCCCATCCTGAGCGTGTCAGTGCTTAAAACCAAATCCTGCGTCTGCGCTTGCGCAGATTTGGCCACGGAGAGGTCAAATCTTCCTCAGGCTGCTGCTTCAGACACTCCTTTAAAGGGCAGCTTGTGACAGCAAGGACAACGGGGTGCAGACAACCTGAGACTGCACAGCTCTGCTGAATGAATGCCATCCTGAGTCAATGCCTCCACTGTTTACCTTGAGAAGATGAAAATCAGGTTAAACTCCTGAGGTTTTTTTGGCAGGTGGAACGATCTTCCCCACAAGGAACGGGCACGGTGAGTTTGAACCTGTATTCCTGAAATACAACAAAGGTGCTCAATTAATTTGGAGAAGTCACTATCAATTTCTAAACTTCCATTGAGATACCATAAATAATGCTTTGCAAGCTTATTAATTTAATAGCTCTGATATTCATTCTGTTTCATCATGTGTTTGCCAGGCTTTTATTCATTTTGATTTGTTTTTTCCTCCTCAAATGTTATTTTAAATAGCTCTCATGAAATAGCTGCATAATAAGTGTACCCTTTTGTTCTTCTTCAAGGAAGCTCAGCAAAAGCATAACAAATAATAAAGCTGATAAAAGGGTACATGAAATGCATACCAAAATTCAGGGTTTTTTTTCTGATGCAAGCACCATTTAACTTCAAGCTAAGACATCTCTCATCTTTGAGAAGCTGTTGGGCAATGGATGGAAGCCAGAGCCAAGCAGTGGAATTCTGGTTTTACCCTCCTCATTTTACCCTCCTGACTGTAAGTGTGCAATATAATAATGTGTTATTTGGCCATCCAGCTCGGAGAGGTAAGAGGGCCCTTTCATGGCTTTCAGCTTTGTTGGGTGAGCAAGAATTAAAATGAGTTGTTAACAGGAAAACAGGATACATAATGATCATGGCAGAATCTGAAATAAATTATGACATTTATGCTCACACACTTATATTTTGGTGAGTGAATGTGACTGAACAAGGCAATTATTTCTAATTAGGAGGGGCTAGGGTCATTCCATTAATTATGTCCATCACAGCTAGTTAACAATATTGATTAACAAGATAAGAAGCAGAATAAGCTATTCATCCCTGAATGGGGTTGTTATAGATTTTCTAGTGAATTCCTACAATGTATTTCAAAAGGAAAATTGCAGAATTGGAGGTGCCATAATTCCAACAAAGCCTGATTTCAAACAGGCTCTTCTGAAAAACATTCCTGAAACAATCTGCTTTTGTTAATATGGAATAATTGTGGAGCTAAATAAACATACGAGAGCATTCCATAAGTGTGCCTGACACACACAGGGAAAACACTCTTTGATCCTTGAAGCAGAAAAAATTTCAGGCCCAAACTTTGCAGGGCTGAAGACAAAGACAAATTAAAATCTGATTGACTGCAAGTGATTAAGAAGAATGCAGACCTGCCACAAGAAGTCTTGGACTAACTTGGAAGTGGTTGCCTAAGAATGGCTGGGTGCAATCCCTGGTTTAACTCAAAAACTGTCAGTGGAATCAAATTATGAAATATTTTGTCTGTGAGATGTTGTGCAAGAGAAATACAGATGTATATTCACACTCACAGACACACTTGCTCCTCCCTCACATTTTGCAATAAAATTCTCAATCTGTAAGATGTCCTACTATTTTCAAAATAAAAATCAGGTTTCTCCTGCTTTTTTTTTTTTTTTTTTTTTTAATTTCTTTTTTTGTTTGTTTTATGTGCATGTGTGCTTTGGGGATTTTTTTTTTTTTCTCCTTCTGCATCCTGTCACAACACAGTGATTGATCCCCAAGTTTGGTGGCAGGCGACCAAGTGGGTATCAAACATCCGTGGTGCTTCTGAAGCGCCGGTGCCAAACTGCAAATTGGAAACGCTCTCCTGGTTGCTCCACCAACAAAAGAGATCCTTGATGTGCAATTCCACCCCTCATCCCTCTCAGGCAGCTGAGAGGAGACAGGAGCAGCAGCAGAGCATGTGCCTGATTGTTGGCATGTCAGACAGACATTATTAAAAACAGTGGGGGCAAGAAGAAAGATGAGAGGAAGGCTTTTGCTGCTTTGTTCTCATGCCTGAAAGCTTATTTGGGAAGAAAGGAGTTCCTGGATGCACTGACATAGATATAAGGACTTGATGCAATGAAGGCATCCAAACTTTCTCTGTGTATTTTGGATAATGACATTTTCAGATATTTTCCGTTTAATATTAAAAGAACACATACGCTAAAGTAATCTGATTTAGAAACCTTTGTTCCTATATCTTAATATTTTATATATTTTCATATCTCCAGCCAAGCAACTATCCCAGAATTAACACAAAAGCAAACTTATTTTGACCCTTTGTGTATAAAATACAAGTTCTTGGTCATGTCCAAGATCTTCTCATACTCACTGCTTCAGAAAAAGGAATGCAAAGAATAATACTTTTTAGAACATAAAGCAATCACCAATTGTTAACAATAATATTTAAATTGTTCTCTAAATGAAAACATTTAAGAAGCATTTAGTTACAGTGCTCGCAGCAAAATTAAAGCTATGGTTGGGTGGATAATAACTACTGTCCTCATTCAGCAAAGAATTAAACCCTCTCACACCACCTGCTCCAGACCAGAGATATTATACTGAGGGGGAAAAAAAACCCTTTCTACTGGAAATACACAACTTTTTTTTCCCTTTTTTTTTCCCCCATAATGTTTGTTTTGGTAGGCAGATTATTTAGGAAAGTTTAACACTAGAAAAATGTGTTTTACATGTAACTGTAAAATAAAAAATCATGCGACTGAGAAAGATATGCAAAGCATTTTACATGGACTGTCAGAACTTTGATAAAGAATTCAGAACTGAGTTTTTTCAAACTTGATACTGTGGTGTTCCAGGAAATGCTGCAAGTCAAAGTCTGCCAGTGGGCTCCCCAGCATTCTTATTCCTTACTAATAAATGGAAATTTCTCTCAAAAAATAAAAAAAAAAACCAAAACAGTAAAATACCGACTATCATCAACATCTTGGGCAGTTGTCAGCACTTCACCAGTGAAATGGCATTTCTTTAACATCAGTACTTTTGATGATGATGTAGATAAAGTTTCCAAATGACCTGAGAAGGTTCCAGAAGAGCTACTCCCTAGAGATGCTGCATGATAAAGACAACTGAACAAACGAAAGCATGACTAAACTGAACTACAAACCTCAGGATGTGGATATTTTGAGAATCAGCTGTACTGGAATAAAATGTTTCATGTTTCTATATGAAACACAAATTGGCTTGACAATTAAAACATAAAAGGCAGCAACAGGGATGATTTCAAGATTACAGGAAGTTTAAAAGACACCAGATCTCCTTTAGGGCAATGATGATGGTATCAATAGGCTGTAGGTGAGACTGGTTCATACTAAAAATCAGTTTCCCCATGCAGAACTGTGATCAGGGAAATGACAACCTCTGTGGTGACTCCTTGTGAGCATCAGATGAGAGCTGAAGATTCTGGGTGCAGATGACAGAGGGGAAACTTTGCCAGAATGCTGGGAACTTCTGGAATAATTCTAGGAGTTAATGGTGAAACTTGATTAAACTATGCTGTTGTTTATAGATCCTAATGCTTTCAACATTACAAAGCACAAAGCAAAACCTTTTTCTCTCATTAAGCACAGAATACACAATTTCTAACCACTTTTCTTGAATGCCACAAGATATAAACTACAGTGTAACCACATTGTTCTTAAATTTGCAGTAAATACCCCCTTCTTTGAATTTCCTGGGGCTGAATACTCCAGTATGTCTTCTGTGGTTAAAATCTGTAATGTGTTCTCCTTTTTATTCACTTATTTCTCTCCCTTTGAATCTTTCTCCTCTAAACCTCTGCATTTTTACAGCTGCCAAGTCCTTCATATTTCTGTCAATAGAAAGAAGTTTTGAACAGAATCAAGTATAATTCCATCAAGCTTTTTATTGTTATCACTATATTTATTGAAGAGCAGCAGACTTTGTAAGATACTTTTTTTTAAAAAACATTATATTCCAGCTCTATGGCACAAATATTTCTATTTCAGCTCGCATTGCAGCTGTCTTGAAAAAAGTCAGTGGAATTTCATCCCTGAGATCTGTTCAACAAGGACCATGAGTTGTGGCTCGGCATGTAACTCAGCATCCAAAAAAACACCATTTGTGCCTTCAGTTTGATTTGCAGATATTACAGAGCCCACTAACTGCAAAGTCTGGAAGCTTTGTAGGACCAGTCCATTCCTGTACCAACAGGAAAAGCACAACCCTCAGCACCTATGAGGAATGAGAAGCAAAAAAAAAAAAAGGACACATTAAATAAATCCTGTACCATGTCAGCCCCACTACCTGCCTCATGATACTTCTTCACAGATTAAGTAATAAACATCTGCTTATCTGCAGTTGCCAGGCTCTTTAGTTTCCAGTTATCAGGTCCTCTGCTTCTTCTGCCTCTCCTTGATGCTCCTGCCGTGTTCCTCCCGCGCTTCTTTGCAGCCGTGGCTTTTCCCAGACACCACAGGCAGGTAGCAAACACCAACTGCGCTTATTCCGATCTGCTGCTCCCTACAGCAGCAATTCTGAGCAGCTCCAACCTCCATGTAATCAGGCAGAGTTGTCACATTTATCCTGACTTGCTGACGAACTGCTTGGCCATTTAATTCCCTGTCCCATCTGATTGCAATAAAGATCTTTGTTAGGCGGAGGAGTTGCAATGACAGAGCTTGGCAGTCCCAATTCACTGTTACTGCAATGCCCACCTCCTCGGCAGGCTGCGAGGTGAGAATGTGCCTGGCTGGAGGAAGAGCCAGCAGAGTGAGGTGACAAAGCTGCACGGCTCACCTTGCACGGATCCCAGACTTCCTCAGGAAGGCCATCAGGGCTCCCAGCTTCTCCCGAGCTCCAGGAAGAGCAGGAGCTGCTTGCCAAGCCTTGCAGAGGCTGCCCCAGCTTTAAAGGATGTGACAGCGAGCAGCCAGGTGATGGAGGCTGATTCACACTCTGAAATATGAACCCGGGGTGCTGCGCCAGGCCTGTTCCAAGGCCGCACCTCGCTTGGGGTCTCCTCTTTCCTCTACACCTCCCCCCAGGGGAAAAAGGAATTCTCATGTTCTGAAATGTGGCCAGAAAGTTGGGCATCTTCTGTTGATATCTGATGATGACCAGGGATGTGTTACTTTGTGTTTAATGAAGTCAGGATTCACTCTTGAAATTGGAGCCTTGGGCCCACAACTCTCTTTAGTGCATCTGAGGCAATTCCCATCGTCTGCAGCTCGAGTTTTCACAGTTTTATACTGGGATACAGACATTGTCTGTCAGACACAGCAGCCAGGTGTAGAAGATGATCCATATGGCTTGTCCTCCTAAGCCTTTTCAAGGAGGTGAAATTTCAGATATGCCAAGAGTCCCTAAAGAAACCGAGGTTTGTTTTGTCCCTGCTCATCAGCAACACGACAAAACCGCGGGGAACTGCGAGGACTTTTTAAAAATGGATGGGTCAGGAACGAAGTTAAACCAGACAAAAAGCATAAACATAAGCTCCAAAATGCCCCCAAGGCTCGTGCCTTGCCCCTTGCCAAGCACCTGCCACCAGGACTGAAAAGCCCTGAGTGACAATGACCCTCGTTTGCCTTTCTGCACCTTGGGATAGATCAGACAGAGCAGCCAAATAAAGTCCTGATCCAACAGGGCCATTTAGTCACTCAAATGCACATTTTCCCTGACCCCAAGGTGATTATGCTCCTTCCACCATGGCTCAAAATTACATTAGCAGCTGCCAAGAGAGAAATTAGAAAGCGCATATGCTTAGGAAATCTATAGATAATTATGTCACATATTTTACATGTTGCACCTAGAGTCTGCCAGAGAGCCACCACATCTGTTATTAGCTCTGACTTCTTCACGCCATGCAGAGCAGGAACTGAGTAGCCAAGGAACTTCCTTGTCCTAAAATGTTCTTAACCCAAATAGTACCAACAAGGAAGACTGTGAAGTATCAAAATGTCAGTTTGTTCTGAGACAGAGAAATCAAACACTTTTTATGTGGTACAACTCCACTTTTTTTTTTTTTTTTTAAGCAAATCTGCAAAATTTCATGTCTGCTTTGTGCAGCTGCAAGGTTTGTTCCTCACTGAACCACAGTGATACCTTGCAAAAGTTCTACATTCTCCTTAGCTAATTTTCGAATTTTCATAAATAAAAGTGGAAGCTTACTACACATCTGGAAATACGATCATGAGTTTCCAGACTTTTTCCCAGCAATAATTTTTTTTTAATATAAATTTACATCAAGAATTCAAACTTGTAAAAACACAAAAAACCACTTGGAATTCTTGAGGAAAGTATGATAAACAGTGAATGTTGATAATCTGTGTGGTTCAGTCAGAAAAGCACCAGCCATGTGAGATGCAAACACTGTCTGCAGTGGTGCCCTTTGCTCTGTGAATGCAAATGAGCCCATTTGCAAAGGTTATCACAATATTATTTAATTACTATTTCTGATACCACAGAAACCCTATCACACACCAGCCATACAGCTTAGAATAATGATGATCTAACAACTCTGGTGAAGGGTTCACAGGGCAGCAAGTTTAAGTCACCCAGGGCTGGTCAATAACTGATTTCAGATTTACAATTTGTGCCCATGTGACACTTTGGTCAGAAGAACTGATGAGCTGTGAATTCCCGCAGTAACAATGCTTTCTATTCTGTGATAATCAATTTAAAAGTAACTTTTAATTACACAATAAGGTCTTGGGTGAAGGTCTGCAAAGCCTCAGGCAGATCCAGGTAACTGTAAGCCCTGCCACAGGTGGTAGGGATTTGGCAGGTGTGATTTAAAATAAACTTGTATAACAATATATTTATTGTGAACATAAATGAACTCTCACTAGAACAGTGAAGTTCAAGAGACACTTGCTCAGAGAACCAGAGGAAGGAAAAAAGGGGAAAGAGAAATTAAATAATGGGCGCAGGAAGAGGAGTGAGACTGTGACTAATACAGTGAATAATCTGAAATGATTCTCAGAGAAAGATTTCAAAACTTCTTCCTGAGCAGGCAGTACCATCAATACCCCTAAATTATAAGTTTGAATCTCTGCCTGTCTTTTCTCTTTTGTAACTCCTGTTGCCTGCAGTGAATCAGGTGTGGACAGTTCCTGCTGCCCTCAGTGGAATTACTCTTTGATGAGATTTCTTATCCACAGACTGAATTTAAGAAGCTTGCATTTACAAATAAATCCAAGAATAGGCATGTAATTCCTCATGGGACATTACAGAGTATGATTTTTTCAAACCACTGGCTATATAAGAGGGAAGGAAAAAAAAAAAAAAAGGGCAGCAATGTTCCTATTGCTTCATTATTCCTGCAAGAAATAATCTTTCCCAGCACTGATTCCATCCCCTGTGCCAGATTTAACAGGGGAGGCAGAACACAGTAAGTTTCTTTTAGAGCTGGTTCAAGCAGCCAAAATCAACTACATAAACAAACCAAACATGTAAAGTAGGTAAGAGAATGAAAATCACCCTAATTCTTCTTGGAGAGATAAAATCTTTTTCTTTGTGTGAGAACACAACTTGTTTTGTCATTTGTTTTTCATTAGTACTAAAACAACATGAAATTTTAAATTACCATTGCACACAGTTACAGCCAATCTGGGACTCTTAGTCTGGATGATGCCTTAACTTCAGAAATAAGAAATAATTAGGGAGATATAATTCCATACATACTGAAAGCAATGTTTTTGTTGGTAAATTCACATTTCTCCCCATCTGCTTTTGTGAAAAAATAATAATTACATGATCTGGGCATAATAGACATTGTGATAGAATTTTCTCCTGTCTGAAAAACTTGAAGTCTTGGCAAATATTGACACTCATCACCATCTTACATGTTTTTACTGGAAAGAAGGACAGTAAACCGTTTATGTGACTATGATGGAGGGGAAAAAAATCAATTCTAAAACTGGATGCGATCTGAACTTGAAAACAAAAAGATGTGACAGGGAAACAGCTCTATACAATTAGCAAAAATCCCTTAATTTCTGGTCATGAATAATATGTTTTGTTGTTTGGGTTTTTTTTTTCTTTTCTTCTTTCTAAAGGAATCAAAGGGAAACTTATTTTAGGGAGCTTATCCTGAACTTCAGTGGAGTTCCAGAAGTTCAGCCTTCTTGTGTGTTTACTCCATCAAGGAAATGTTTTCCACTTAAACATCACATTCATCTAATTAAATTAAATTAATCCATTCTGTATCCCTAAGGTAGAAAGCAGCCACATTTTCATTTATTTATGTGTTATTTTCCCTAGATTCTGAAACTAGTGGCAAAAAAAAAAAAAAAAAAAAGAATTGCAGCAGAATTAATTTTGAAGATGCATCTGATTTATATTACTCCTTGCAGCAAAACTATTCCCTTTCCATGGTTAAAGCTGCTTCCCTGATACCTCCCATCTGCAAGGGAAAGTGACTACAATTTTTTCCTCTTTGAGGGAAAATGTTTCCAGCAATCTCTCACTTTCACTTAATAGGGTTATATAAAAAAAAAGAATTGGAACTGTCATGAATACTTCCCTTTAGAGGACTCTCACCAAGTTCTGGACATGTTTCCCTGCCTAAAAGCTCATAATGTGCTATAAATAAATTAATACTGGTGAGGATTTTCTGTTCCTTCTAGAAAAGAGACAAAATATGTGCTGAGTTACACTCTGAAACTGAGTTAACATTGTGCCAATTATAATTGCTACTGCTCTGACGTGGATAAATGTGGTTTATTAGGATGTCTTGCTGCTTTTCTCCGTATCATTTAGATAATGCTGCCATCTCCTCAGTTTCCTCTCTTGTCACACATTGCCTGTAGAAAAGTGTGAAGCCAATCCAGATGTCAGATCACCCTCAGATCATAACCAAAAAAAAGAAAAAAATCAAAATACAGTTAAAAGTGTAGAGCTGCTCCTTTTGTGATTTCTAGCCAAGAGCAGTTTGAACAAAAAGGAGAAAACCTCTTTGTGCATTGCTGTTTGTGGGTCTCTGAGAAAGCACTGCCACTCTTAGGTTTCAACTAATTCAGAATTAACTGTGTAAAATAACAGGGCTCGAATTCTCTGCCACATCAATCCCACCTTTAAATTCAAGTACAATTGATTTGATCCTCCTAAAATCATCACCACTTTTGGTGCTGCAATTTATTACCCTTGGGCTGAAGCCATACAATGGAGAGCTTTGTTGGAAAGAGCTTGTTGCATGGGTAAAAAGTTACCTTTTGCTCAGGGTAAAACAGATCAGTGAAACCTGAATTGGACCAATGGCTCTGGGCATGGATTGGAAACTCCAGGACTGTCAGGATCTATGTAAAATTCTTGCAGAATGAAGAAAAACTTGCCATTAACTCACAAGTGTTTTCACTTTGGGTATATCATGTATCTTCCTCCTCAGCTATAAACAACGGGGTTGCAGCCACATTATAATTCATGCGCAAAATATTTGCATTTTTCCATAAATGTGTTTCAAATTTCATCCCCTGCACTTCAGTCTGGAGGGTATCTGTATTCTCTAGATCTCATTAGAAATTGAAAATATGCACATTTTCATTTTTATCCAGCCAAGCTGTTTGTCCGTACCAATATTAATGCTCAGATCTGCTGGAGTGATTTGTCAATTTGCATCAAACCCAATATTTGTAGTTCATTTGTTTTTTTAAGGAACAGGGTTGGGGTGTTGCCAAATGCTTCTTGAAAGATATTTTTTGTAAATTGCCAATATTATTTTTCAAGCCCCTAAATGGTTCCACAGTAGTCCTTATCTGATGAACAAGTGAAAATATTCCTTACATGTAATTAAATATTACATACTTCCAGTACTTTCCACGGAAAAAAACCCAACTTTGTCTGAAAATACAGTGGTTCAGTCACATCCTTACTTCCAGCCAACTTTCCTCTCAACATGAGCACTGATCATAGTTCACTTCAAACACTCTGAAACAGGAACCAACAGCAAAAATATACCTTCAGATCCCACTGGAGTTAACAACAGCTTACAGCACTGTGAAAGTTAAGAAAACCTTCAGTTTGAGACAAAGAATTCTCGATTTTTCTGGCATTTCCAAATGTGGCTTTTGATGTCGATGATTTGATTACTGACAGCGATGCTTTTGCATCTGTAAGTTAAAAAAAAATAGCCTTGCTTTTAGAGAAATAACAGAGAAAGCCAATATCATTATATTTGCTAAATTTGTCTGGTGTAGTTATTAGTCACTGCTAAAAAAGCAGCCATTGCACTGTAAACTGACAGGTACCACACAGAAATGGAATTGCATTTTTGTCCAGTAGGTCCTGTGGACGTTTATGTTGTTTGTTTTTTTCTCTAATGCAGACAAATAGAATCTATTCAATAATTTCCTGATTCGCAGCTGCACCTCACAGACATTACCTCGTGTCACTGCTGAGCTGGGAGAGCATTGGCAAAAACTTTCTCTTATCAACTCCCTTGTTCAGGTGCCAAAGATAGAAGCAAATGAAATTCCTTTAATTCCACTGGAGCATAACTCCAGTGCCTGCTGGAAAGAGCCACAGCAGCAGTTTAAGAGGTGTGAACATTAAACAAAGATGCCAAATCCATTTTGTTCTGTTGACAAGAAATAAATTAGAAAGGAGAGTCCAGAGGTGTGAACTGGTACAGTTTGTGCTTCAGTGACATTTTTTTTCTGTTAGAAGCTGTATGTTAATAGTAAGTATTTTACATTTTTCATCAAAATCTCTCTACAAATCCCTTCAGCTATAAAAACCAAAGGAATGGGAATTTATACAGTTAAAAACAAAAGTTTTTTTAAGGTGGGTTCAGCCTTTTTTACTCAGTTTACTCGGCCATTAAAAACCCAAGAGGATCAGGTGATTGTTCATTCACAAGAATTTGCAGGATCAGGACTTTTTTGATAAACAAAGCTTATTCAAAGCTCTTTCTTAGATACATTTGCAACATCAAAATTACACTACAAGAGTAGAAGAGGATCCTGATTTGCTTTATTGATTTAAAAAAGTGGCTGTAAGTGAACATGGATATCCTTAAGTCATGCCATAAGTGCTTTCATTTACTTTACGTGCTTTTTTACTCTCAGAAAACAAATGCATTTTACCTGATTAAAGTAAAAAAGGGCATCCAACCTATTCAGTGGTGAGCAGATTCCCTCCTTCACTAAACTGCACGAAAGGCCAAGACAGGAAGTTTGTTTTTCTTCCCTTCAGTTTGATTTTACACTCACAAGTCTATCTCTGAAGACAGAAGTTTAGTTAAATAAAAGCTGAGACTTTTCCTCTTAACAAGTAGATTCAGAAATGTGGCTTTAAATGGGTGTGTGGGGTGTGAATTCCCACTAAATGTGTATCCCAGGAGTGGCAGCAGGTGCAATTCTTGTGTCTTTCTACGTGTCTTTGGAGGCAGAATAGCAGAAATGACTGAATTTTGGCATTTCTAGAAAGCTGCCCTCACCCTGCACAGATAAATTTGCCTCCAGAAGCACCACAAGCTTCAGCACCTTTCAGTGATGAAGTTTCATCACCTTCTGCTGAAGAATATTTCCAAAACAGAGGAAAGGGGAAGGCAAAGGGCATGTCAGTTTAGGTTCTTCGTCCCAAATCTAGACCAGGGAAGGCTTTCACATTCATTGGTGGGGTTTAATGAACAATAATTTCAGTTCACAAACTCTTTCCAGTGGTTTGTGAACATGTTTATGAATTTGGACTTTGAGCACTGTCCAGGATGATGCCCAGCTCAAACACAGTGGGATGTGGTTGGTGATGGTGCTCAGTGCTCACCACCACAGACCGCCCCAGCCTGATGCAAGGACAGACTCACTGCCACAAGCACTTCTGTGCTGTGTCTCTTCTCCTGGAGCAGTCTCCAACATCATTTTGCTCCTTACAGAAGAAGAGAGTTTGAAGACAATACCCAAATACCACTCCCCCGGTATGCAAAGGCTTCCTTACATTGGGTAAAGCAACCTTGAAATGACCCAAATTCACAATTACACCATTTCAAGAGTGCTGTACATTGCCAGAGCTCACCAGTACAAAAGTGGGGTGCAGTGAAGCCCCAGAATTCTTTAGTATTATGGCTTTACATTTCATGTTCTTTCAATTTTTGAAATACAGCACGTGTTATTATAGCTAGTTATATCTGCATATTACAAGCAATTACTGGGCAAAGTGCTTTTCTTTGTCAAAGTCACTGGCAAAACTTACATTATCTTCAGAGCAAACAAGCTGAGATCAGATCTCTGTGTGCACTGTGAAAGTGAAGCGTGCTGCAAAAAAAGGGAGATGGAAACGGCATTAATTTCAAACACGTGCTGCTAAAAAAGAGAAGCACGGCTCCAAGGCTCGTACTAATATAATAAAACCTGACTTCCCTTCAAAGACCATATAGAAAACTTTTCATTTCAACTCACAGCATAAATATTTGGTAAGAAACTCAACTGAGGGCTTATTGTCATGCTACTGAAACATGCAGTTTTTCACTCTCTATGGTTTATGTATTTAAGGTATAAATTATAACTTTCAGGGGTATATTTGAATCATAAAGAGCAAAGATGACTTTATAGCCATTTCATTGGTTTGAAAACAGTGCTTCACTCAGGTTTATAGCCCATTAAGACAGTGTGGTTTTCCTTGTATGATCCCCTCCTGTGCAGTACTAATTTAATTTCAACACTATGGTTTGAACACCACACATACAATTAGTTTCTATCAGGAATGAAAGCTCTTTCACTCAAGGTCAAATTATAAAAGTCTGCCTAGCAGGATGAACTGATCATTTCAGATAAAGTAAAATGAGTCAAAGCTCTATTTTCAGATTTTTTTTCCTAATTCGCTTGAGCCAATCTAAAAATTTTATAACTTAAAAAAAACCTTTTTTTTTTTAGTTAATGTTATTCCTCCACATATACTGAAATTCATTTTTAGCCAAATAACAGCAGCTATCTACATAGATAATTAGAAAATATACTGAAGCATTGGTTTAGAACTTCACCAATGAGCTCTCAGCTCAGGAAAATTAAATAGTAGTGATATAACTAGTGTAACATAAAGCACTCTAAGAGACTATTGAAGGGCTTTGGGAATTTGTTTAAATGTCCACAGAGCAAAAATTCAGGCAAGCCCATACCTGTGGTGACAAGGGACCTCTCTTGTTCCATTTGTCACTCAATTAGAGGAGGGAGCTTTCCATGAAATACTCTCATTTCTTTATTTAGAAATCATAGACCTCATAAATCACCCCTGTGGCTCTAGAAAACAGTCAGTTGTGTTTACATCACCCTCCAGTGTTTAAATCTTCCTCAGTGAGCTGTGTGTCATCTCTGCCTTCAATATTTGTCATATATCACAGCTTACCTATGGCTTGGCAGGATGCAAGGCAGGATCACTCTGTCTTCCTCCTGATACTTGTAATTAAGTCATCTTAAAGAAGACTCTTTAACCTTGATTCTGTCTTCCTGAAGAAGAAGAGTACATGAATAAGACACAAATTATGCTGGATAAATCCACTGCTTCAACGGATTTGAAGACAGAAGTCAAATCTTTACAAAGCCAACAGGTGCAGTTCAGAAAATCAGGCAGGTTTG
Source organism: Pyrgilauda ruficollis (assembly GCF_017590135.1). Taxonomy (NCBI): domain Eukaryota; kingdom Metazoa; phylum Chordata; class Aves; order Passeriformes; family Passeridae; genus Pyrgilauda; species Pyrgilauda ruficollis. The sequence goes on from NW_024526600.1 coordinate 9,151,361, forward strand.
TTCTGGTCTTTAATAAACAAAGCAGATTCAGAGGTAAATGTGAGTCCAAAGAGCCAAGAGAAAGCTGAGACAGATACAAGCTGGGACTTTACTGAGTAAAGTTAAAGTTATTTAGCACCTGTGAAGTAGAAGATATTTTAGGAGTGTATAAAGGAGAAGGAAAGAAGAGCAAGGGGGAAAAAACCCAGTTGTATCAAAAGTCTGCCTCTGCAGAACTCCCTTGGAAAGGCACCCACCCAGCCCTGGATGTGTTTCTGCTTTAAAGGAAAGCTATGTAAACAAAATAAAAGTCTCTCCAAACCCAGGAAAAAAGAGATATTATCCAACACCCATCCCTAGAAAACATGCTCCTCCTAGGGGTAAAGGAGAGAGCACGTTGTGCTGCATAGAACAGGTTTGAATCATTTCCAGTGGGTAGGAGAGAACAGAGCATTTTTCAGTCCACTCCTCAAGTCCCCAGCAGCTTTGGCTGAAGGAGACCCAGCTGGGAACTACTGAAGGACATCTGAAAAAAAAGGATGATGCATGAATAGAGCTGAGCTCACTGAGACAGAGGCTTGCCTGCACCTCTGGTTATATTTTAGACCATACAGTAATTCTGACTGTTGTTATTTAACTCAGAATATTATTATTTACATCAAACAGTACCTTTGACACAGAGAAAAAAATCTGAAGATTCTTTCATTTCTGTCACAGCAAAGTCAGCTCTGTCCATGCTTTGTTATCCATATTTTGAAAACCATATCGGTTGCCTAAACAAACAAGATAAAGCTGATGTACTAAATCTCCAAGCAATGAAGGCCCTGATTAGATGTGTTTTAAAGACATACTTGCCATAATTGGAACTGAAGATCTATTTTGGGGTAAATTTTTAGTTCTGCAGCCAAAGAAATGTTATGTTCAAGTCTAAACATGCAAATAAAAGCAGCTTGGGATTAGGCAGCATGGAATGCAGACACTTGTCAGTGAATCACTAAGTGATGAAAATGCTTAGCACCTCTGGGTATAAAAATTCAATTTTTGTCCCAATTACTCATGTGATGGTGCTCTTTCTTATGCTGCCTCACGTCAGAGGTGTAGAGCTGTGGTTTCATGGATTTGGGAGAAAGACTGATGAACAACTTTAAGCCAGCAGAAGAATCCCCTCCTGCTTGTTCTTTCCTGCTGGGCTGACAGTTACCTCCTCAGCAAACTGAATCAGCAAATGCATCTGTTCTTTTGCAATATTTGATCTATTTTTTTTTCTTTTTAAAAGGAGGAAGGGAAAGCAAACGGTGAAAAGCAAAAGTAAACACTATCAATTAAAAATTGTTCCCAGAAAAAGATGTTTAGCCTCATTTCAGGGTGAGAATTCCCAGTTTTACAAATTAGTATCTAAATTCTGATAGTTTCTTTTTTCAAGAATCTTTTTCATTTACTGTTTCCAAACATTGCTAATTTGACTCCTAGTTTTTTGTAAGGAAAAATCACCAGCAAGTTCAAGGTATAAAAAGATTTGGAAAAACACTAAATGAGACAATCAATACTAGCTATGTTCCAAGATTATTTTTGCTTCTTATTTCATCTTTAGATTCTTCCTGCAGCTACAAACAAATGCATGACCACATGATAACCTATAGAATCATAGAATCTGATGAGTTTTGAAGTTTAGTTTAGTTTTAGCAGCTACAAGAGATAAAATTCAGCAGTGATTATATTCAAGTTAAATATAATTGAGGTACATTGGATCTGCAACAAGACACCACCTCCCAGGCTTCCCCTTTGGCCCAAGCACTGAAAAATAAATGTTAAAAACTCTTGCTCCTCTGTGATACAGACCATACATAAATCACATGAGGGCATTAGAGTGAGCTGTAAAATCCCAAACTGTGCTGTATTTTGGTGGCATTAGCTGGGTACCATTTTACATTCTAAAGATAAAATATTTTAAGTCTTCTATGCCTGTCCAGCATATTTTCTTCCAACATTGAATAGGCAGTGGATGGGTCTCATGTCACCTTAAATTGTGAAGGAAATATAGCAATATATAGAAATATTTAGCAATATATAAAAATATACACTTTACCCACTAGAATAGACATCTGCAATAGCAAAATGTAATTTTCTGTGAAGTGCAAAGTTGCAGGTCCCATTCTCCTCTTAGCTAATGCACAGTTATGATGCTTTTCTACCAAATATAACTCATGAAAATGTGTTTTGATAAATATACTTTTGATGCATGTGGGTTTTTTTGTACATTTGCTTCCTTTAACACATGGCTGGGTTCAGCTCCCTGAAAGCTGTTGTGAATTTATCCAGCCAGTCAACAAAAATGATAAAATGTGACTTATCTGATTAACCACAAGCACACACAGCGGTTTGAATTGAGAATATTCATGATCAATCAACCCAGTCAGTTGTATCTGGGAAAAGTTGTTAATAAAAGATATCTGAAGAGATGAACTCCAGGAAATTGTGATCTGTTTGTGGTTATTCCAGAAGCAGAAAAGAGGGACTGGAATCGCTCAATATACAACTCTCAGCAGATTATTCTCTCTGCTCCACTGAACACCCGTAAGCACAGTCAACTATTAAATTAGCACTGCTAAGCTCTGCTATTTGTGTTGGCTATTTTTATACCCAGCAGGCAGTAATCATTACTTAATGAGAGCCTAGGCTTTAACTCCAGGTGTGATTTTGTCATCAGGGGATCTATTTTTCTACTTTTCAGAGTTTGCATCCACACCAGTTTCCATCCCCACCAGCACCACCTATTTCTCTCCCGAGGGTTGTGTGGTGCATGCTGATTCCAGGCTCAGCGTGGTGCACGGTGCTTGATTTGCACTGATTGTCAGAAATTGTCACACACAGGCTTCTGCAAGGGTGTGCAGCGAAAAATGTGATCTTTGTTACGTCCCTTGCATCAGAGAGCACCTCTAATTTTCTGTTTTACCTCATCCATATCCTTTGCAGAGAAAGGCAAATCTCTGTTTGAAGTGTTGGTTTCCCAAAAAGTCTACCTGGAGTAATGAAAGAAATGTATTCACTGTATTTACTGTCAAAGCACCACACAAAGGAAGCAAATTTTTTTTCCCCTATACTAATGAAAAATGCTCAGCATATAAAAAGCTCGATTACATGCTATAAAGGGCTGACTTTCTGCTTTGCTATTCAGCTATTCAAACAGAGAGAACGCTGCAAAATCTGAAGAACTAAAACTAAGAAAGAAGAAAACCACAACTTCTGCACACTTTTGTAGAGAAACCCCAGCTTGGAGAGGGTTGCAGATGAATACAAATTCCTGCTACAGGCATTTTTTGGGAAAAAGACAAATAAACAAACAAAGCTACACATGACTCTCTCTCTGACAGATTTCATTTTCAGCTTAATGAACTTAAGTACAACCAGATGAAGCAAAAACATGGATTCCTTTTTCCCAAAAAACATGAGAAGATCCAGTTCCTTTCATGTGAGACTTTCAGTCCAACCTGAAGCAAACACGGGGCTGGGGTCCAAGTATTCACTTCTAGAAAATCCTATTAACAAAGACAAATATGGAGCAACTTGGGAATATCACTCCAGTCATAGATTACCACTTTCAAACTGGTCTAGAGTAGCAATTCTGTAAAAATGTCACCAGCTTTAGCTGCATAAAGGACATTTTTAAAAAAATACTTCAGTCAGTAAGCAGTTGGGGATGTGAGTATTCCCTCACGTTTAAATGATTTCTCTTCTTTTTGCAAGCACCAAGGCACAACTTGGATTGTGAACAGGTAACTCCATAAATACTGAAAATGGAATCCCAAAATACACTTATGACTTGAATGTTTGCTACGAAAAAACCCCAAATATAGTTCAAAATTGCAGCTTCTGTACTTTTTCCATCTCTGGGCTGTGGATGGCTTGACTACCACAAGGTAGAGCATTCTCATTTTTATGTGTCCTGTGATACTCCCAAACATTACAGAAATGCTAACGAAAGCAGAATTAATATTTTCTATCCTCCACAGACATGGAGGGGTTTTTTAATTGTTGTTTATTTTGGTGTTTGTTACTGTTAATAGCATCAATAACTCAGTAAATCTCCTGGCCGCTTACAATTGTCTTGAGAGCTTAGAAATATAAAGAAAACTTACAAATACTTTTATAGTGATTATTTTCTCCAGATTTTAGCAAGACTGGTACTAAATATTACTGTGGTTCACTTAGTAGTGTTTGCAAGATGTGATGGCTCAGAAGCCCCAAGTTAGGAATTTGAATTTTTTAGTGATAATTTTAACTTTCTGCTTTGTGTATCATCCTAATCCAATGGAACTTAGGTGGTTTCTGTTCTAGTGACCATCAGAATCCACACCTGGATAAGAATTTATCCAAGGTAACAAAAGTAAAGCAAGACAAAATTCACACGACAGGAAACCTCAACTTTATCAATTTGCTTCAACTCTGCTTTACTCTCAACTTTGCTTCACCTTTTTACTGCACACGTCTCACAGGAATGATGTGAAATCAGCTCTTAAAACCTGCAGTCAACTATTTAGAAATGTTATCCACCATTTAAATGAACTCTCTTGTTCTGCAACAAAATCCCACAGCATTCAGAAACAGCAAATAGAAACAAGCAAGTGCTTGACTTGTGCAAGCCAAGAGAGAAAAGCAATCATATGATTGAAAAATATCTGCTTTATGACATTATAGCTTCCACATTCCTATTCTATCCTTCACAACCCCATTTTTGAAGCCTTAAAGGAATTTCTGTAGAGGCACTCTCGCTGCATCTATTTTGCAGCAGGTGTGGAGAAAACTGACACATTTTGCTTTTTCCCAGCAGCATCAATCACTGAAACCTTAGTGCTGCACTCTCAGCACGTGCTCACCCACCCAGATAACTGAGAGAGAGAGAAGTCATCCAGCAGTGCTGCAATATGGAACATACCCTGCTGTACTCAGCTCCTTCAGGTCTGCTGTCCAGATGAAAAGTACAACCAAAATCACATTTGTTAAGGAAATGGGCATATTGCTCTTCTATATATTGACATCTACTCTGTGCAGCTGTGTATGAAAATAATCCTTTCTGAAAAGCAGCAGTTTAGCGCATAAAGGATTACTCTCTACCAAAATTTCCCCTACTCATCCAAATTGTACCTGTGGTTTATTGACAGTGCCTTTTGCTGCTGTGGATAAATCACCCAGCGAAGAGGTGGGGTTGTGTTGAAATAATGCAGCTCTTCAGCAACCTAATGTGGATCTGCATACCTGTGAAAATTAAACAGAATAAAGAAATTATCAGTTTTAACTGTCTGTGTTCTCAGCTCTGCACAAAGAATGGCTGATGAGGAGCAGCTCATAACCTGGCTTCAGCTCAATTTATGGGCAAACTTTTTTCTTCTTTTTCCTGTCCAGAAGGGTGTTGGAACCCCCTCAGATGTTTTTGAGGCTCAGCTAGACAAAGCCACAGCTGAGCTAATTCTGCCCATTGGTGACAGTCCTGCACTGAGCATATGGTTGGAGCTCCACAGGTCCCTTCCAGCCAATGTTTCTGTGATTTTCCATTATGGAACCAGACTCATATGTGAACTGGAAGCTAACACCACATTTCTTACGCTCTCTTTTCTGGAGCAGCATGATTTTCCTTTCTAAATACCCTTGCCCATACTAAAATTTCTCTGGCATAATAATCACATCACTTATTTCTGAAGAAAAGTTATTTATCGAGCTGCCATAAGTCACAGCATTACAAAATTAAAATCATATAAATTTAAGGAATTTTCTCTTTTTTAAAGACAACCTCATCAGGGAGGACTGTAGCAGAAGTGAATGCAGAAAACCCAGACTGGTCTGACCTTTAATCTCAGAGTGGTTAAGGTGTTGCAGTTGCATTGATTTCCTGTGTCTCCCATACTGTATTTCCCCTACACTGTTAAACAGGACACTGGGCTGATTCTTGAGAGCCTCCATTTGCCTGTTAGATTTATTGGCTTTGTCTGCCTCAGCTTCTGTCAGTAATGCTCAACAAGAATATCACCACAATGTCTTCTCCATGTCAAAGAGGAAATACAGCAATTATACATACCCAAACAATTACCTGCTCTGCATTTACTCCATTCTAATTTTAATGCTTTAACTATGGAAACTGGGGAAACTAGTGCCTAAAATTTTGAGGAAAATATCTTGATTTGTGGCTGATAACTGCTGACTTGGCCATGCTATCACACTCAGTATTTCTCCTCCTTGCAGGGGAGAACCAGTTCTGATTTTCTTCTTCCTTGGGTTTCCTCATGGTCTATTGCACTTCCATCTTCGTAGGGCCACAGGTCTGCTAGATCTTTTTCACTTATTGCATTTTAATTATTTTACTAATTTTTAGTGCTAGTTTTCTTCACAAGCATTCTCATTTTCCTGCCTATTTGAAACTAAATGTCTGTGTGCCTTACCTGCTTAGTGCAGAGTATCATTTTTACAGCGCTAAAAATCATATCTGAAAACAGTTAAGCATGAGTTTTTCTCAATGTGTCAGAATTTAATTTCTTGAACTACTCCTCCCCCTCGCATTAACATTCCCAGCAATTTAAACCACCTAACTTGGTATCCTTTGTGCCATTGGAAATATCTAATACATTACAAAGAGCTACTAAAAATTAAGACATTTTCTATAGCAAACAAAGTGAAAGCAATGGAGTTAAATTATTAAATGCTCTACTTCATTAAGTTCTTGATAGAATTAATTTTAGAACTTGAAAATTTGTTCTTTCCAAGAGATACAAAGGGAAAGCAATAGAAATGATAAGCATGTTATGCATATGATTGCAACAATGGTATTCAGCTGCCTAAATAGATGAATTTAATGCTGTTTTGAATCCTCCCAAGGTGTTCAACGTGTATATTGGGACAGCACACCTGGCTGAGGGCTCCACACTTCCAGAGCAGCACTTGAATGCTGCTAAAGAAATGTTAGATCAGTGTGGTTTGACAGCTGAATCACTCCCTAAAATCTACTTGTTTTTTGAAGTGTGCATGTATGTATATATATATATATATGTATGTATATGTATATATGTATATATAAAATCAATAATGCTACAAATCAGAAATGAACACAATACTCTACAAACATAGTTAAGACTCAAAATTTTCTACATTTTAGCCTAGCTTATGACAGAAAACATTCTCGATATTCCTTCATGGAACTGAAATCCAAATTTGCCTCTCCCTGTCACTATATTTATATTATTTTACTGCCTAAGATTAATGGAGCATAGACTGGAGGCTGAGATTCCCGTCTCTGTCATCTCTTTTTAAATCACTCTCCTTCCAAAATGCTTAAAATTTTTGTGCTGGAACCTTCACTCATTTGACATCATAATACATAAAGATTTATGTTAATGAAAAACTCCATTACATATTCATGGAGCTGTAGTGTGAGAGCTGCAGAGAAACTTTAGAGGCTTTTAAAAGAGTACACAAATTTCTGTGATTTCTGTGTCCACAGCATGTGACTTTCCTTACTGGCAACATTAGGATTTTTTTAAGAAATTATGGTAAGCTGTCATTACTTACTGACATTTGTGGGTTTATTCAACCATCTTAACTCAGTCTGACTGCTAAAAAAGTTGCAGACAGGAATTGATTTTAAACTTGGCTTTAAAGCTGGATGCAGACCCACAGCATAACAGTATTAGTACAACTCCTGCCGTCATGGTGGTTCCTAATAGAATTTAATTAATTAGATATCAAGATCAAAAATATTGAAATATTACAGATCCCCAAATAATGCTCAACTAGTGCTAATTATTTAAACTTTAGGCCTTTGGTTTCCTGTTGAGCCAACTCATGACTTTGGATGGCATAAAAACCAAAGCAGGAGCACTGGAGTCACTCAAGGATAAAAAAGTAGGAGACCAGAATCAGATCTTTTATCTGGGAACGTTAAAAAGAAAATTCCAGCTCAAGAATTTCAGTTTGAGAAGTCTTCCAACTGCTCCCATTAACCAACAATTCATTACTAGAGCCAGCAATAAGGCAAAATCTCTGAATTCACATTTTACAGAGAAACAACTTACTATAAGCATTGCATAAAAGGAACCCTGCCTCTATAAAGTAAAATTTTATTCAAGCTCATGCAAAACTCACTTGAAGGACAGAGGTATTGAAGAACTAGATTTTATTTTAGATAAATTTGCTGTTGTTTTTAGGATGAATTCCAGTAGGTGTGGAAGAACTAATGGTTACTTACTGCAAGGAATACATTACATATAAATTTTCTTCATTAACTCTTTCCAAGATACCAAAAAAAGATGCAATGATTCTAGCCTGTGTGTTCACTAACATGATAAATTGTATTAAAAGTGAAAATTCATTGTTATTTTTGATTCTTCATGATTTAGATTAAAGGGGATTCAAAGGTTGTTATATCTTCTGCATTCATTAGGTTTTCACTAAGTGGAAAATTCTCACTGGCATTGCACTAATGAAGTACCCTTAAAGTCAGCTGGTATAAATTGTGAATGTGGCACATAATGACTTGACTCAAATACATCAAGAGGTTTAAATGCAGGGAAAATTCCATAAGAGCCCTTTCTATGTTTTTAATCAATTTAGTCCAAACCATTCTTTTCCCCCTTCAATTGCCAAGTTGCAGCTTAATTAAAAAAGATCAAATTTTTGAAATTTTTTCCACAAATAGGGATTTCATAGAAACAAGACAAGTCTTGTGGTCTTCCTTTTTTCTTAGTAAAACTTGTATTGACATTGACTTCCATCAAATAAAACTGCCAAAACTTCAGGTCTGTATTTGTTTCCTTTTAAGCACTTGAGGTCACAAACAGTAGCTTGCTTTACCAGACACCCCCACTATTCATCAAATCTGTGTAGATTGATTTACTTCTAAAGCAAGGGCCAATTAATAAAACTGGAAAAAAGTAAGGATAGAGATCTGTAAGTAATGTCACCCACAGAAAAAAAAAAAAAAATAAACCTGCAGTCACGGAAAAAACAAACAAACAAAAAGAAAACCAGCTCAGAAATCTGTACTTGGAGTATAATGTGATGTTTGTCAGCACACATTTTTTACAGAGATGTTTATGACTAAATGCTGACATGTTGCCTAAGAGCAGCAGCAAAATGATGAAGACAATGGAGGAATGTAGATGCAGCCATTAGTTTTTATCCTATTTATGCCAGGAAAACCCGTCTATTTCCCGTGCAAAACGAGACCCAGACTATGTCTACAGCAGAGTCAGCAGCATGACTGCAACAAAGGTGCCCTTACATGGATAAATTGAAGATATTGAGCTCAGGTATTGGCAAGAGAAAAGGAAATAAAACAAACCACCACCACATAAATACTCAGATAATTATCCTGAGTTCTGGCTGGAACCTCCTCGCTGATATCTGGACTGACTGGATTGATGCAGGACTTCAGTGTTTGCCATGTCCCATCAAAACCAGCAGGGCTACTTTAAATTGGAAGCCTGACCTGAACTAGAAATAGCTTTTCAGTGCTAAATATTAAAATATTCTGACCAGGTGGCTTGGATTTAAATGCTGCAGCTCGCTGCAAGGAAGTCAACTCAGCTGGAGGGCAGAGTCCAAGCATCAGGGCTTTAGGTTATCAGAGCCAAAGCAGGTACAAAAGGATATTCTGGGCTCATCCCAGATGTAATTCCTTCTTCCTAGAACTGCAGAGGACAGAAAAAACCCATTGGAGCTGCACATGTGTCCCAGAAACTGATGAGAAGGAGATACAAGTGTGTTTACACAGGCTCGCAGTTAAATACTCATGTGTGAAGGTCAGGGCTCCTCACAATAAATGGTCTTCTGATGTTTTCAAACCTGAATTTCAATATTTTATCCAATAGAAAAAAAGAAAACGAACAGCACAGCTTTACAGCAGAAGTCTGTTTATCAGCTTAAAGGTAGACTCCATTTTCACTGACTCAAGTGAATTTCAGCCACAGTTTTGTATCATGCAGCTCGTAAATTACTTAAGCCTGAAATATTTTATAGACCTGTACTGGTCCTCTAAGCAGATGATTCTGGAATGCAAATACAAAAGTTTGGGATTTGGTGATGAAAAATCTCACCTATTTCATTTTCCTGGGAATACTTCACCTCAAGGGAAAACATCTATTCTCCTAAGATTCCTCCCAAATAAAAAAAAAAATCAAAAGGAGTCTTTTTGAGAAGGGTGGTAACTTCTGCTGGCCTCTTTCAGATTAATGTTCTCACCTGGAATGGGACTAATATTCTTCCTGAAGAAAGACTTACCTGACATTCAGAATGAGAGCTTTCAAGTGGCCAGGAACTGAAATCCCACCACAAAATGACTGGGATGCAGGCTGGAAAAGAAAAAAGTGCCCCTGTTTACATAAACAGGCTTGAACCACCAGCAGGTTTTTTCAATTAATACTGTCACTTTGCCAAACACTCATGAAATTTGGCAGAAAACATTGATTCACCAATCCCATGTGAAATCTGTCCCTGGAAAACACAATGCATAATAGCAGTTGTGGCAGAAAAAATGCTGAAGCACACAAGGGCCTACAGGAATTTTCAGCACTGATCAGTGATAGCCAGAAGAAAAGAAAGCAGAGGGAAGTGAAACTGTTAAGAATATTAAGCTCAAAATAAGATTAACTTGCAGATCTGGTCAATTTTGAGTGCCCTACAGCAGAAAGAGCATGCAGAGACACTCCACACCGAACTGGTATTTCTGCTTTGTCAAACTGAAACATCATCCTGCTTGTCCATCTCAGGAGCCTTCAGTTTTAAAGTTAGCGGCCAATTACCGACCCCCTCACACACCCACCCCAAAAAAGCAATTACCAAATGAAATGTTTGGCAAATGACCGCCTTCAACCAACATTTTGACGAGGAAAAGCAGTGCCAGAAGGATGAAAGGCCCAGACAAGTGTAGGATGACTGCAGTACATGAAACACCCCTATTATGTTCTGATAGCCAGAACATTTTGCTCAAATAATGTTGAGAAAACAGAATTTAACAAGTGACATCCAGCAAATACATAATCAGAGAATGCTTAAGTGGCTTGGGATTTGGAAGGCTGTTCCTTCAGGAATAAGTCAACTGTTTATGCAGTAGAGTTAAAAATATGTTAAGAAGAGGGTGTAGAATGACTTGCTAGATGTCTTCAATAATATTTCAGCAGGTACCACACAAATAGTTTTGTTAGTATTGGCAAAACTAAATAAACCCTGAGGAGAAGTATGATTGGAAAAAGCAAACCTTGTGGTGTAAAATAAACATGCACGTCAAAATCGAGTACCAAGCTCACTCAGATTCCTGACAGAAGTCTAGAGCAATGAATTGGCAGCCTCTCTGTTTATACTGCTCTAACTCCTCTGTGACTTTAAAGGAAATTTCTTTTTTAGCTAATGCTGAGACCTTGAGGCAGGAAATTCTCCATCTTACTGATGTTCAGCTGTAGAAATGTGGCAGCTCATCCATTGTTTATCTCACCCCAACCTATATTCTAGCATCAAGGTGATAAAGGATAGTTCACCAAAGCAAGAGTCTGTGGTTGATTTGGAATATTAAAGCACAAATAGGGGAAAAGGCTTTGAGCACAGAGTTTGGAATTCTAATTTTAAATTATCCTAGAGATATTTTAAAAAATTAACTCTCAGTGAGGTGAAGCTGTGGGTTTATATGCCAGCCTGCAAAAGCTAATCCACACCAAACCAGCAGGGACGACTGTGGAGAGGAGGAAATAACACATTCTTCCTATCAGCCTTAACAAAAGCTTACAATTTTTGAGCCTTGTCCAGATCCAGGTTTTCAAAAATCTCCTTCTGAGGTGTTTGCTTCATGTTAGTCAGATACTAATTACAGACTTTGAAGGCTTTTGAGATGCTGGAGGGTTTCTTTAAAAACAAGTTCAAATTCTAGGGATTTTGCAATATTTTCTGAGATTCCTGATTGAAGAGAAGTCTTAGATATAGAAATAAAATAAAAAATTGTGAAAGGTGAAGACTATGTGAAGAGCAGAGTGTTTCCACTGCCTTCAGTAGAACTAGATTTAGAGAAAGCAGAGAAAGGGGGGGAGGGGGGGAATCCCAAAATCAGGCAAGCTGCCTTCTCATCTCCTGCTGTGCAGGCAGGCAAAGCCCAGTGTGACAAATAGCATCCTTCCTAACACAGTTATTATGCTGGCTAGGTGACTCACTGTCCCTTCTAAATCATACCAGTCATGCCAGTAGGAATTATTGACTGAACCACATTTGCTGAGACTTACTGGGATGTCAATAGTATTGAAAGGAAATGAAAGAAAGATCTCCTTGTAGCCCTTTATGGTTGTGATGGAGTTTTCTGATTTAAAATTACATGTGGCTGTGGTAGGGTTTGCATCCAGGATGTGGTTTAGAAGTGTCTGGAAATCTAAATTGAAAAGGCAGCCTAAGAGCATCCAGCAAAAATTGGGCACATTAAAAGTACTACAAGTTCAACAGAATGAATTTTTCCTCGTTAGTGCTATTGACTTCTCCTACCAATAAAATCTGCCTGCCTTGCATGAATATGATTTACATTCACAAAGTTCTGATTAGATGTGTATCTCGTGTTCTCCACTAAGTTACAATTTCTCTAAAATATTTCATGGCTGCTGTGAAGAGATTCATCGTGGATATTGGACAACAGTGGAAATTGCTGCATAAAGATTACATTAATCGTGAAATCATCAGGCATTAATTCCATCAGCTGCTCAAGAGGCCAATATTTCTCCTTTGTGATTAGAGAAGGACAGTGAAGGTTGCCAGGCTTATCAGAAAGTCAAAAAACAAACTGGGGCTAGAATTTGAGGACTATGTCAGCTGGAAATTTCCACAGGATTCAATAATGACAGTTATATAAAAATCTGCATATCCCAGAGTCCTGACAAAAAACCAGAGCAGTAAACACTCTGTCTGCCCTCGCTGTATCACCTGCATAAGGACTGATGAAGTTTCTCAATGATGCCTGCTTTTTAACGGGGCTCCTCTGATTTTTATTTCTTTTTCAGAAATACTAGAAAAATCCAGCACAAATTAATGTATTCTTTAAATGTATCAACACAAGAAAGCCTTCCCAGCAAAGGCAGAAGACTCATTCCTTAAAGGAGGAATTTGCTGTTTACCATTATGCCTCTCCATTGTTGTTTGTCTTTTTTGTATATTAAAAACATTTTGAGAGAGGAGAAGGTTGCCTTAAACTACAAACATACCTTCTTTCTTGTCTTCTTGGTGTCTTTAAATGAAGCCCTGATATGAGCTCAGTGGAAGTTTCAGTATTGAGTGAAATAACTGCAGTTTATATGCAGCATAATGCCAAAGGCTCATCTGGAAGACAGAAGAATTTTTTTTTTTTTCACTCAAAACCCTCTTTTTGATCCACATGGGTAATGCTCCAAGTGTTATGTTAAGCAACCATTATTCTAAGAGAGCCAGCATTAAGAATCCTGAGCTTAAACTGTCACTTCTTGAGGCAGATTTATGGCTTATGACAGTAATTGCTCACACCAAAGGAGCGAGCTGGTGCTCCATCCAAGCACAAAGAGATACTGCCATTAGATGAGCGTAGGGAGCGGATAATGCCTGGGGTTTACAACTAGAAAATTACCTTTTATCTAAATTTTTAAAAATCTCCAGCATACTGTACATAAACAGGCACTTGTCCGTGTAAATAAACATAAATGTTTGCATTTTTGGTCGGCTTTGGTTTTTCTAAAGTGACTTGAATCGCAGCATAGCACACTTGTTTCTCTGTGCTTGACTTTGTGTTGCTTTAAATGAGCTGGCAAAATCTTTATTTAAGATATTTTGTGTTGCTTAGTATATCTGCTTGTTATAAGTGCTGAAAAGCAAGGCAAAGTAAAACATCTGTGAGAAGGAAGGTAAGGCTTGTGCCCGTAAATTGCTGTTATAGAATCTTTGGAAAATGCAAAGACCAATTCTGCACACCCAGAAAGTCAAGTCTGAAATTTTAATATGGACTACTAAAAAAGGAAAAACATAAAAGCTTCCTGATTATGAAGCTACATGTTAACAAATAGATATAAAACTAAGTCCCATCTCCAGCTCTCTCTCCATTTTAGGTTTAAAGATCTTTTCCTAACATCGCAATATGTCCTACCTCAGAAAACTGAATCAGCAAAAAATAAAACAGCTTTTCAAAGTCTACTGTCTGCTATGTTTTTCCAGGTTCTGCTCTGCCAGTAAATCCAAGCATGATCTGAATGGTAACAGCAAGTTTATGGACAGTGAATAATAGCATGACATAGCTAATTAATGCTATTTCAGTCCAGACTCTTTAAACAATCAAGCCTAATTGTGCTAAACAATGTGATGGGTTTTTATGGACAGCAGTGAATGAGCAAATCCAATGAATATTTAAAGCTAAATCCAGAGTAATTTATGCTTTATGGGTATAACAAACTCAACCCAGTACCTTCGCTACTTATATCTCCTGCTGGTTCTGCTTTCTTTCCTAAAAATACCCCACAAAACTAACAACACAAACACACTAAAAGAAAGAAACTCAAAAAAAAACCCCTCACAAACTCCTCCACCAAACATACTTACTGTGCTTTGTTTGGACAGATTTTCTGTCACTGAGTTAAAAGTAAAAAAAAAAAAATTAAATATATAAATAAATGCCATTGATTGTACAGAACAGCTCAGCTGCTGAAGGGACAAAGATGCTTTGTGGATATTTATACCTCTGTTAGGCAGAAATCTTGAACCTGTGTAGGTTCTGCCTTATCACTTTGTGGCTAATCTTGATAAGGTGGAGTAAATAAACCCCAGTATTCATGATCAGACTTCTGGGTGTGTTTTAAATACAGAGAAATCAAAATTATCAAAACTGATCATCTGCAAGCAGTTTGGTTTAATTTTGTTTACAACAAAGCAAAGAGCCAATCCTCCTGTTCTCCAAAGATTCCTTGGTAATGGGGAAAGGTGTGAAAAGGGAGAAAGAGAGAGCAAGGACACAGCTGAAAGGTACAGAGCAGCCAAAAGCAGTTTTGTTGAACTCATACCCTCTGTGAATTCCTCGTTTTATCTTTCCTCCTGCCAAACCATCCAAGCTTCATCACTACAGCAGCAGATCATGAGTGTTCATCTTCCAACATTTAATTTCTGCCCATTTGGCTTTGAAGTCACTTAAGGATGTGTGATGCTCCCAGCCCTGCACAGGGACGAGACATTGTGACACTCACCTGACATGGTTCATGCTCTTGCCAGGCAGAGCCCATCTTCTCCATCCCAAAGTCAAGTGAAGTGTTGAACAACCAAAAATATGGAGACCTACAGAGTTAATAGCTAACTTTATATTAGGAAAGGAGCTTTTGCTGAGTAATGCTGATTTTCAGATCTGAAATAGACATATCTATGTAATTTTCTACCACATGTCAATCTGCAGCATTACCATGAATAGATAAACCATTAAAGTACACAAAAGTCCTACAAAAGTATTTTATTACCCTAAGAGATTTATTCAATATTTAAAGAGACTTATTACCTTTCTCTACCATACTTTCTTTTCAGTCAGTCAGTTTGAGCACAAATCTAGTTAAATGTACATTTCATCTTCATTATATCAAGATAAAGCTGGTAGTAATTGTCCTTCCAATCAAACCACATAACAGAGCTCTGCAGGATTGCTCTTCTGCAATATTCAGGTTGGGCAGTAATTTATGTCACTTTTGGTACTTGGGTTCTTCTCCATAATGAGGTTTTTAAGTGTCCTACCTGACATTTACATTCCTAATGAGATTTCCACACCTCTGCTGGGGTCCATAAAGACCAATATTAATAGCTCAAGCTGTTTTACTGGATTAAAAAAAGTTAGAATTTACTTTTATATTATGGCCAAGCATAATAGCGCTTTCCAGTTCAAATGCACTAAACACACATAACTATTAAAATGCTTCACAATTAAATACATTTAACTTACCCACAGGAGAAAACCACTGTTTTTCCCTGTAATAAAAAAAAAAAAATCTTCTCACCTCAGGTATTCCTGGCCTTTCTTTTCCTCCCACTTGGTTTTCTGTCTCTCCTATTTGTTGCTCTAGGTTCCAGAGGTGGAAGAGAGGAGAGCTATTCCTGCTGGTGTTTAGGAAACCAGGATGGGTTTTATTTTTGTGGAAGCAGGGAAGGAAAACCCAGACTGCCTGTTGCATCTGGAGGAGGAGAATTCAGAGATATTCACACTGTGCAGGGGTGAGGTTGGAGGTGGATCAGAACTATTTGGAAGGGAAAAAGGTGAGCCAGCCCTAAGCTGGCTCTGCCTCTTCTGCTGCCTTTTAACACACCAGAAACTCCCCTTCTGTTTCAAGGTGTCTGTGGAGAAGATTCTGCTCAGTGCTCAGCCAGAAAGGGGGAATGCTCTGTCTGTTTGCTGCCTGAGAGGGTTTTGTTTGCTTGTTTTGGGGAGATTGGAAAGGTGTGATGACTCTTCTGGTTATCTGAGAGGTGAACGAGCAGCAGCACAGGGAGGGGTCCTGCATTCTCTGCAGTGTTTGGTCACCTAATAGCCTGGAATGGCTTGAAATTTTGATTTGATTACACTTTAGTCAGTAACAAGTGGTTTTAAAGCAGAAGACTTCAGACTCCCCTAATTAACTGATTTTTCATTCATCATGCTAGAAGTATATTTTAACACCCTGCCCCTTAACTATAACGAAAATATTTTTAAGTTACCTTGCATTTACTGCAGGATAAAATACTGAATACTGAGTGTAACACTAGAATAGAGAAATCACTGAAATCTTACCAAGGCCACAGTTCGTGCCCACAGGTTGTATAACTGAGGAAAATCTTCTTACAGTAGACTCCAAAACCAGCTGTGCTGTCTGGTTTAGCAGCCTTGGATTTGAGGTACACAAAATATTTTTACCTGCTGATATCACTTATAAGCACGTTCTGACATGTCTAATAAATAAATACACATTAGCAGAGTAATCATCACCCCGTGTTGTAATTTCTCACCTCCAAGAAATTAATGTGCATAATTTCTTTCTGTTTACATGCAATGTTGGAATGGCACAACAGCTGAAGCAAATGTGGCATATTTTCTGAGTGCCAGCCAGGGGCTGGGTGCTTTCTGCAATATTAAGTGTCAATCCTTCACCAGGATAAAAAGCAACAAATATTTTTTTCTTTTTTTCCTCCTGGTAGAATTGATTTTTGCAAATGGAGCCTGGTTCAAGTGGTGTAATCATCTTTCCTCCTTTTTGCAGTTGCTCAATGCACAACCTCATCCATTCAGTCACAATCAATTGGGTGATAAAGTATTTCCCTCATCAGTGAAAAAGGAGAGCTTGTACCTTGTGTACTCAATATCAGTCATTTGTTTAATTGGCTAATAAGAGATTATTCCTCCTACAAAACCAATCTGCAGTAACTCTGTCACCTTTAAAAAATATGGCAGCTCTGCACCAGACCATTATATATTACATATTATATTATATATTATTATCTCTTATCTATGATATATTATTATATATTTACACTATTTCTATAGTATAAATTTTTTTAATGCTTACCTCTTAAATTTAATTGTACAACTCAATATCAAATTGATGCCTTTTTACAAGACCTTGCAGAGAAAACTGAAGAAAGAGCACTCAAGAAAAACTTTCTTGATGTAGGTAGAGAATATTCATTTCTGTAGCTAAAAGGAAGATTAATAGGAAATTCCTGGCCTAATTTAATAGGAATCCATTTTGCTGGAATATTTTTTTTCTGTCTCTCTAAATTATGGCAAATATCTTGTTTATGCAGAGATTTTGAAGAAGGCATTTCTCATATATAGGATGATGGGATGGCTTGGTGTGGGGTTTTT
Organism: Pyrgilauda ruficollis; assembly: GCF_017590135.1. Classification (NCBI taxonomy): domain Eukaryota; kingdom Metazoa; phylum Chordata; class Aves; order Passeriformes; family Passeridae; genus Pyrgilauda; species Pyrgilauda ruficollis. The sequence goes on from NW_024526600.1 coordinate 9,169,176, forward strand.
TTCAGCAGGTTTTGTGAAGAGTTATTTCTTATTTGAGGCTGAAACGTTAAACAATGTTGTCATTGAAAGTTTCATTGATGTTATGGATATATCTGAATTGCAATTTTTAGGCATTTGCTATTTCTTTGCAAATTGTGTCTCGTGTCGTTGCTTCATTTCCCCCTTTCTCGTTTCTTGAGAGGTTTCAAGATTGTTTTAGAGCTTGGGAGATGGCAAATGGTACTTGTGAGAATGAGCTTCCTGCCAAAACTCATGGAACATCACTCGCACAAACTCCTAATTACAAAAACTTTAAAAATTATTTATCAATTTATTTTTCGGGAGGACGCTGTGCAGCAGGTGATCTGTTTGCATGGCCGAAGCAGGTATGGAACCAGCTAATTTTGGCTAAAAAAAAGCTGTTATTGTCCTGCAGGTGCTGATTCCTCTGCGCACACTAAACACAAATCTGAATTTGAGCTGCTTTGATGACAGCGCACATGCACAGTCAGCTACGTCTCATTGATTTTTGGGGAGGTGGGTGGAATGCACATCACTTTTCCTCCAGCCATCCCCAAAACAATTGATCCAGGCTCCATTTTTCACCAGATCACTGAGTGTTAATTCAATTTGATGGGCACAGCAGGCAATAATACATCCTACAAGGAACTTGCTTTCTGTGGTGTACAAAGTACATCCTTTTCATCCAGACAGGGTTTTGATGCAGATCAAATGAATTTTCTTATCAAACCATTTCTGTCTGTCTCTCACTAAATCAGCATGGTTTTCCTTTTGCTTCTTTTATAGTTTTTAGGTTTTTTTTCAGGAGAATCTAGAAAATAGAACAACACAAACTACCAGCACCACAGGCAGGCCTCTTTTTACACATACTACAAATTCCTGTACTGAAAAAGCTCTGGATAAATTCATTGTAGATAAAAGTCAAATAATATATTTAACAAAGCAGAAGATTTAAAAAATAATAATAAAAAAACATTGTTTTCTGCAGCACTGAAAATGCAGTACAGGAGCTCTTCAAAGAGGGAATAAACTGGATTTGTTCCATTTCTGTCCTGAGGAAGTAAAAGGGAAAACCAGGAATTGATTAAATATTAGATAGCAATTAAATATGGAGGTAACAGTTGGCCATGCAAATTGATAGAATTTTTTTCTCTGGGTGTTATTAAATTGCCAATTAAGAAAATAATGGAGCATTTGGAACAAAGCTGAGCAGGCAGAAAGCTGCTGTTTTAAACAGTGGTATCTATTGACATGAAATTTGAGGAATTACCATCATCTCCATAAGGTAGATAAACCAGATGCAAGTAATGAGGTGTTATTCTTTCTTAGCAAAAAAAAGGATATGAAATAAAATTTTCATAAATAAAATATGAAGAGCCAAAGAGGAAGAACAAAAACATGAATCTTTGCCAGCTATTATCTTAATTTATTTCTGTTTTCAGAAGAAAAAGAAAAACTTCTGGGGAACAAAAAGAATAGATAGGAAATGGAACAAAATGTCATCTTTGGGATGAAGTTAAGTTACCTTGACTAAATGGAAAAATCAACTTCATATTGGTCTAGGGATATGACCTTTGGACTCCTAATGAGAACTAGTGAAATAATGAAGTATTTCCAGATAAATTCTTGCTGCTGTAATCTGAGAGAAGGGAAGCTAAAAGAGTACAAGGGGATTTTGCAAGTGATCAAGTGCACATACAATTAGTAGCTCATCAGGGGTTGTTAAGGACATGATTAAAGGACAGCCAATTTACTAAAGACTTAAGAGGTTAATGGTGAAGAAAAAAGGCTGCAGAGGCAGAGCTTTACTTAAGGAAGGCTCAGATTGGCCCTGGAGTTGTTTCTTCATCCCCTTCTCCCTTTCCCTCTCCAGCAATGCAAGGAAGTTTTCAGACCACAGGGCTGGTATGGATTTGAGACATCTCCCTTGAAAAGCTGCTGCTTTTAGGGAAAACCCCATGGTTTGCTTCTGCTTTTCTAGCTGAAAGCCTAGGCAAAGCAAAGTTTTAATGCAAAAAGGACTTGTAAATCCTTTAATTGGCTTTGTAAAGCCACACCAAAATCTGTTGCCACAGTAGTGAGATAAATTTGTAACATACATCTCTGCTAAACGCTGCTAATCCCAGTGACTTCAGGACAGAAGCAGAGATCAAGCAAACCTGCTCAGCTGCATTTCAGTCAGCTGGGAGAAAACTTGAATATTCTTCCATTTATAAAGCTACAAAGACAAATTTGGTAAACACAGGGAAGATCAAGATTTCATCATGAAATTTCTCACTCCTCAGCCAATGAAGAAGGGAGGAGTGAAGAGGTTCGTAAGATTTTTGTTTCTCATTACCTTACTCTGCTTTGACTGGTAAAAAATTAACTCATTTCCCCAAATCAAGGCTGTTTTGCCCATGATGGCAGCTGGTGAGTGATCTCTCATGGTCTCCATACCATCATCCACAAGCATTTTGTGATATTTTCTCCCCTTGTCCATCTGAGGAGGGACGTGGCGGCGTGGCTTTGGTGGGCACTTGGTGCCCAGACAGGGCCAGCACACCACAATTATTAGATTTAACCTGGATAAAACTCAAATAAATCACAGTCCTGGGAAAGAACTGGGTTCAACTTGGGGGAACATTCAGCTTTTGGAGGTGATTACAAAGAGCTTTCTGAGAACAGCTGCAGCCTGTCTCTGAAGTACGCCCAAGTGTTACTCCCATCACTTCTCTGACACTTAAGGGAAAATATTGCCAATATTGAGGTGACCTAAGGTCTAATCCTGCATGATTCTGACTCCATAATGTCCCTGTGATGATTACTGGGGAGTTAATTCTCAGCTGTCCTATTAAAACCCCATAAGCCACCTAAGAGGGTCAGAGAGCATCCGGGGCGCTCCTTGAACTGCTATCATAAAATCAGAGTTTACAGAGGATGGTCACCATGAAAAGAGCCTCTCTGGATACAATTTCACACATTTTGTTCCGTGCCCTGAGGATAGTCCCACCACGAGGAGATAAAGGAGCAATTGGGTTTTGGATGAAGGTCAGGAATACCCAGAGAAGAGCCAAAGAAATTAATCTGATGACGACTGCACTAAAACATGTAACAGTTTATTTCCACACTACAATAAACTCAGCTCAGGCAACCCAAACCCTGTATTTCTTGAGTTTATTTTTCTCAAAAAATAAGGCAACTCAGTCTTCAAAGCAATTTTTCATTGAAATACAAGCATGTGATTTTTACAATTTTTTTTTTTTTTTTACCTGGAAGCACTTTGAATATTCATTTCAATGTACTAATAACCAAGATCTCTGGTAAACAGAGCTCAAGTTATTTTTCTGTGTAAATTAAGATTCTATCTGCATTTAGTGAATGAAATATTCACTTCTGTTGGGTCCTGTGGATAGTTATTTAGCTGACATTGCTTTCCCAAGCAGAGCATGTTAATTTGTACATTATAGCTTTTCCTTTTGATTGTGTTCAGTGATGACCTTGCCATCAAACGCTATATTAGAATAATTTTATTAAAAATAAAAATTAGAGGATAAAAGTATATTGAAGATAGTGTATTGTTAAGAGCAATGCCAATTAATTTTGATTAATTTGGATTATTTTAGCTAAGAGAAACTCTCTTACTGAAGTGTCATTCCTACATTTTTCCATAGCATTCTGAGAAGTTTGAGGGCTACTGCGTGATGAAACTTATGTATCCTCCATAAAAAAATACACAATATTTTCATAGACCTTAACCAACCTTTCAATTAAAACAAAAAAAAACCCACAAACAAACAACCCCCATACCAGACAGACAAAAAACCCCATCTCAAAAGCCAGAGTTATTAATTGTAGCTGTCAGAAACAATGCATCTTCCTTAGAAAAATAAATTTGCAGTCTCTCACTCATAACTATGTGGGCTTATAATGGAGCAGCTGCCCCAAAGCAATACATGGCAGAATGACAATGAGGTCTCACACAGACACAGCCCTTTTTGGCAGCATTCTGCTGGGAGAAAACAAATAAAAGACCCAATCTTGCATTATCTACTCGGTGTAGTCACCAAGCCTAAGGAATTCCAAGAAAAGTTGTTCCGAAAAGGTAAGGATTGTTTAATTTATGTAAAGCTCAGGACCTGAAATTCAAGTTATAAAGCATCAAAATCTCTGTAGATTAATACCAAACCAGCATATTGAGGCAAAAAAATGATTTAAATCTACCTACAGAGATGCTTTACATCACTGACATTTCATTTTTCCCATGCACAAAGTCTCTTTCTGCCAGAACACTTTGATTTTCAATTCAGGTCTTTCCCAGCTGAGCAACAGAAGCTCACCTGACATCTGAAAGATTTCTTAGGGAAGTTTATTTAATTTATGATTACAAAAACAATCATCATTGTACAATATGTGGTTCTGCTATCATTATTATTATTTCCTTTGTTGTAGAAGATATTTTCTACAGCATGGACACTAAAAGCAAAAGATTACTTTCATGGAAAAAAAAAATACTCAGAGACCAACCATCACCACAAGTCACTATGGGATTAGAAAAGATTTTTTTGGCATAATTTTTAGTGCTCAGCTCATGTTAGCATTTCCACCAAATATTTAATATATTCAAAGGATTTTCTTCAAAAAAAAGTAAACTACAGGACCCTTGATTTTTTTTTTTTCATTCCTATCAATCACAGGTAAAATAATTGTACAGCTTCTTCCAGAGTATAACATTTATATTTGCATTATGCTGGTTATCACCCACTCCCATCTCTGCTGTGGAAATATCAGGGTACAATTATGAGAGTTATCTTTATGCTATAACCCAGACATGCACTTAAGCAGATGTTCAATTTCATGCTTATTAGTAGTCTCATTGAAGCAATGATCCTGAATTCTATTATCTGTCTACTTTGCTCTTTTACTCCCTTCTGTATTTGAGCATCCAGGGCAAAAGGAGCACATTTCCTACACGTGTTTTCCAAGAGATGCCTTTAGCTATCCATGTTGTAGATTTAAGCCCTGCTTTCTCCAATAGGCTGTAACTTATTACATTTAGTATAAACTGATGCCTTTTGTGCAGCATTCTGCTCCATATTCTGCGCAAACTGACACAATTCCAGGCTAAAATCCACATTTTAATGCATTCTTTTAGCTGCTGAGTGCCTGCTACACCAAGGGTTGTATCCCAAAATCCACGAGCACCATCCTGCTCTTGCACAGGTGGACCCAACCACCCCTCCAGGTGTGAACAGAATTTATTTCCCATGTCAGAAGTTAATTCCCCATCCACACAGGAATGGATTCCTGCTTTTTTCAGCTCATCTCTCAGAGAAGAAATGCTGCATTGTTCCAAGGCAGCAGCACCCACGGATACCCTCCAAATGGCTCCACAGAGAGCCCGAGCTTCCTGCAGGAGCATCTGGATTGCTGCTGAAAGGCCATCTGTGTTTCACCAGGAACAGGATTATAAAACATTTTGCCAGATAGAACCTTAGGAGATGTTTTGTTTGTTTTTTTGTTTTTTTTTTTTTTTTCTCTCCTGCCCCCAAAAGTAAGCTCTGGCTCTTAAGAGTAGTATCTGGAATGGGCCTGTAATAATGACACCTGGAATCCAGGCATTTCTCACTGTTTAAAGAATTGCTCATTAACAAACTTTGGTGTGCTTGTTCTTCAAATTCTTCATATTTTTTTTGTCCATTCCATCCTTCTCTCCCCTCTCTTTCCTACGGAAATCACATCTTAACCTGCAGGCTTTTTCAGTCCCCCTTTCTCCATTATTTAATTAAAAAAATAGATCAGTCCCTGATTATTTGGATCCACTAAACAGTTTTTGAGAGGAAAGAGGCATTCACAGTTCTGTTTAAATAACTGGAGAGTGCCAGCACACCCCACTGCAGAGGATGTTCCTCTCAGCAAATTTGGTATTTAAATATGTGATTGGGCTTGTTATAGCAGGAAGAATGACAGAGACTTAAGTAAGAGCCAGGACAAAATATGAGCTGACATCTGGAATAAACAGAGTCTCTCAGAAGATGGGCTGATCATACAGGATCAGATTATAATGGGCTACACATCCACCTGAAAACAGAGTACAAAGAAGCATTTTCTTTCCTCAGAGTCCAGATTTGAAGGCTGAGGGAAGAAAGGAAGAGAGGGGTAGAGAAAGAAATTATAACTCCTGTTTTCACAATAGCTTGTTTTGGCAACAACAAATATTGTATAGAATTAAAAACAGGAAAAAAAAATGAAAACCATTTTTTTCATTATGAAAACCATTTTTTTTCTAAGAATGATGCAGTGATCTAGAAGAGACAACTACCACCTGCAATTCAGAATACTGCTGAAAACACTGTTATATAAAATAGAATTATAAAAGTTAAAATTAAGTCCAGAAAAAAATAATAAGACAAAAAAAAAATTTAAAATCTCAGTCTTGTTTAAGCCTGAGTTTTCTATGAGTTTATTCATTTGTAATAAAATGAATAAAATAATCCATTTAGATTAAGGACACACTGCTAATGGTGGTGTCATTGTGGCAGACCTAGAACAAATTGTGCCAGAGCCAGGTTTGGATATGGCAGAGAGGAACAGCACCAAGTTCTGCCTCACAAAAGGAAATTTTCAGCTCCCCCAGATGCATGCCCACAAAAGCAGAGCTCAGCTGGGAAATATTCTGCCAAAAAGAAGTGTGAAGAGATGACATCTTGTCTTGATAAGTAGCTGAGCACTTCCTCTGAGGGTTTATAGAATAACCCTGAATGGAGCTCTTGCAAATTAGTTCATCCTAAATAGAAAAATGATCAGATTAAGCTTTTTTGGTCTGGTCCTGAAAAGAGAAGACTAAAAATTAACTAAGCTCTGAATTCAGCTGAATGCAGGCTGGAGTAATTGAGGTACATGAATCTCCAGGAGGATTTGGTTCTCTTTAGGAAAAGATGCTACAATTATGAGGAATTTGTGAAGTGAGGAAGGACTGGGGAAAGATGGGAAAGACTCCAAATCTCAAAAAGAAAACTGGGAACAAACTGAGGCCCTACACAGAGTGGAAGAAAAGAGTTCCACAGACAGACAAAGCTGCCTTGGACACCAAGACTCATAACGACAAAGCAAGAAGAGCCAGCGTCGGTGCCAGACTGCACAAAGTAAAATATCAAGAGGAAACAGAGATACAAACTGGTAACAGCACTGCTTGATGTGAGCCAGAGGGACTGGAAAAGATCCAGTCTAGAAGATTGGAACAAGCTGCACATGAAGGTGCATGTACAGTAGCGAGGATGTTGGAGTAATCTATTACAGTGCATGGAGTTGCCTGTAATTAGAAATCTGCAAATGCAGTAACTTTGGAAAGGAAATGCTTTGATGACTGAAGTTTTAATAACACATAAAACTCTGGCTCAGGCCCTAAAGGAGAAAGGGTAGAGTACAGCCAAATTTAAAAGAAAGAGTTTGATCCTGACTGACCTTGTGTATTTTCTTTCATAGCATACCTGGCTTCCTAGAAGGAACAGAGAACAAAGGGATCCTCTATTGGGATTTAGCAAAGCATCTTGACTTATTGGCACATCAAAGTCACTGCCTAGGCTGGAATTTAAGAGAACAAGAGGAGGATTGTGCCCCCCATAACGTTAAAGGGAAGAGCTACTGACTGGAGGGAGCCGAGCGCTGCAGCTCCTCACGGAGCAATCTGGCGACAAATTTTGCTGGGGATCATTAATTACACGTTAACCAAGCATCTCCACATTTGGAAATGCTATCTACCAGGGGCCTGCAGGAAGCGCTTCATGGTCTTGAGGAAGAGAATAAAAGAAACTGCATAAAACAAAGTGAAGGGCTGTGCCTTTGGGGACCAACAAATTCGGCCATCGGCACAAAACAATGAAGACAAGGCTGTGCGTGCTCCTCAATCACATGGCATTATGAACCAGGAGCGTGACATGTCTGAGGAGGAATTGAAAGCAATCCTAGGGCCCAGTGAGGGATAAATCACAGCCAGCCATGCACAGGGAGGGCAAAAGCCGAAGGGAAAGGCTGCGCTGATTTTTATGTGAGGAGGAGAAACGAGCTGGTTTGTTCAGCTCTGTGAAAAGCTGACAGGGAATGGGACTTCTTTCTCTACATATAACAAGAGCAGAGTAAGGAGTATAATAAAGCCAGGGGGTAAGAGGACAAAGCCAACAACAAGAACAAAGGATGTCATGAGCATACTCAAAACAGAAATTAAAAGAAGGTATATAAGCACTAGGTAATGAGGTTTGAACAGCTTTCCAAGGAAGCAAATTAGATCTGTTTCTAAGGCATCCTTTCTCAATGCAATTAAAAAATAAATTGATGTTTACTAGATTTTAATCTGCTTCCTCAGGCCTTTTTTTTTTTTTTTTTCCTGGTGAGGCAAAAATAGGATACAGACTGTAATTGATTTAATTTCTGCTGTTTCCTTGTTTGCTTAGGAAAGTTCTGATTATTTATTGGAAAATCTTTGAGTATTTTGGGAGTTTATCTTACCATCAGTCACATATATTTTGGATGAAATGTTTTTATTGTCTCTCCATCAGGTCTTCATCAGGAATTAGAATTAGAATAGATAGTAAAAGTTGCATTTGTACAGCTTGAAGCATTTCTAATAGCTGCCATGGAGAGGCTACCAGAAATTCTAGTACTCCAGAATGATGCAAAAATAAATCCAAAATGATACAAAAGTGAATTCTTACCATCCTACTGCATCCATGTTTCATTCCTTCAGATCCCAAGGCCTCAGAGTCCTCCCAGCCCCTGTCTGCTAAAATTTGAATGCCAGATCTGCCAGCTCTGTTATTTCTGTCCTTGTTTAAAAACCATTTGAAATATTTTCTTCTCTTTCAATAGAGCCAACACTGGTACAGAACTAGTAATTATCTAGCACCAAAATGAGAAATGCTGACTTTCATGTGCATGTTTAAGACAGATTTTTGACCATCAGTCTTGTGGGACGTGTTTCTGCAGAGTGTGAAGGAAATAACATAAAGGGTTATTGGTCACTTGGCAATCTATGTGCTGCCTAATTTCTTCTGCCATTCCTGCTCAAGATCAATTTCATCTTGGACACACAGAATCCAGAGCAACGTTTTAACAATGCAGACCAATGCTGATGCTGTCTGGAGACCACAATAGGCAGCCTCAGGTCGGCTCAGGGATCTGAATTAATTGTTTTCTGCAGATTGTTAGGCCTAATCTGTTTCATCCAGTGCATTCAGCATGCAGAGACCACGTAGGAAGTTTTTGGGAAGCCTTTCATATTCAAATCAGGTAAACATCAAGCCATATACATTCATGAATAGAGCAGTAATTACCATGCTCTGAGGACACGTTGAAATGACATTATCACTTGTCAGCAGGATACCACTGGCTGCTGTCACTGACAATTCACATTTAGCATCAATGTTAAATAGTCTGCTTATTAGTTTGTTAATGACCCGAAAAAAATCAATGATTTAAAGCACTTTAGGATATAGGATGGTACCTTATAGGTTTGGCAGACAGCCTGAAAGCAGTGTGTAGACAATAAAATATTAATTCAAAATAACGGGTCACTTAATGGGAATAGATTGCACCCACAAGAGGAAAATGAGATGATGGTGATGATAATAAAAACAGAGAAACAATGATATAACACTGGTTAATCCAACAATATTAGAAGGGAAGATCAGCACAGTCAAGCTATTCCTTTACAAATATAAGATTTCCATTAAACAAGAAGATATCTTAGAGAACCCTAACTAGTTATTATTTTATCATCCAAAACTTGTCAGAGGTGGCTGGACCTCCTCTTTCTGTGGTAGAAAAAGCTGGAAAAACAGAGCTCATAATGAAAATAATTGTATTAAGCAAATCTCATGGCAACATTCTGAAGGGTGATGGCTGTTTGGGGTCTTTTACCCATTAAATGATAAATAAAATTGGTTTGCTCTCCTCCAGTGCAATAAAGGCCTAGGAGTCTTTGGCTCCACTGACTTAAAATGTCTTCTGTTTTTAGGAAATATTACCAGACATGAGAGCAGCATTTCCAATGTGTCCTGGTTACTCTGCAGACTCAGGTTTGACTCAGAAATGCAATAGATTTTCACATTTATTTTGCCCTGAACTCCACCTGCCTTAATAAACACACACTACACATGGTCTAATATGCTCAACCAAATAATGTAATTATTTTTCTTTTCAAGTTCACCCATTTTCAAGAATTTCTTCATAAATTTCTCCTAAATATTGGTTTTGGTTTTTTTTTTTTTTTCCCTTACAGAACTTTGGATAACACAGAGCGCTTCATCTTAAAGAGAGATAATTACTGATTTTTGAGTCCTGGAACAGACAAGTTCTATCTGAGCTGCTACAGGAATAGCAAGGGGAAAATAAAGATATTTGCAGAACTTCCTCTTCACTTTTCAAAGCAGTATGAAACTGTAAATTTGAAAAAAATCAACACAAAATCATTTTCTCGCTCATTTAACGTAGAGACCTTCCAGATACGGGTAGAATTGAGAACATCTATAGCAGGCCTGGGGAAAAATAATATTTTCAATTAACATCACTCCAAAAATATGCTGCGGAAAAAAGGACACAACAACTTCCAGTGTCAACAACCTGCCTGTGGGAGGGGGGATTTGTCTTGTACAGAATTTGATGTGGCTACCACAGGGACAGATTTGACTTCATCTAGTGGGTGTCACTATTTATGACTGGTGGTAGTCCCTCCAGTGAGTAAAACCTAAGTGGTTGTCACTCAAAACTAATGTCTATATTTTTGTATGCATGGCCTGTTCCTTTAGAAGTGTGTGCTGTGTGCATACTAAGCAAGAGAGATGGGAGGGGGAAAAATCCCAAACCACAAATAGTAAGGATGCAAGATTCCCTCCATGTGTTTATTTTGGTTTTCCAAAGAGAACAACCTGGAAACTTCAGTAATATTTTACAATGCTTTGAGCAAGGTAGTGTTTAAACTTAGATCTACAATAAAAATCAGAATTTGTGTATCAAGTTTCTTCCTGTTTGCTGCTACCTCCAGAATAAAAACAAAGTGTGCAGGAGGTAACAACTATTAATTCTTCAAGTTTCATCTTTAACATGGTTTTTGTCAGCCACCTCAGATGTGGGAGGAGAGTGGCAGGTGCAGTTGAAGCCACATAAAGCATTTACTTATTTTTTTGTTTAAACAAGGAAATTATGCGGAAGCACCACAAAATTACGTAGGTAGGTGTCATTTCAAATTCAAAGAAACCAAATCTCAGGAAAGAAGGTAGCTTGAAAGGCTCAGCTCATCTGCTATTAATAAAATGCCATCTGCCATTTTGTGGTGCACATATAAACAGCAACAGAGAGATGCCAAGGTAATTTTGAATTTCTAACTGCAGCTAGGCCAGAACTAATTTCATTCAAGGGATAAATGAGGAAGTCTCCTTTTGCCAACTGACAAATGTAATGATTCATGATTAATGAAATCTTTTCTACTCCACAGGCCTTTCCTTTCACATGCTTCGTTGTTATCAATGGAGTGAGGGAAACTGTACTTGCAGAAGTGAGCACAGCAGAGAAAACAATACACCCCTGAATGACTTGGATCAAATTCTCCCTGGAAATCAGAGCAAGCAGTGATTAGAGAACCAGTAGCTGTCTCTGCAGAGTTCTACCACCATGTACTCCATCCAAATATAACTATCAAAGTTAAATCTGGTTGGAAGAACTTGAGATTTATGATTTTTTTTAAAAAAAAAATGTTTCTGTGGTAGAGACTTTCTTTTCATGGAATTTTTTTTCCAAAAATATTTATATTTGATGGTGAGCTTCAAGGGAATAAAAGTGATATTTATGAAAGACTCTTATTACCCTTTTAAATTAACATTTAAAAGGAAAGCACATAACTTCCTTGATTTTGTAATGAGGCTGCACAAGCAGATAAAGCCAAATCTTGACCACTGAGTATATTGTTCACTCAAAACAAGACTTTCCTCCCTTCAGAACCCTTGCACATAAGGAGGGGGTTAGATTCTTGATTGCCTCATATTTCTTACACTGAAAAGAGATTTCGTCTTCCATACATCATAATCTCTAACAAAATGAGTAAATATATGTGGTCACATCATCAGATGATGTTTAAATAAAGGAAGAGAAGGTGTCAATGAGCTGGAGCCATAAACTGATTGGAAATATTAGTATTTATAAAAACCTGAATGATTAGAGATTGATGTGGTGTGTACAAGCACTCAAGTATTGAAAGATTATGTTTTAAATAAAATTTCAGAGTATTCTCTGAAAACTTGCACTGTTTCACAAGAACAGCAGCTGGAGGTCAGTTTAAACTAAAGCCTGAAATTTGAGAAGTGGTTACCAGACCCTCCAAAAGCTGTGAGGGGAAGGAAAACTGAGTCCTTTTGCAGTCTTGTTCCTGCTGAAAATTTAACATTGCACAGAATCCCATATAGTTTAGGCTGGTGTGTTGGTGGCCAAGATTTGAACTTGCAGAGATAGTTCAGATTTTGCTGCCAAAAGACCAAAGCTTTTGAATAAGCAGCGTGGATGCTGAACTCAAACATCAGAAATTACTCATAATAGATGGAACATAACAAGGGAGACTCAGATATTTTCTTCATAAGGGAGGTCAGATACATCAAAAGGCATATCAATGATAGAGAAATCACTCCAAGTTTACTTAGAAATGTTTATTTCTTGCAATTACTTCATGATTAAAAGCAGAGTTGTACAGTGCTCCAAAAGTACAATTGCTGTTGACCCAACTGTGATTTTTTCCCTGAGCAACATAAAGCTTAAAAGTGAAAAGATTATAAACAGATATGCCCAATAAACATTAGAGACACTTGCATGTCAAGTTCATTTTCCGTGTGTCTGTGATCATCTCTCCCAAACCTTACAGCCAGAACAGCAAGAGAAACCAGGTCAGCAAGTGCACATCCCCTGAAACGAAACTTTCTGTAATGAAACTTTTCACAATCCTCTTTAGACAGGAATAAATTTGCATTGTTCTTCTACTAGGAAAAATCCTCATAAAAGTTCGTTTGTTAAGTTAGAACACTCAAAGTTTCAGCATGTACATTGGAAAAGACATGGAGTAACTTTTTTCTTATTACTGCTTTGCACGACCACTTCATGGCAGCCATTTCTGTAATGCAAGGGGTCTGTAAACACTGCTTACTTCATAATCTCATTTTCAGGGCTGCTTTAGAGCAAATATAAACTCAGAAGAGAGAAAAATTAAAACCAACAGAATAGTTGAAAAATAATTAAAAGAGAGGGTGCTAATTTTAATCTGTAAGGTCATATCCAAACCCAGTAACACTTACAGGACAACTATTTTCATTGAGGATTTATAAAAATATAAAAGCAATGCAAAGACAATCTATGTCTCAGAGAAGCAAGAATTCCTTCATTTCTCTCTTTTTTAGCCATTTTTGAGAGTTTGGATGTTTAAGAATAAACCTGTCCACCTTGTAAATCATCTTCTGCATCAAACATTAAATGTGTTAGACCAACCGAAATAAGTGAAGAATTAACAAGAACAGTGAAACCTGTGGCTCTATAAACCTCTTTTTGGAAAAAAACCCCATGGCAATATCTGTGTAATTATTACTGGTCTGCTTTTGTAAAGTTGCCATCAGTTGCCAGGAAAGAGAAATAAATTGAGTGTCTCATCAGATATATCCATCTGCAAAGATTCAGTGTTATCACCTATTTCTTCTGAGCCACTCCATATTTAATTGGGATGGTGGCCCACGTGAAAATACAACACAATAAAAGGAATGTGAGGAAACCTGGAACACTGTGTTAATTCATTAATAATCATAGCTGAAAATGTACCATCTGAATGGCAGGTGTTTACTTCAAACCATGGAACTTCCAGGCCACTAAATAATCGTAGTCTTGTGCCATATTCCAAATAAAACCATTTCAATATCAAGGCATAGGAGCTACTCTGAAGAGCTTAATTGGTGGAATGGTTCCAACACAGCTGTTCATTCCAAGGAGCCTTGAAACTGTTAACATTTATCTAAACAGGAAAACACCATGAAATAAAACTTTATTTACAAACTCACACTGCTGCAAAACTGAACCTTCCTTAAACTTTCAGATTTTGGCACAATTTCTCTAGAATATTTGGCAGAGCTCATTACAGCAACATGCAGCCCTGCAATTGTTGTTTCTCCCCATTTCAGCAAAAAAGAGCCCAGAACTTCAAAAGGAAATGATTGCAAACAGTCTGCAAACTTCTGCCTACAGAGACCTAAAGGGAATAATTCTCCTACCCAAGTCTTTGTCATCTCAGTTTGAAGTACATTCGTGGAAATCCTGACGAGGATTCCAGCAGGACCAAGGCCACAAAAAATAAAGGTGCAGATATCCATCTTGAAACACTCTGAAACGAGTTGGGACGTGGATATTTATTGAGCCCTGTGCAGGTTTCTGGCCAGCCTCAGCACGAGTCTGCCAGGAATATGGCTGGGATTGGAGCAATTCAAGAGATGGGGTAGGCAGCACCCAAGAGGCCCAGGAAATTAGAACAGATTTGTCCTCTCATTTACACTGGGGTAATTTGGGAAATCAGATCCAAGTGGTGGCTTCAATAGCCATGCAATCTCCCTTCCCTGAGATTTTAATTTCTGAAGGCAGAGGACAAATATGTCATCCTTCTTTCTGTCAACCCCATTCTCATGCAAATGGCGTGGAATGCCTTCCTCTTAATTACCCACCTTCTTGCCAAAGCTGTCAAAAAAAGAGAAAAGCTAACTTTTTGGATTTATTTTATTAAACTTTTAATATTCAAATTTATGGGAGTCTTCAAGCCTAAATCCTCATTAGAGCTTATCAAATAATTAATGCTCCAGAAATTAACTCACTGAAACAACATGCCCAACCCTCATCCAATTAAGCAGATGGATAATCCAGAGTGAGGAAAAAAAAAAACCAACCCTCAGCCAGAAAACAACTAGAACCCCTTTGCTGCATCCATGAAGGAAAAGCATAAGAATATACCACACAAAGCACAATTTAGATTGAAATATTAAGCCCATGAAAGTCAGCTGTCCACTAAAGCGCCCTGCAGATGAAGGAATGTAGGTGATGGTCCCAACTTCAGTGAAAATGTCCCTTGCAGATTACAAAGTAATCTCTCAAGGAAGCAGTTAAAAATATTAATCTTCTATTTTTTTTCTCTGTTTTGTTGTTTTGGAAATAAGTGGCTCCTCAGTTCCAAACAAAACATTGAAACATTTCCAATAACTTAAAATTCCATTTGGGAATCGTGATATGCCTAACTAACAAACATCATCCACTTCCCACACTGAATCAAAATTCTGAATTTTTCATATGGAATTTACCCTCAAGATGGTGGATATGAATAATCAGTAAATCATGAAAGCTCTGAAAAGCCCCTCCTGCCCACCTGGAAATTCCCCCACAGTGGAGGCTCTGAAAAATGGTAGAAATTCAGAGAGACTCGGGGAATTTTTGTCCTGGAAGAGGGTACTGGAAGTTCACCCAAGACGTTCAGACTTAGAAAACTCAGGCTATTTAACTACTCATCAGACAGGCTCTCTGAAGTTAAATTGGCTGGAGCAGGAGATTATTATGTGTGTCATTTCTCTACAACACAATTTAGACAAAAACATGCGTTAAAGACAATCCTGACAGTGCCACCGGTGGCTCTCTCTTATCTGAGGCCTCCCTTTTATCCATATAAAGAGCTGATGAAGAGATCACAATCTACCTTAAGCCCAGGAGAAAGACCAAACAGAATGTGGGCTTTGGCTGTCTTCCACCCAGTCGGTGACAATAAAAGACCTGAAGCAGAAAATCTTTCTGGCAAGAAACCTCTTTTTGCCATTAAACATTTCTGGCTGATTTTCCAAAAAAAAAAAAAAAAAAAAAATCTTAAAAAAATTGAACAAGAAGTGCATATAAAATTAGATTACCTGGAGACAGCTTTAATTTCTATAAAACCCTAAGAAGTTTTTATGTGACTGTTTAATCTTTTAACAGCTGCTCCTTTAAGTACTCATTTGCACTAAATATATCGCATGTCACCATACTTATGATCTTCCTGAAACAAAAGAACATCTTCCAAAATGACTATAGCTGGCAATATTAAAGCAGCACCTACTGGCATCATTATATTTAAGTATCTGAAATAGACATTACTGTCAGCAGAAATTTTTTAAACCTTTCTCCCTTCTTTTCCTTACAAGAGGTTATTAGAGTTACTTCAGTGTCCTATGTCCTGTGATAAAATGCTGGAAATGAACTCTTAAAATTGGCAATAAATACCTATAGCCCATGAATCTCAGTTTCTCAGATCATTTATGTACCTTAAAAAATTGTGTTCAAAGCACATTCTACTGACTACCTTGAAATTCTTAGCAGACTGCTGACACTGATCAAGTTTCCTGGAAAGAAAAAAAGAAAAAAAAAACCAAGGGAGAGATTCACCCAGATCACAGCTTGATCTCTTTACCCACATTGACTGGGGGTTTCTTCTGCAAGGGCTTTTGCTCTTAAATATATTAACTGATGCGGAACAAGCAGTCAGCTCTAAATTTCACCAGCTGCTGTCCACAATTTTTGGTGATGGGGCGGTGCTTGAATGTTGGCATTATTTATGAACAGCAAAATCAACTTAGGCAAAAAATTAAGGAATAAAATCCTAGATTGTTTGGGAGAGATGATGTTTCAGGGGCACTGGCAAGCAAGTCAAAGTGAATATTCTGTAGGGATGCTGCTTTCCCTTTGCACCCTTCTCAGCATCCTGAGGCTGTCAAGTCCCTCAACAGAGGATGCACCTATAAAATTCCTTTTTTTTCCCCCCAAACTGAACTGTTATTTTCCTCCATAGAAAGATTAGTCCTTCTATTTAAATAATTAAAAGAGCCACTATTGCTCAAGGTGCTGATAAGAGGCACCAGAGCTGAGCCAGAAAGTATTTTTTGTGCATTTGCCTCAACCCTCTGACACTTATGTTTCCATTTGCATGCCCAGCCTTACATCTAAAAAGTTGTTTGTGTTGCTTAGAACATTCTTGGTTTGATCATAATCCTACTGTCACCTAGAGATATGTGAGCTCACCCCAAAAATATGAGTATAGAGCCTCCTTTAAAAAGAGAGGGAAAAGTTTCTGCCCACAGGTATTTCCATTTCCACTTCCCCTGTATTGCACTCCAGAGGCCACAAGTATGTGAGATAAATTGGTTGCTCTGAAAAGGTGGAGGCTTTTGTTTTGTGGCTTGGGTTTAAAAGCACAGGATGCTGTACTTCAGAAGCCAGGTGATGTGAATGAGTGAAGCCTGGGTGGCTCGCTGAGCATCCCTGTGCTGGGGGAATGGGAACTGCTACAAAATACATCTGTCTGTCTCTGTTTACACTTAAAGTACTTAAAACGTTTTAAAATATCTCAGTATCTCAAAATATGAAAATATAGAGGGCTACACTGTGTATGTCCTGCAAATACAGAAGCCTTGGAAGGGTTTAGGAAGTCAGAACAGCTTTGAAACCCAGATACATCCTTCTTGCACAGACCCCAGCTAAAACACTGTATTATATATGTAATACCAAGACAATAGAATAGTCATATTCCCTCTACCTGAAAAACCCAAAATTAATCAGGTGCTTTTCTAAGCTGCTCAGAAGCCTCCTGTAACTTTGCTAACCTGCAGCTCCACGTGTGAGATAGATTAAGCTTTGCCTTCCCATTCAGTTCTCAGGCCCAACAATGCTCAGCAGGCAGCAGCAGTATATTTAGCAAGAGATCTTATCCATCACTGCTGAAAAACTACTGGGTATTGCCTGCTGAATGGAAGATAAATCACAAGAGCTCTGTCCATTCAGGCAGGGCTGAGTGGCACTGACAGGAGCCTGCATGAAAGCTCATTTTGTGCGTGCCTGTACATTGTGTGGTTTGTAGAGAGCATTGTTCTCCAATGATATCAGTCCCTGCTCGGTGTGAAGCCCTGTCTCTTTATTCCCCTCAACAAAGGTGTCCAGTTCATAAAACAGAAAATCCTCAAAGTGAAGAAATGTTATGATGACCTAGAATTCAGGTTCAGATGTAGACTGCCTTTCTTGTTTGCCACAAACTAAACCAAGTGCAGCCATTTCTCATTTCTGACAAGATGAACTAAAAAGGGCAAAGGGACAAGAGCTGGAGGAAGAAGAATCCAGGAGGTGGGCTAAGAGCATTTCATGGAGTAGTAACCTGTCAGCTACTCAATATT
Organism: Pyrgilauda ruficollis; assembly: GCF_017590135.1. Taxonomy (NCBI): domain Eukaryota; kingdom Metazoa; phylum Chordata; class Aves; order Passeriformes; family Passeridae; genus Pyrgilauda; species Pyrgilauda ruficollis. The sequence goes on from NW_024526600.1 coordinate 9,187,400, forward strand.
ACCCATCCCAACAATAAATTCCTTGAACTGATCAAACCCCAGCAGCCCTTACTGATAATGATATCCCCAAGTATCTCTAGAGATGATAAGCACAAAGAGAAATGTTGTTTTTTCCCTCTGCATTATCTATTCTGATTCTACGTAACAAGACAACTCTTTTTGGCAGCCGGGACAAGCCCGTTTTATTTATGAACCCTGAATCAAAACTTCTATTCCTAAGCAGTTATTAGCCAGAAAACTACTTTAAAAATTATATAGCTTGCCCCTGCTTGAGCTTTAACAACAGGTACATAGGGTCAGGAACTAATAAGTGAGCCTTTACCTCACTGTATCTTTTTCAAAGTTTGACATTGATTAGGGAAAGAAAATTGTAGATTGCAGGGTTGTTGTTAAATAAAACGGCAAATTATGCTCTTTTTGAGGATTTCAGCAAAATTACTGGTGTCCAAATTATTAGCATGCAGAATAAACAGAATATTTGTATTTATATGGCATTTGGATAGGTTTCTAAATCTTACAGTACATATAGCAACATTAACTGTTATTTTGTAGGATGTTTTCTTTTAAGGATTAGATTTGCAGATCTGCTCTTTTCCTTTGTGTTTGGGGAAGCTGTTATATCTACAAGATGGAATCTCATTACTGTGTATAATTGTAATTATGTAAATCAGGTTATTTCTGCCTGTCTTATGTTTAAGAAGCCAAAGGAAATTGTTGATGATCTAGTTAGTGTGATACATTCAAAGTGATTGTGGATACAGCTGCTGAACTTTTCCACAACATTTCTAAAAACCTCCCTTTCCTAAAAGTGTGACTAAAGCTCATCCTGACCAGCTGCTATTTCTGAATTTATTCACCTCAAACTTTAGGAGAAGAGGAATCGGTTTTGTCATCTAATTAAATTTAGATTTAAAGTCTGTAAATTTAGTCTGTAAATTTAGTTGCTTCCGTGAGGAAATTTCATTCCAGCTGAGTTATGTCACCTGGGTACAGACATTAAATTGGTTTCCAATAATGCCTTGATCTCCCAGTACGTTGTGAAGTGGAGTTGGCATTGTTGTTTGCTTATGCAGATGAGGAGCCAGATGCACAGAGAGGAGAACTCACTTCTCAAGGTCATTTGAATGAAGCTGTGGTTGGGTTTGGGTATGAACTCTTATCTTCTAACACTTAGCTCAATTTCTATCTCTCCATTCAAATTGATATTTTATTTGTGTCCCTGCCTAAGAAGTTAACAAGGTTCATGTATTTTCTCCTGTGGCCCTATATCCACTCTCTTCCTTAAAATTTAGAAAAGAAATAAATCAAGTTTACTTGAACTAAAGCAACATTTTCCCTGGTGCTAATTGAAGGGAGAAGTGATAGGGCTGCAGCTTCTTTTTGGTACAGCAGCAGATTAGGTTATCCTTGTTGATATCTCGAGTCCAGGGAATGCCTGTGCGCTCACCGGGGGCTGGTGGAGTTTGATGCTTGTTTATTAATGCTCTGAGCTAACCCTGGGACAAACCACACATTTTTAACAAAAGCCCTTTCTTTTATGTCCAAACCATAAGCAGCCACTTGCTCTAGGAGGATGCTGTGGGAGACATGTCAAAAAGATTTACTGGAGTTTATCTAGACAACATCCATGGTTATTCCCTGTGGAATTGTGGAAGATCAGGAACGGGGCTGTGGCAGAGCCTCGTCCCTGATGGGGTGCAGCTGTATAAGGCAGGTGAACAGCATTGAAGGAGAAGAAGTGTGGAGTGCTGGTGTGTATTTACCAATCACAGAAGAGTGAAAGGGCACACAGGTGTTAAGCATGGCAGAGAAAAGGTTTAAAGAGTTAGGAGGAGAGAGGTGGAGCTGTTGGAGCTGGCAGGTCCTGCTGTGAGAGGAAGGAGTCGGTGTGGTGCTGCCTGTGGGTTTGGAACAGATAAAAGGTATGAAGGCTTTGATAAACTCCTGATGCCTGCTGCCATCTTCAGCATCAGCTTTTTGAGCCCCCTGCCAGCCAGGGAAAGGTGTGAGAGATTTTAGGTAAGGGACTGATGCTTATGTCAGTTGTGAATCCGTTATCAATTCAGCTGGTGTCTTGTGTGAGGAGCAAGGGACAGCATTCCCTCTTTTGCTTTCTCCATGCAAAAGCTAATTAAGCTCCTTTCCACCCATATACCCTAATGTGCAGGTTTACAATAGCTGGTCACTTGCTGAATACATTAATTTTCATTTTTTGATGAGGCATTTGGAGTTGTCCAGGACAACATGAATTTGAATGGCCTGGAATCAGTGTAGAGCTGCCTGGAAACAGCAATTAGTATTTAATTCTGCAGTGGAGGTAGTTACTTAACCTTCATTCTAACACAGAGTTATTTCTGCTATAAATAAACATTTTATTCAGGTGCCCCTTAAATTAATTCAATGAAGCCTCATGTATCTTAGGAACAAGTTAAGGGTGAAAAAATCATCTCTTGGAACTCTCCTCACATGAGCACACTGAAGAAAAAATTGGACTCAGATATTATTGCAGCTAATGGGTTTGGTTTTATTTTTCATTAAAGGTGTTAAGATCTGGAGTTGGATTAACTTGTCTGGTGGACACTGAAGTTTGAGATGGGGGATTTTCTGAGAAGACTGAACTTCTGGTATTGTAAGTGTCTTGTTTTCATCCTCTCCTTTGCAGTGCTTTTACTCTTCAGTGTGTTAACTGTGTTTGGGTTTTCTTGTCTGCTTTTTTTATAATCATGATATGGACACCAGCTGGTGATGGCTCCTAGAGGTAAAGCTAAAAGTTTTGTTCCCATAAATGGGATCAATTATATAATTATTTAATTTAACCATTCCTGGCTATAAGGATTGCTAATCTTGTTAGTGAAAAAAAGCAGCATAAAAAGGTGTGCACTGTAGGTTTGGGGGGAGTGTTCATAAACTTTTTAATGGAGCTGGTTTACACCAAATAATCTAATAATACATCAGTGAAGTTACCTGCAATGTTAGTCTTCAGCAGCACTATAGTTTTGGTGAGAGAAAATAAAAATGGATGTTTTAATGGAGTATTATTAGTATTTAATGTATAATGTGACTAACGTGTAGTGTGTCTAACTGGTACCTATGAATTATAGATCCATAAGTGAGTTATATAACTGGAGGACTTAAAGCAAAAGGAAAGAAAGTATCTTCTGAAGGAGACATCTCTCACATCTGTCTCTTTCTCTTGCTTTTATTAAGTTGCCGTGAAAGATTGCAAACACCAAGCTAGTGAAAGTGGGTTTTGGCTTTGGGTGTTGTGATTGGTGGCCCACTGTGAAAAGGAGCCCTGTGAAACTGCTGAATTAGGAATAGCTCTGTGGTCTCTCTTCAGTTTGGAGAATCTTGGAGTGGCTGAGCTCAAACAGCTCCTGTGTTTCTGAGTTTGACTCAGTTCTTGAGCTTGCAGTCTCTTTGCAGATCCTGACTTCTGAGCACAGTTGATGTTAATTACATTAGCTCAGGCATACACAGGAGTGCTGCCTGCACTCACTGCAGCCCTGGTGAGGAAAGAGCTTCATCAGAAAAGGCATGTTTGGGTTTAGGTTAGTTGTGTGTGAAAATTATTTTGACAGGAAGTGGAATACAGCATGTAAAGCTATTTTTGGGAGGCTTTTTGCCTAACTGGCAGTTCTGGGATGTTCATTGAGTATTGCCAGTTTCGAAGGGGATTCTCTCCTCTGGCATCTGTGGCACAGTGCTAAAAATCACCCAGAGCCCAAATTTCTTCTGCCTTGTTCCCCAGTTTGGTTCTGTGTCAGCAAGGCCACCCTCAGACATCAGCTGAGGAGAGCTGTGGGGACACAAGGGATTCCACCTCTCAGCCAGTACTTGTGACAACAACCTGGAACTCAATGTGTAATCCTGATTTAGCAGCCTTGGGCTTTTTTTCATTCATAAGAGCAAGCAATAAAACCTTCTGCTAAGCAGGCTTCTAGAGCTTTTTTTCCTAGTCTTGAATTCATCCAAAGTGCTTGCTGGTGAAGTAAGCAGAGCTTCACAAATTCATAAAGACTATGTGGACTGAAAGTTTCCGTGTGGTTTTGCAGCAAAGCAAAAAAATTCCTAAAGATTCAGCTTGCTCACTTTGGTTCAGAGAGTCTATATGTACAACCCTTTGATGTCAGTCTCAAAGTTCCTGAAATTTAAGCCTACAAATGACAGACTACTAACAATCTTTAAATACAAACAAGGCAACAAACACATCCATCCTTAAATCAGTCAGTTTTGGGTTTTTTTTTTGTGGCAACAAGATATTTTATTCAGTGGGTTACTGCGGGTTTTGCAGCAAAGCAAAAAAATTCCTGAAGATTCAGCTTGCTCACTTTGATTCAGAAAGAGTCTATATGTACAACCCTATGATGTCAGTCTCAAAGTTCCTGAAATTTAAGCCTACAAATGACAGACTACTAACAATCTTTAAATACAAACAAGGCAACAAACACATCCATCCTTAAATCAGTCAGTTTTGGGTTTTTTTTTTGTGGCAACAAGATATTTTATTCAGTGGGTTACTGCGAACTCAAGGTTGTTTTCAGCAAGTTTTAGTTGTGAGTTTTCACATTGTGAATTCTCAGTAATTGATTCTGTTTTGTTCCACTCAAAGATGTAACAGGTATTCAAAGATGTCACTCCCTGATCAGAGACTGTCACAACAGGAGAGAAGATGGGAATAATGAGCAAATGACAAAGATAAACGTCATAGGTGTACAGAAAGGTTAGCTGGAGGACTCCTAGCCCCACCTCCTGCTCAAGCAGAACCAGCTTCAAAGTTAAGTCAGGAAGCTCAGTGTCTATTTGAGCTTATTTTAGGGTGTCACCTTGCTGATAGTGAAAAATTATTATTTTTTTTTTTTCTTCAGCTGGAGTTTCTCTTGTGGCAGTCTGTAACTGTTGTTTCTTGTAGTCTTGCCTTGCGCCTCATACATCACCTCCTTTACTACTGTAGTTTTTTTTAAACTGTTGCTGAAATTAACTGAACCTTAACTCAGTGTAAGCACCACAGTAGAAGAGAATCTCTAGAAAAATACAGAAATAATGCAGATGAGCTGAGGTACAAGATGCTTGTACCTGGAGCACGGGGAAAAATACTTACAGCCCACTGTTGTTAAGAAATGAGGGATACTGAGGTTAAGTAGGAATTAAGTCCTATTTCTAGCTAGTCTTCTTTAAATACATAGCCAGCCTGGAAAAGTTTCTTTTGAATTTGGCAAAATTATTTTAAATACTCTAGATAAGTTGCAGAGGATATTTGTGTGGTTCTAAATTTTTTTTTTTAAATTTTTGAAACATTTTATGTAAACTAAGCCATGCACTTGAAGAGAACAGGGAGATCCACATATGGAACCTACACCCAGGAAGGTTTGAAGAGGTTTCAATTCACTCAAAGTATTTTTTCAAAGAGTAACAACAGTTGTGTTTTCAGAAAACTTAGAACAATGAAATCACCATAGCAGTATTAACAGACAGATTGTAACTTATCTCCAGAGGAAGATGGAGTAAGTAAAACCAAGCTTGGTTTAAACAGGAGCACGTGAATGGCACAAAATATTTTTCTGTTTAAAATCACTTCAGATTACAGCATCTGGCACTACATACACTAGACAGGACCTAAAATATTACAGCTCTATTTTCGATTTTAATGGATAATTGGTAACACTAGATTACAGGATTTGCAGGTTCCAAGTGCTGTATTTTCATAGGGAAGAGCCTCCTTTCTTTCAGGCTTAATAAGCTTGGCCTATATCAGCTTTTCTCACATCAGTCCAAGTGTCACATTTGGGTTGGGGGGAAGCTTGTTAGCAGTAATTACCAGCAGTAGGTTCTATTATTTGCCAGAGTAATTTTCCTTGCTAAGTACCACCAAAACTGCCTCAAGCCTTTAATTTTTTTTGCCTTCCTCCGCTCCCTTTTAAGCGGGTGCATTTTCCCATGATACTGCCCTGCCCGCAGCCGGCCGGGGCAGCGCCCGGGCCCGGGTATCAATGTGATCCCAAGAGATGGGGTCAGCCCCAGCCAAAGCCCTTCACAAACAGACCCTGAACCCTATTAGAGATGCAAATCCACTCTCTGAGTGAGGATTGTTCGGCGGGATAATGGAGCCTGAGGAATTCCTGGGCAGCCCGCTTTTCAGAGCCCGGGTTTTTGTCCTCGCCTTAGCAAATTTCTGCAGCCTGTTTAAACCCCGGCCATTGTCCCCATGGCTTCATTGATTTCTCTCCCTGCCACCAGCTCACAATGGGCCGATATGAACATCTTTGTTACTGCTTTTGTACTGTATATCAGAGTAATGTTTCAGCAGATTGAGGCCTAGCAGGAAGAATTAAACCTGTACTACACAGAGCACCATGAATTGCCGGATTTACATATCATTTCGGAGGGTATTTCTGGTGGTTCTTGCTGAATGGTGTTGTGTCTCGAAGGATGTAGTCAAGGGATGAAGTGACAGGAAAGGAAGTGATTTAGATATTCACTGACAGCTTAATACAAGATGGGGACAAATTGTGCCGGTTCTCCCACTGCATCCTTCCATGGTATTGAAGAGATAGGCGGAGGTGGATGCACCCAGACCCTGTGGAAGTGCCGTGGCAGGCTGAGCTCTGTAGCCAGGAGAAAGAAGGGCACAGGAGATTTAGCTCATTCAATAGCAGCTTCCTTTGAAACATCCTTAAAGGTGCCAGGGCGCACTACCCCGATGTTTTGATCCTACTGTTCTTGGCCAAGAGATAAACTGCTGATTGAGTCAGGTCCTGACATTACACAGGCAGCATATTTCCAGGTCCTGACATGCTGTGCAGCACACTTCCAAGGAAATGGCTCTGCTCAATGTGAAACTGCACAACTCAAATCGGCCTAATTCCACTCAACATCTTCTGCAGATTTAAAGCCTCCTTATAGGCTTAAGTTTTGTTCTTTTCCAAAACTCGCTTTACATCCCAAAGCCAAAAAACTGCGCTCCTATTTCTGTACCTTCTATCAACTGCATTTTGAAATATCTTTAAGATTTTTTTTTTACTTTGTCTGCAAAAATCACTATCATTCTACATCTGTGCTGTTTATAATGGACTTAAGAATACTTCTTAGCAGAAATAAACTCTGCTGTTTAAACTCATAGGTCTTGACAGTGTTTACATAGTTTACAAATGTGAACCACAATCCACATATGGATCGTATTTTGTGTAATTGGCACTAAAACGATGCAATAAGAAGAGATAAGTAAATAAGTCTGTAAAATGGTGGAGGCAACAGTAGAAATAATAAGCAGTAATTTCAAAGTTTTCAAATCAGAAGAAAATTTATATAGACATGAAATCAAAACAGAAAATATACATGGGATGCAATTCTTTTCCTAACCAGGTAGGGCTAAGTCTTACCCTCCAAAATCATGCATATAAGCTTTCCTTTCCTATCACACAAAGTAGCCCCACAGTGACTAGATCTGGGGGGAAAAAATTCAATAGCAAAGGCCAGACCAATGAGATTTTAAAGAAGCTTTTATACTATTTCCTAATCATGGGCATTTCTTCATGTTAGAAGTTGATATTTCCAAAGAGAAGAACTTTTGTTCATTTCTGCCATCAACATCTGGAATAAGCAGGTAGATTAAACAGAACAATCACCTGAAACACAGCAATCATCTGTTGGAAGGAGTCCAGATGAGAGTCACTAGGTTGATCACAGAGGTGAAACACCTCTGCTGTGAAGACAGACTGAGTTGTTTGGTCCAAGAAGAAAAGACTCTGGAGAAATGTTATAGCAGAGTCCCAGTGCCTGAAGGGGACTGCAAAAACTGGGCAGAGACTTTTTGCAAGGGCATGGAGTGACAGGACAAGGGGGAATGGCCTTAGGCTGAAGGATGACAGTTTTAGCTATTAGGAAGAGATTCTTTAAGCATGGTGAGGCACTGGAACAGGTTCCCCTGTTGTGGACTGTGCATTACTGGAAGTGCTCAAGACCAGGCCAGGTGGGGCTCTGGGTGACCTGGTCTAGTGGAAGGTTGCCTGCCCGTGACAGAAGGGTTGGAATGAGATGATCTTTAAGGTATTTCTGTGAAATCAGATTACTTGATCCATTACAGAGATAGGTGTGCATATAAGAGATTCCTTTGAGCAAAACAAAATGGCAGAATTCTGAAAAGTCCATGATCACTGCTAAGACCTACCTAGAAAGCAAAGACATCCATTTGGAATGTTATTGCAGCGGTACAGGACTTGGTGTAGACAGGTTTGGAAGAATCAGGTGCTAACAGCTCATTGTGCCTTTCATGGATATGCTTGAATAAATACTAGAATGTTGTTATTTATCTCTGTGAGGGTCAGAAATCCATGCAACCTAGACCCCAGCAGGAGTACTACTTCAGTCTTTTCCTTAACAAATAGCAGCCTTATAGTTATATTAGAAGGACCATTTCTACCACAAAAACCATTAGCAGAAAATCCAGCACCCTTTGGCAGTTACTTGCAAGGTTAGACATTCGTTCTGCCTTTATTTCTTTTCAAGAGCTCCTTCACCATGAAATCTGGATGTTTGGATCAGATATCTACTGATTAATTCATGTAATTCTTGCAGACTTTGCAGCCATGTGCAGCTCTTTTTTTCACTTGGAATAGAAAGAAAATTACTGGGAGGATTTATTTACAGCAGGTGGATATCAAAGCTGGCTACTGAAGTGCAAGCAAGGCTGGCAGGGCAAGGTGGCTCAGCATCCATTAAACAAGTCATCAGCCTTCCCTTGATCATCTGTTAGTCACTCCAGTTTCTCTACAGTTATTACATGCAGTAGGCAGTGAAAATTCCAAAACTACACAGAAAAATAAATTGAAATTGTTCAAGCAGTTCTCTTTGCCATGTTCCTTTCATTTTTTTTGAGCTATATGTAATATACAAACTTGAAAGCAGCAACTCCTACCAAAGCCTTTTTAGAATAGTTTTACATGCAACTTTGGCGAAGAGATGATCTGAGGAGCTGGATAATTCTTTACATAGAACAGGACTGGTTCAGGCAGTTGTTATTCATTAATGCTCCATTTTGTTCTGCATTAACAATGCAAAACCTTCATGGTGGGATTTTTTTTTTTGAGAACACGCATCAGTCAACCATAATTGAATTAAAACAAAAAACAACCACCCACCTGTCCCGCCCCCTAGAACTGTGAGCTCTAGAAGCCAAATTGGTTCATTTCCCATCTTACTGGCAGAACTACCTGGCAAAGAAGCTCACAAACAAACTCTGTCACGCTTGTCAAAGAGGTTAATCCTGGACATGCTCTTTGTGAAACAGTCTCAAGTAATTTTCAGAGTACTTTTATATTTATTTATTTAAGTAAATAGGTATTTTAATCAGAGTTTATTACTCCATTGTTCCATAAATATTTCTCTGATCTGGTCATAAGTTGTTAAACAACATTTATCACCAAGAAAGTTGAGTCAGCTTGTTTCACATTCTTAACAGAACCTACTCACTGAGAACCAAGTCACCTAATTACCTTTGACAGTTTAATTTCTAAATATGAGACATACTTCTTCCTAATTCAAGTTATATTTCAAGCCTAATTCAAGTTATATTTCCTTCCTAGCATATTCCTGATACCCTGTTCAAGCTCCCAAATCATGATGTATGTACACCCTCCCCCCATAAAATAGCTACTCCTCCCTTCTTAGCCCATTTTTACATCTGCTATTATCACCCCTGTCCTATGATGCTTTTTCCCCCTCCCTGTTCCAAAATTTTCTCTATTACCACTATCTCCAGCATTGCAGGCTTTGACAAACTCACAGCACATTCTCCAAGGAATCCACATCTATTTAATTCCCAAAAGGTATTTTAGAACTAAAGCATGCACTCTTTTGTGTCCCTTGGAGACAAAGCAAAAGTTGTCCCTCACACAATTACTATTTCTTTTCAAATTTTGTTAAAAGGGCAGTTGTCTGTTCCTTACAGAAAGGAAAGACTGAATGACAGTAAAGTCCATTAAACAAACAAAATCCCCAGCAAACCAGAACACTTTGGCAATGTGCAGTTGGGTAAACTGAGACTATTTTGTGACAGAAAAGCTTACTGAATAACCTGCCAAGCCTGTAGGTGGATCTACACCTGTCAAATGCAGGCTCCCAAATTCTGACCTAGATTTTCTTTCTGTGGCTGGAGACCTGAAGCTTCTGGGTTTTGAAGGAAGAAAGGTGAAGTAAAGAAAAACTGAGCAAAATGGTTAATTCTGGTTTTAACAGCTACTCTGACAATCCAGCTCAAACTTTTGTACTTATAGTGCTGAACTATAAAATATATAAATTCACATTATATATAATTTATTATATATACATTATATATTTACATAATATATAAAATTTATTATATATACATCATATATTTACATAATATGTATAATTTATAAAATATAAATTTACTACAAAAAAACAAATCCTAGCTTTCTTGTTTTTCACCAGATTTCTGGGCTCTGTGAGTGAAGGGCTCTCTTCTCCTCTTCTTGAACATGAACAGTCACCTCCAAGGCAGATAGGAAACGTCCTTAGTATGCCACAGTTTTTTGAGATAATACCACAGAGATCCTCATTCATGGGTGTTAATTTCAGTTTTTTCTCTGTGTTTTCTCGTGGTTTTCAGCCACTCACTCTTGATGCTTTGTTATCAATTTGTAATCTTTGGGATGTCAGTGTTATACAAACCAAAGCCAGGAGAACTTAATTTCCCTCTGAATGCCACAACAGCTTTTCTTAAGGTGATTGTCCAGAGATTCTCCTTGTCCAGAGATTCAGAGAGAAGTGACACGCACACATGAGATGACAAAATATGCATCAAGGAGCAGGGAGGGATGACACAAACCCTCTTTTTCCAGAAATCATGGGGATCAACAGAATATAGTTATAACACTAGGGAACGAATCCCCTTAACTATATCAGCACTTTGGACAAAGTCAAGCTTTATGTCTGAAACTTCTCCTCGTTTATTGAACAATCTACTCTTACAGGCTGTCAACTGCTACCTTAAATAACTTTTGTTTCCCATTGGAACTTCCCACCTGGAAAACACATCCATGCTTTCACTCACTCTTTGGATGATTAGAACACTTTTCCAAACTTTCAGCCTCCATTTGTTCACAATCAAGGGATGCATTGTTTTAAGTATCACAAGACACCATATAACTGGAGAACAATAAAAAAGTATATTAAAAAAACAACTGAAAAAGTGAAACAAAACAAAGTGCAGACCACATTTTTGTCACTTAGAAACATTAGGCACTTCCTTCTGAAAACACATGTATAAACAAAACTTCTGCTGAGATTCTGTAATGAGTCAGGGATCTGCCTTCCTTGTCCTAGGAGGATAAAGAGATTATAGGTGGGATCAGTCTGGGGGATGGACAGTTCAGCAGATGTGAACCTTTACACTTCTGCACATTTTCATTATTTAGTTATTAAGCAGTTCTCACTTCCTCTTCCTCAGAGAAACTCAGTTTTGAATGGTTTGTTACCACACAACTTTAGCTCCTGATAGATCCTCTTGTCTCGCAGGAAAAGGAATAATCCTCAGATATCCATTTATATTCCTGTTTCCCTCAATATTTGGAAGAAGTTCCTATTATTTATTCCATCTTAAAGAGTCATTCTCCAGAATATTCCATTGCTCAGATGCTATTCAAGGTGAAAATGCAGTGGTAGGAGCACTTGCAGATCCAGCATGAAAACTTAAAATGTCCTCAGAGATCTAAGCTATGCTCAGTCCCTTGTGGCAGGAACAGCTCCTTCCTCCAAAGGCAGACATCCAGCTCAAAATGCCCTACTCCAGAGTTTTCTTTCCCTTATCTGCTCTGCCCAATCTTTTACTTTATGCTTCCACACACAACTTATCACCTGAGCGATCCTCCAAGATACTGATATTGAGCTTTTCATTTAAAATAAATGTCAACAGTGGGAGAAAACAGCTGACTGTAGGGAGTGTGTGACTTTCCTCCATTTTAAATTGATTTAAATTTATCTGTGCTTTGGGAGGGGTTTCTGAGAGTGGAGATGGGGTGAAGTCAGATAAAGGGACTGAAGTCAGATTTAGGACAACCTAAAGTGTGCATGTTGAACATATACCTTTCAGTAAAGGTCACAGTTACACTCAAAACCAAAAATCAACCCCCAACTCCAAATAATTGTCTTGTACTTTCAAGTTACAAGCCTTTTTCTCCAGGCACTCTCTAAAAGTTCAGTTTTGAATTTCAGCAGATATTGAAAGCTTAAGAGTGGGGACCCTGAACAACATGTAAACTAATTATTGATTTTCCCCCTTAAGACAGCAAGCTCATCCAAAGGAAAAGAGATAATCCTCTTAATGTTTTGCTCTAAGAACCTCTAGGAACACAGATAAAATAACTTTATAAATAGGTATCCATTGAGAATTTATTTGCATTTTAGTGTAACAGGGCCTGATGGAGGGTCTGAGCAACGCTCTTCTAAAACCTATTATTTGCTGAAGAACTGCTGCCCGTACAGTTTTAAAATGTTGCTGTATGAGCAAGATCTCACATATTTTATGGCAAACTCTTCTGTCTAGTATTTAAAACCAATTGGTCCATTGACTTCAGTCAAGTTAACTCTAAAGCCATGAAAACATACTTTTGTCACAGTGGCACCTCATTGCTCCAGAGGTGATTTGCTTGGAGCAGATGTTCAGCTCTGTTTACTAATCTAGGAGTGAATGCATTTCAAGGACTGGAAGACATTCTTCCAATTTATTTTTTTTCTTCTAAAAGCCGTCTGTATTTTTTCCTACCTCGCCCGTCACCTTCTCTGTGTTTTCTATAATGTATATAATTATTGAAGCACTAAACCCCGTGTTTACTATTGCTCAGAATCAGAGACACTTATTTTCACATATCCTGTTCTTTCAGTCCTGATCATGAACAAAATCAATAGTTTATTACAGGAACAATTTTTCATCTGTGTCACTTTCAAATTGCACCTCACTGTACTTTAATACACAGAGATATTTCCTGCCACCTTCATTTATTAGTGATGGGGTCTTAAATTAGAGAGAAAAGGTTTAATGAAAATAGTTTCCCACTTGCAAATGTCAGCTTATTTCTTATTTTCAATGAAGTATCTCGCAGTATTTGTCAAAACAAAGAACTGGAGCCTGGCCTGATGACACCACTTCATCACTGCTTGAGATATGCTGTAAGCCCCTGATGGTGTCATGGTGTCAATAGAAGGCACAGAGAAGGGAGAAAAACAATGAAATAAATAAACCTTAAAAAAACCCCACAAACCACAGAAAAACCCTTAGCAAAACCAACAGTTTACAGACGGCTCAGCCTGGTTTGTTTAACGCTAAATAAATCAAATTGCAGTTGATATTAAGACTTCATGGTTTTGCTACAAATGCAGCAGACAGTAATTTAACAAGAGATAATCAAATAATCACTGTTTCTGACTGATGACAGCACCTCTAGCAGTCAACTAACAGGTAACATAGATGCTGAACTTAGATATTTTTAGCAGAATCTAAGGAATCAGTAGTAAAACCTGAGTAACATGACAGCTAAATAAACACAACTGCTGCATCTTCCTTTGCTTCTCCTGGCTTTTCAACAAGACACCAGGAGCTATAAAACCTTTTCCCATTACCTAAGTACTACAAGAGTGCAAGGAGTTATTTTCCCCATGGATCTTTTGCTTAAGTTACCCTTTTGCTGCATGAATTCAGAGGCAGACCCAGCCATGTCTTATTCAAATAAATTAAATAATCAACCCAGAATAATGGTTCTGTTCTTTTAACAGGAAAGGGAACCTCCACCAATATAAATTTTAAGCAAGAATTCTTTCAATGGGGTAAAAAATGATACTTTGTAGAGCCCAAAATTAAACAATTTCTCAAGGTGCTTGGAAAGAAAGCACCTCTCTACCATTTTGCTTTTCCTTTGAGAATTAAAGACCAAACAATCAATCCAGCTGCAATTTCCTCCCCAACACCTGAGGTGACTTTTCATCCACAGTTAATTCTCCCTCTCTGATCAAACTAAGAACTTGCAATTGCTGATCTTTATGAATTAACCCTTCCCTTTGGAGCCGTAGAATTTCTGAGCCCACTAAATTCTTTCATTTGATTGGCAGCTCTAGGGTGAGATCCACTTTGGGCCCACAAAAAAATTCACACCAATATGCACAATTTTCCCAGGTTTTCATATTTGTGGCTAACAAATGTAGTCCATTTTTGTTGTTCATGGATAAATCCTGACTTTATACGGAAGATTCTATTAATAATTTATCAGACAACTAGGCAAAAAAATTATCATTGTGAGAGTCAAGTCAAAGCTTATCATGTCTGTAGCAGTTTTTAATAATTTCTTAATCTCTTATAAAACCTTTATTAACAAAGAGACTAAGCCAAAGGTGCATTAAATTATATTTGCTAAGTTTGCTACATTGGATACTGGCTGCCCATCTTACATGATCTTAATCCCCTTTGTCAAATAAAACCATGAAGATTTTTCTTTTAATAGAAAAGCATCAGGAAATCACTTCACACTGAACTTTTCAGCTGAATCGTTGCTTATTCCCTAATTGCTTAAGGTTTCAGTATTTACAAAAAAGTTCAGCAACACTATTGTCAGAAAAATATTTAAACAATGAACTCCGTGGCCTTTCCTAGCAGAGGATTTCCATGTTTATGCACAGTTATTTGTAAACTACCTCTGTCTTGCCAGCTCTACATCCATCCCCCAGCAGCAATTACAGAGAGGGAAAAGAAACAGTGGCTGAGAATGGCACAGGCTCACAGGCATCTGGTAATTTATGTGTCATGTCTCCCCTTCTGAGCACAGTGTTTATATTATCTTTCCAATTAGTTTTGCCTGGGCTCTTAAATTCTGTGGGCTATGTGGGGCTAGAGATTATTCTGCTAGACAAAGTGAGTCAATTGGAAAACAAATAAAGAAGAGAATAAGCATCAAGTTAAAAAATGCAGAGATTAAGAGAGACAAGGTTACTGAGGCAAAAGGACGTCAAGGGAAGAATTATAGTCCCAGTAGTTCCTAAAACCTTCTGTCTTACTAAAAAAGTAACTCCCCACAGTTCTTAGCTCTGCAGAATGCAAAGGTATCATGCTCAAGGCATGAGATTTATTTTCTCTGTAGGCTAAGAAGATAAAGGACCCCTTTAAATCTGTTTAAATACACAAGATGCGTGGGGGCAGACTATGAGGCAGAAAGTCCCAGCAATTTAAGGAGCAGGGTTACCATTCCATAGGAATTTGGTGTGTGCTCAGGCCAGTGGAATTCTCATCCCAGACACAAACAGCACATTGATCATCAGATTCCAAAGGTTTTCTTTCACTGTGTGTGGAACAACATGCCATTACTGTAAAGAAGGCAGTAAATGGGTGAAAAAACCCCAAATTATTTGAGTTATTCTGGAGTTTACATGGCTACAACATGGAGATTTTCACTTATTACCTTTTCACATTATAACCCTTGGGCATCACCAAGGAAAAACAGATATCTTGACTTTTCCTACAGCTGAGTCTTGGTCTGTGCTATGCCAGTTCTGCTGGCTGGCATCCTACTCTGGCTACCACAAGGCTGGAATCTCGAGCTTGTGAACAAAACCATGGCCACTCCTTGTCCAGTTAAGTAGAAAATATTCTTCATTTTCATTATTGGACAATTGTTATACCTCTAATTCTATCAAACTTTCAGCTTGGATTAGAACATCTTGTTCTGTAGCATTTAATTTGGAAAAGTCTGTTAACACTATTAATGCCTGCCTTTTCTTCTTTCCAGTCTTCTCTCCTTTAGGTAATTTATCAACTGTCATAAACTGAGATAGAATTCATTTTCCAAAACAAATAGTTCCCAAAAATCCAGCTTTTCCATTCCTTGCTGTCAAACAGTGTAGCTTGCTCTCAGGTCCTGCATTTTTTGGTGCTAAATTTCCTAAATGAGATGTGTGGCCAAAATTTGTAAAACTTCTGACTTTGTTCAGTCTCCTCAGTGCAAAACCTGCAACACAAACGTTATCCCCTGAGCTTTTTTTTTTATTTTCTCATCCTGAGGGAAATGTAGTGTGGCTGTCATTTAATTCTCGTGGCGTAGATTTCGTGGCATTCTACCACTATTCAAGATTCCAGCCACGATGCAGATGGAGCCCACTGATGCTCACACTCTCAGCCCCACTGTGTGCTCTGCCAGCCCCCCAGTGTCAGATGCTGAGGTCAGAGTTCAGCCTGTGTCTGCCTGCTGAGTGGCATTTTGTCCTCTGAACAAAACAATCGCCAGCAGGATCTCCTGTACTCCGTATCCATCATGTTAGCACTTTTCCAGCATCCTTATCTCTGCCTCCAGGAAGCCGTGTTGATGATGTTCTTTCATTATCCCAAAGCAACTGTGGTGAAAGGTGAGCGAGTCCTTGATGAGCTGAGCACACAGTGGGGCCCACTGAACTGATACGCAGGATGCTGCACAATTTGCTAAGTAGGTCTGTGCCATGAGGCAATTATTCATTTAAAGCTGTCTGAAAACAATAACTTAAGTATATTAGGAGGCTCATTTTTTACAGCTTTGCCAGGGATGGGGTCACATAGCCAGAGACTCTTGCAAAGCATTATTTTTGCTGCATGGACTCTGGGTTTCCTGTCCTTTACCAGGCTCTAAGGAATCTCTCATGCTGACCTATCTATCTTAGTAGATTTTCTAGAATTCTTCACATAAGAAGATGTAATACCCCAGAATTAAAACTTTGTCACCTCAGATGTATCATAATTTCTGAGAATATCCTTTTATCTTGTCATGCTGGGAAGGAGGCTGTAATAACACACTGAAAAGATATTTTCTCATATTTGTTATTAGAAGGGACATCTGATTTGGAGAAGGAAGTGTCTGGAGTACCAGGACTGTCTTGGGAAGAACAAATGTGGAGCAAATGTGATAGAATCTGGTTGTTTGCTGTAACTGGTGGAAAGATCCTGTCCCTCTCTATTCATCAAAAAAAAACTATTTTAATGTCAGCCTAGGCCAATAGCAAGCACATTTTTCAGTCTGAAACTTAGTGTCCTTTCGTATGATTCTTTTCTTTGCATCTGTCAATGCCTCATCATCTCCATATATTGATCTAGTACCAACTTCACCTTCTTTCTCATTGTAATGAACAAATTATTAAAAGAAGAAATGTATACTATTTTAACTAGTGCACCTTTTTCCCACACACATATGTCTATTTATCTATCTCCTGTATTCATCAATCCCTATCACAATCAGCATCACATACTATAAAAAGTTTCATCATTGCAACATACCTCACATGGGAAAGGAGTTATTACTCCCCTTTGTCTAAACAGAGAACAGCATGGACAGAAAAAGTGTTTTTTACAGAGGACTGCTGAAGTCTGCAAATATAGAAGGGTTTGAACCATTGCATTATTTTTCTCCCTACCATTTATTTAATGCAGTATTATAATTTCATATAATCTGCTCGAAAAATTATTGAATGCCTCCAGATTTTAGATGGATTTCAACTCAGAATAACCCAGTGAAAATTCCCTAAAATTTGCTCGCAAACAGTGACTCTCATATTTGAAACTTTGTTAATAGCATTCATTGCTATGAGATGATACAAATGTTATTGAGAGCGCATGGATGTAACACTGGAATTTAGGAGTATTTGGAACAAGAATTTCAGTTCTAGTCCCTGTCATCTTCTGCCTCCCTTATAATTTAGGATTTTATCAGCCTTGTTTTACGAACACATGCAGCTACATCTTGTGAAAAGGGCTGCTTTCACTGCTGCTTTGAAATTCTGCCAACACCTCCCTTATAATGCCCCTGATAATCATCAGGTAGCACTGGGACTGTTACTGTCACACCTTCATCTCCTTGCAGGCGTTAAAATTTGGGAGACAGCCATCACTGGGCTGAAATTTTCAGATCAGTGCTGTTCCTGTGGGAGGAGGGTCACAGCTGTCACACTGATTTTGGTGGATGTGATCCCAGCACAGAATACAGTGAGATAACCTGCAGTACTATCAGCTGCTAACTACATATAAATGTCAGTGTCTGAGATGGGCCACTTCCAATTAAATGTGGTTTGTGGCAGGGAGGGGAGTTAAATACATTGAGACTTTTAAAATAAAATTGTCTTCTAGCAAGAGAATTTATTCTCCACAACTATAATGCCAACTTTTTTTTTTTTTAATTAAAAAAAATTAAAACAGCAAGGCAAATCTGAAGACAGGAAGCCAGGGCTGGGGTTTGGTAATATCAAGAGACCCATGCAAAAGTGATAGCCATGAGCTGAAACATGCTTTGTTTTGACTTATAGTAGGAAAGGTCTGTGCCTTATCTCTGGTAACCCTGTAGGGGTCTGTAGGGGATCTTTTTTTTTTTTTTTCTTACTTTTGAACCCCATATCACGGGCTGAAGAGGAAATTGCTTTTTCAGATCCTATAAATAAATTCATGAAATCACGCGCTGCAAAGCACCAGAAGACAGTCCCCGTCCCAAAGGTTAATTGAACTGCTTGTACAACATTCACAGACCTCCAAAGCCCAGTAAAGAGGTGTCTGGGACCTGGAAATTGTTCCCTCTTATATTCTGTGGCTCTGCTATAGGAGGGTGGAACTTTAATGGTATAACCAAGACATACCTGACTTACAAACCCTTTGCTCCTGCCTCTCAAAACCTCTCAGGTATCCATGATTAATTAATTGGTGTGTGCAGCTTGCTCTGCAGCACAGTAAGGATACCTAAAGCATCACAAACATTTATTTTGGAGTCTGGAGAGAAAACAGAATGATTATCATTGGGTTTTGAGGTGCATTTCAGATTATAGTGAGGCTGGAGCACTCAGTTCTGGTTGCTGGTTAAGGAGAAGGAAGGACACTGTTGAGATTGATAAGGTCAAGAAAATGATAGTAGCTAATTCAAAAGCAAGATGTCAGTGACTGAAGTTATAAGGAAGGGATTAACCTATAAGCAATTTAGGTGGAATGTGTTTTTCAGTACACAAAGGGTAACTGACACACAGGATGAAATAAATTGGCAAGGTCAGCGTCAAATGAGCAGAGAAATCAAGAAGAAATTGAATAGCACTCAAAAAAAAAAACCAAAAAAAAAAAAAGAAAGAATTCTGTAATAGCAACAGATCACATCCATTCTCAAAGTCGACAAACACAAAATAAAAGTACAAGTGAAAGGTACAGGGTGTCCTTGCTCTTCTGGGAAACACAAAATTACAGATTCAGATTACAAAGCCTGGTAACCAAGCACCTGTGGATTGGGATACAATTCCTAGGCAGAGCAGGTGCTGACAGATGTTAGGGTTCTTTTCAGTATTCTATATCACAGCACAGCAGAAGATGTTCTTTTTTCTTTTCCACTGCAGTGTTTGCCAGCAGTTGAGAGAAAAAAGAAAGGATGAGAAGAAGCCACTTTTGTAATACTGAGGAGAAATAGACTTTGGTATGAGCCACAAACCTCATTTTGCAGAATAGCAACCCCTTTAAATCCCAGACACCAAATAAAAGGCAGCTCTGTCCCTCTCTTTGGTAGTGATTAACATGTGGCATTGAATAGAAAACACACACGTTTCTATTAACAGAAGGTAAAGTGGAAAATGTTTCTAAACGCTGTGAACCAGTCTAAGGATGAAAGCAATTTATGGAGGTTAACTTCTAAAAAGAAAGCAAGGATTTAAAGAAACAGACTAAACACAAACTCTACTGAAACAGAGAAAACACGACAAAATTTGTTTCGACAAATTTAGATAAATCAATCAATTTAGATTGATTTATCTAAACAAAAGACGTTGCTCCTCGTGCTACTCCAGCACTGTGATGTGACAGAGAACTTTAATTATGTCCAGAAAGAATTGGGATTTAAAAAAAAATCTGTTTGATTGGCCCAAGTTTGAAAGAATAAGTTACATTACAGTGAACAGCAAATGTCACAGAATGACTGGAAACCAAGCCAATGCCAACATTTTGAACAAGATGTAAGAATTACAATGATAACATACTTTGGAAGAGCTTGCAAAGGAAAACAGAGGGAATGAGAACAGCAGAATCAGCCCAGAGGAAATTCTGGGAGAAGTGGGGTGTGCTACAGCAAATTTTTCATGCTGTTTGATGTGAGAAAGCAAGACAATGTTATTAATTTTGAAGAAATCAAAAGTAAAAGGATGCAAGTTGGGGTTTACTGATGTGAGAAAATTTTTATTAAAGATAAAAACCCCAAATCTAAGTAGAAAGATGCAAGAGGCAGTAATTGTAATTAAAAAAAAAATCAGGGAAGAATATTTACATTTTTATAAAGCCAACCCCAAATAAACTAAAACTCTGCCCTGCCTGTTGCTTACAGGAGCTTTCTACTGGCTGTGAGATAGAGAGAAAATGAGTGTTGGAAAAGATGACTGCTGTACTTGTTACAAGTAGAAAAATGAATAAAACAGTAGAAAAATGAATAAAATTGCTATTAAGTGCAACACAGCTAAAGAGAAGTTCCAGAGGAGATGGATAGCTTGGATACTTTAGCAGTTGAGGCAAACAACATAAAATTACACATGTTCAATTCTTACTTTGAGATGATCCTCAAACTACCAAATGGATCCTGATTAATATATGAAGTATCCTGTTGAAAAATTAATAAAAATTTTCCACAGTATAAATATTATGGTTTACAGAGGGACTATAGTACTTTGCAGGAAAAACCCAAAAAGAGTAGAACATAATCATCTGTAGGAAAATCCAATAGTCCTGGGTTAAAGTTAATCCCATAAAATATATATCCATATATTGGAAATGCTATTTAGGGGACAGATGTTAAGAAAAGACAAGGTAAGAATGATGCTGTTCCAAGAATGCCTGTCCCTAGAGACAAATATAAGCCAAAATATTTTGAAAACATATTCTTGAAATTATAAAAGAAATCAGTCTCTCCACAGTATGATCCTTTCTCTGACAGTCTATAATTGTTGCAAAGGTTGTTTCTACTAAAAGTGAGCCAGAATTTGTTGGGTTTATCTGCTGTTAAATTGAAAACTGAGTTTGTGTGTGTGTGTGTGCTTCAGTCTGGTGGATTTCCTGTGTAATTGCCTGGAGGATGATCAAGAAATTTATCACGGTATAAATGTGGGCTACGTTGCCCAAAAGCTGCAGCTGAACACAGAACACATCAAAGCTGAAGAGGAGCAAAGAGAAGTGACTTTTCTGATGTCATAGGCCAGGTCAGGCACAGCAGCAGGAATAGCATCCTGCTCTTTGAGCCCTTAACCTCCCTCTGCACCTCCCACACTTCACTGCCTCAAAGGCAGAGCTTTCTACAGCTTTTCTCTCAAATATATCCAAGTGCACCTTCGTGCTTCTCTTCAGTTCAAACCCGTGGCTTCCAATGGAAATTCTTATTTTGAGAATATAAATCTGTCAATGGCACAGTGTGCCCCACGTTGCTGTGTGTGTGCCATCACTCTGTGCTCATCAAGCCTTACTACTGCCTAAAAAAACTCAGCTGAGGAATATTGCCAAGACTGCTGCATGGTTTTTGTTTTCTTTTTTAATTTTTCGGGGTAGTCAAAACGGGAGGATAAAAAAATAGTGACACAAGAGCAGTTCAATTAAAAAAAAAAATAAGGACTCTTCATTATCTCTAATGAAAACAGACATTCTTCAGTAAAAAAAAAAAAAACCTCAAGCAAATTAACAATGTTGAACTCCTCCAAGAATATCTGGCCCACATACATATAATAAAAGGGAGACACTGGAGGTACAATTCAAGGTGATTGGATCTGGCAAACTTTGGGGGGCTTCTGAGGGCTAAGAAAAGTGAAAGTCTAAGAGAAGATCTTGAGATGGGTGGAGTCACACTAATTGAAACCAGCTAAAAACGTGGTGGGAAGGAAAGTAGCTGCCAAGACAAGGGAAAGGATTCAGGCATCCATGAAAAGTAGAAATTAGTAGCTAATTGTAATAGACAAATGCCCAGGTCACTTTATTCGCTGCTCTGCAATTTAAAGATTTCCTAATTTGAAGCCAATATGAGATAATCTATTTCTTATTGAAGCCAGAGAGAAGCCATGTACTTAACAAGAGAGCCAGGATCAGATATTAATGTTCTCTCAGCTCTGCCACAGATATTTTTTTTTTCTTTCATTTGACCTTGGACAAGTCACAATCTTTCAGTTCCTTATCTCTGACTTGGGGATTATATCCCACCCTTCACAGAGGTGCCGAGAGATAAACATTTGTTCAGATAACGGGGTGATAACATCTCAGATACAAAAATAAATTGGAGCTATTATCTCCAGGGCAAGGGTAGAGACCTTGCACTGGGTTTAGTGCAGCACAGGCTCAGTCCTCACCAGGGTCTTTAGATACCATTGTGATACAGATAATTAACAGTAGAAATAACTGCTCCAGCACTAGCAAGTAACTAATACAGGAATAGGACAGGGATAACAGATGAAGCCCTTCACACCACAGAGAAACTCTGCACAAAATGTCAGTTTAAACAGTAGTTGTTGAATCAAAAAAGGCCCTTTAAGTTATGGCCATTACAAATGCAAGACTGAAAATTATTACTTTCTGATAGAGTTTTATCTGGCTACTAAAAAAAGGCTTTAATCCCAGGTCATAATCACCAGCCTGGAAAGCCACAACTGTGGGAGCAGAGCTGAACCATGAACCTTTTTGGATTTGTTCAGGTTATGAGCAGCCAAAGGGATCCGGCCAAATTCGTCTGTTCCATAAAGGCACCACGACAATTGGCAGGGGTTGGCACATCATGGGGGACACCAACCACAGATTAATTATCACAATTTATTGTCCATTTTCAGAAGGACTCCCTGCATTAGGTGTGGTCCTTCCCAAGAAAAAAGTTTCAAAGAACTAGATAGTAAAAGCCTTCATTCCAGCACTGAGAAGTGCTGAATTCCACACATTGGCTATAAAACCTATAGAAAAAAATTACATTACTAAATGTATATATGGCCATATTGGTTTCTTCTGCAATAAATGATGCAGCACTTTTGCAGAATGGGCAGTGAGAAGATATTTTTCTGTTAATGAGGCAAGACTCATGAATGCTAAATTCACACTGCAGTAAGGGAAAAGAGGGACTTGGTGTACAATACCTTTGATAAATAAAATTAAAGAGGTGTTATGAAGAATAAACCTGTTCCTATAATATATTCACGTTCATTAGGACAGCCTAATGTATCTCTATATGTAATATATTTAACTTTGTAATGCCAGTCATATGCTAATATTGTCAACTTAATTTTGGCCACTCATAAGACATGGCATCTGGATAAAAACATTCAAAGATTAAATCTTTATATTCAAGGAATCCTATAAATCACAGTATTCAACCTTTTCAAAAGTGATTACTGTCCATTCTGTCTAAGCAGTGTTTTAATCTTTAAAAGACTAATATTAGTGTTTCCACAACATCATAAATCAAGTCAAAAGCAGAGTGAGGCACCCAGCAGATATTTACTCTGGTGACTGAACCTGTCATGATAAATACTAATGCCTCTTCAGCAAACATTGCTATAAATGGGGATAAAAATAAAAGGCAAATCAGTTCTGTGCATTTAGCTGAAGACTTCTCAAAAAAGGGCTGAAACTTCAGAAAAAACACGGGCTGAGGAGACCCAGGGTGAGTTGAATGTCCCTGTGAATTCAAAAAGCTCCCTTCAGTTTTTTTTAAATTATCATATAAACCATCTTACACAGTATTCCTGTAAATTTTTTTCATGAGGAAAAAATTTCAAAGAAATGAAAGCAAACAAAAGGGTTGGGTTTTGTTTTAGGGTTTTTTTGATAAGACTTTTTATTATTTTTTTTTGTGGAACATCTAAGCTTTTGCTTTTATCATTCTTTACAGGAACAAAATTGTAAAGCAATTTTTCATCTCTTTTCATACGGTTATTTGGGAGACAACCTTCTAGACTGAAAAATATCTTTCTTCTACTTCTACTGGGACAATGACAGACTTCTAAGGGAAAAAAAAAAAAGCAAAACAAACCCCCAAATCTGTTAGATTTCACAACACTTTCAGAGAATATACATTTTTTATGCAATTTTTTTTAAATTTGTGAGTAATTTGATTTATATTCAATCTAATACTGACTTGAAAAGTAATTCTTGGGCTGGAAAGGAGTTTAGGTCACTACTTCTTCTGTCCTAGGCTTCAGGAAAAAAAGTGCTGTTTTCCAGCCTTTTCAAATCAGCATTCCTACGAACTGAGAGAGGAGTTAACAGAAGCAGATACCTCTCAAACTGTGAGTTAAAAATTGTCTGCAAGTAGATTCTCCTTCTACCTCTGTCTAGGATTTCCCTTTTCCCATCAAAGAGTTCACCAGCTCTGCCAATCTCCCACATTCCTCTAGCTGGAAAGACATGTAGGGAAACAGGTGAAAAGAGAAAAAAAAACAAGTAACAACAACAAAAAAAAAAGTAATATGATAAGCAAGGTTTCATTATTCTGCAAAGCAACACAAGCTTTTCAAGTTAAATAAGAAATTTTAGCTTGTAGTAATTGCACTTTTTAAAAAACATTTTATCTGTGTTTTTACAAAGCGGGCCACCTTCAGCTTCCAGATTTAAAGGCTCAGCTTCAAGATTTGGTCTCTGCAGCCACCAAGACTTGGACTTGCTGCCTGGGTGAGCTCACCCTTTTGGTGCATTAACTCCTTTAAGCCCCCAGCTCTTGCTGTCCCCTGACTACTCTCCTGTAGGACAGCGTGTGGCTGCTGAAGTGTCACCTCCAGCACCCTGCAGCTCCTCTTTTCATCCCCACAGCCAGCCAGCAGCTATTCACGCCCTGACAAAATTCCTCTTGCATTTGCAATTTTTTTTTTGGTTTAGGGGATCTCTAGGGCGTCATTTAGTGCACTGTGAAGCTTTTCTTCATCGTGGGGTGGGTTTGTTTTTTGGGTTTTTTTTGTTTTGTTTTAAAGACCCAATCCCTGGAGAGTGAGGTCACAAGACCCACTAACTATTGTGTTTAGCAACACAAAGACAACGCTCTGTTCTTATAAAATTCAGCAAAGCTTTAGGCAGGGAGATTTACATAGCGAAATCCCTTGGCAATAGAATTCATCAGCCTCTGGAATTATTGGAAATGAAGCAGGGCATGCATTTGTCAGGGTGTGCTCCATCCTTTTCTGCCCTGGCAGACTTGCTGGACCACAGTTTAATCCTTGCTGTTAGAGGGTGCTCAGAGTGCACGAGTCCTACATCATTTAAGCTGGACCTGAGCAAAATAGGGAAAGGAGAAAATATCCCTATAATTTCTGACAAGGAAGGCTGCAAGTGGCTTTTGCTGTTCTGGAAGTCCTGTTTGTTACATTCAGAACTGTTCATAGTGACGGCGTTATTCATATTTTGTACTATTTTAAGAGTAAAGAAAATATTTGAATCATTAAAGCTCCAGAGTAACAAATTAAGTTTAGGTAAATATTTCCCTTAGAAAATATTTCACTGCAAGAATCTTACAAATGCTGCTGACAAAAAGGCAATTGCATTATTTCTAAATGAATATTGTAAGATTTTAGGACTGAACATAGAAATGCCTGTAACATAGTTCAATAGAGACAACTGAAACAATTCTTCTAGAAGAGGACTAACTGCCCAAATTCTTTTTTTTCAGATTTTTTAACCAACTTCAGTGATACTTTCAGTATCTTTGAGTCAGTAATTTTCAAAAAAGAAACAGGAGGTTGTTCTCAGCAGCATAGTTGGATGCCCATGCCATAATTCTGCCAGTTAATTTAACACAGGCAGAAGGAAAATGTTATCAGTGATCTTTAAGAACCAGTGAAGAACTTTGTTATTGTCATTAACATTTTCATCATTGTCAAGAACATAGTTCCTTACTTAATTTCTCATAACTGTTCTTAGATTGTTGTATTAATTTATTGGAAAAAAATAATGGCATAAAAAGTAACAGGATTATGTATATTATGGGAAATAGCAATTTCTAATTCATAATCTATCTCAGCTCTATTTTTATTCACAAATGACTGTTAAAATGTTGTCTGCTATCCAAATTTTTTCCTCAGAAATTTAGAAAGTTCATTACCTTTATACTAGCAAAATGCTGGACAAATAACTGAAAAAAAGACTCAAATCCTGAATAGCTCAAGAGCCAGACAAACTAAAATGGACATATACCAAAAAAAAAAACAAACCAAAGAAACCCTAATTCAGAGTTGTGCTACAGCTTGCAAAATCATTACCACACACAAAGGCCCACCCAGAAATGAGGACCCCCCCCTGCAAAAGTCTCTGTACACAAACACCTTCAGAAGCTGTCATGATCTTGATATAAATTACCTGCTTATCTATGTGATAAGTGCTCTGAACAAGTTCATGTTTTCATCGCAGAGATATGAAACAGGAGTGTGGCAAGGCAGACAGATATTTTAATTTCATGGAGGAAAAAAAAAATATTAGCCAAGACCTCCAGGGTACCTTCTAACCTAGATCTGGGTCTTGACAGCAGCCAGAGGTAACTGTAGAGGCAAGAAAGTGAAGAGAACACCAATTCTTCTTCCATATTTTCATTGGCATGGAATTACATTTCCATTTCCCTGCAGCCTCTGTGGGTCCCGCTGAACTACTGGATTTTGGGTTCCAGCACAGAAAGGGACACAGGATGCATTAGTACCAAGCAAGACTCCAAACCCTGTCCTCTTTGCACTCGTGTGCTTTGTGGGGTTCCCCTAGGACAGCCAACAGATGTTTAAATGAAACCACATGGTGGGGTTTTTTTCTGCTCTATCTTGTAAAATTCAGAGACAGGGCATAGAGGAATTAGTTAAAAATGACTTGTGGTTTCATCATTTTCCAAGCTCCATGATGCTTCCTGCTTTGATTTTCAGAGACCACATGTAGCATTAGAGAATAAACCAAATTTCTCCATGTTTAACCCTTTCTTTTATAAACCAGCAGATGGTTTTCTCTCTAAACTCTCCTATTAATCTATGGAAGATGTTTACATACAGAAAATATGTCACTATCCCACCTTTTCAATACAGAAAGCCATGACTGATGATGTGCCTCAAGAGTATGTCAAAAACTGAATATGTATACAACTGAAAGATTCAGCACAGCCAGTGTTTAAAATATTTTCTTTTTTTTTCTTGTTATTTATGGCAAAGGATCAATACAAAGCTGCATCTTGTAGACTGAACAGCATTTCATTTTTTGTTTCAGGGAAAAAAAAACCTCACTGGTTATTATGGGTATTATGTCTCAGCATTAATGATGCTCCTATGACAGGGAAAGTTCATAAATGGATTGATGGTTAAAGCAGCAAAAGAGGCAATGAGCAGTAAATAGTGAAAGGGCAAAGAAATAAACAGAGTTTTTACAGACAACTGGTTCATTTTGTTTGGTACGGAAAGCTGGGCTCCAACCATTCCTTGACAAAGTGAATAATGAATACAATACATTTTGTGTTGCAGAATTTGTAGTGACAAGACTTTTCTAGAGCTTAAAATGCAACTGGTAATTATACAGGTATTAATTCTGATGAGTGTGTTTGAAGGTGCCAGAATACCAAATGTAGAAGTAACATTTTTCCTCTTCACTGCAAGGAAAGGGAATATTTGTGTGCACCTCAAACAAGTTAAATATGAAGATGAGTAATGAAATTTTTTTTCTCCTGACAAAATTATTTGTTTTAAAATGAAATTTTTAGAGTCAATTTTTCCGTCTGTGTATACAGAAATAGAAATGTAGGAATTAAGTGGGGAAGGAGAGGTCCATCATCATCTCAATCAGAAGAACAGAGGAACAAAATATTTCTTTGTACTCTTTTTGTGGAACCTGCCTTTAATTCAGAGGTTTTCAAGTTATGAAACTTGCAGATCCCTAATAATTTTTCAATGGAAAAAGGCAGTTCTGTGTGCTAAGCCCATTAAAATATGACTGATTTTCCAAGTGACTTGCTACTAGGATAAGTCTACATGTCTCTAAAGCTACATATCGGATTTTAAGATATACATTTCTTCAGTCTGGAATGCTCAAGCTAGGATTAATTATTCTAGGCACTTGCAACAGAAACTTCTGGACATTTACTGCTAGAAAAATCAGGGTGAGGGGGAAGGGAGAGAGGCTCTAACAACCCTGGTTACAGCCAGCTATGTGTAATAAAGTCTTTAATTAAGTAGTGCGAGTGAACTCCGTGAGCTCTTTTGGGATGGGGAGGTGGAGAGAGTGGGATTAGAGCCCACAGCACTAAATCAACACGCACAATTACAGGCACATATGGTGCAAGTGGAATTCAGTAGAAGTTTGAGACATCTGAGGCCAAACCAGCCCCAGTGCTGTAAAGTTATCCCCTTAAAGGACAGCAGCAGAGGTCATGGCAGCTCATGCCAAATATAAAAATGAGAACTAGAGGCAGGAAACAGTGTTCAGATGTTACCGAGCTTTAAAGCTGTTTTATGGCTGCTTTGGGCCTTCCATTTGTGCAGACACTGCACACCAAACCTGCTCTGCCCACTGCAGGTACAGCACAGCCTCGTTTTTTAACCCTCTGAAAACAACAGCTGTGTGCCCGTGCTGTGCGGGACGTTGGAACATGTTTGTGAGAATTAATTGGTGGACACGAATAGATTTACAGCTTCCCTGTTCCCATTCTAATTGAAAATCGATTTGAATTCTTGTCTTCCATACGTAGTAACAAAATACAAACCCCTCATTTCAACGAGACAGAGCAAAGTGGGACAGGATCAAGAAACAGGACACGGTTCCCAGCTGTGCACTGCAGAAAGTTCTCCGTGCGATGAACAGTGGCTACTAGGGCAGGATGAAAAAAACCCCAGAACCTTTACTTTATCAAAGTTATCCTACAGCCTGAGTTTTGAAAAAGATTGTATACTTAAAATTAAAAATTAAAAAAAAAGAATACGCTCTACCCAAGACAGAACACCTTGTCTTTGTCCAAAAGAGATCACTACATCCATTCCTTAACTCATAAACTTCACCCCACAAGATCAACTGGGTCTTAAGGAGGCTGGTCAGACCTTTTCCCAAAATCATCTCCTTTAAGCAGGATAAGACTTTCCACAGCCTAAGGGCAATGGAGGTAGGAAGAGAATTGACATCAATTTCCAACTTGCAAAAGCAAGCTTTTGACTTTCAAACACAGCTTCCTCACTAAGAAAATTATATAACTGTGGATTTCTTTTATTAATTATTACCTTTTTCTAGAAACACTTTTTTCTTACAGAACTTAAATTTCTGTGCCATATCTGACTTATGAATAAATTCATAAAGATTACTTTTTATTAGCAAATTCCCTAACTTTTAGAACAAGTGGTATTAAAATCACTCATCCACCTGGGAAAACTGAGGAAATTATTACGATACAATATTTACATACGGTATTGAGGCCATATTTGCTGCAAGATGACAGATTAGTACTTATGGACTTTGCATACTGCTAACCACTTAATATCTGCTGGTGTCATCATCATGACAGGCAAACAATATTTCTGCTGGTCCCAGCAGTTCAACGCTGCATTTATCCACTGTAGAATACAATGCACGTATCCAAGTCCATAGATGAAAATGGAATTTTGAATCTGCAACCATTTATTCTTTTGATCAAGGAGTCTGCTAAGAGAAGCATTATTGATCTAGGGTTCAGTGCAGCATTGCTGTGTAACTATTTTATGAATATGTGGTCTGCTAGTGCAGGGGATCCTGTTTCCATGCTGCCGTCAGGGGAACGTGCTTCCAGGGTTTCCCTGTTTTTTCAGAGGGATGGAAAGGCTCCATAGGTTAAGTAAAAGCTCTCTCAGAGATGGTGGGGAGGTGAGGCTATGGGAAATGAGTGGGTTAAACCTCATGGGCTCTCCAGGTGGACCCAGGCAGCAGTTTTTGCAGCCTGACCAAGAAGGCAAACCACAGGGACAAGAGACAGGGACAAATTAAAAAGAATTGGCAAACCAAAGGGGAAAGGAAGCTGGCGTGGATACAGACCATTCCTTGGTTGGAATTGTATCTGTTTCTTTGTGGTTCCCTTCTACATCCATGTTTTACTTGGTGGAGGTAATTTAGCAGTTAGTTATCATGAATATTGTCTCTAGGGCTAGAGACAATGAGCCCAGGGCTGCTAAGGCAGCAGTGATAAATCAAAGGGAAGCCCAGCCTGTGCGTGGTGGGAACAGTGTGAGTCAGCTGAGGGGTGATGGATTCTGGGGGTTATTTATTCCAGAGGATGCCAGGGTGAGCTGGAAGTGCAGTTGTCCCTGTGGTGACTGCAACAAATCATCTGATTAATAAAGTTTGTATTTTAATCCCAGCCATCTTGAAAGGTCGATGTGTTTTGTACTCCTCCCATTTTTCTCTTGTCTTGTTTCAAAAAGAAATGGCTGAATGTAAATATATTTAGCAGGCAGGTAGCAAAATGTCACTGCAAGTGGGCAGCTAATAACTAAACTAAAAGTCAAATAAGTTCATAGTAGTTATAGTTGCCAGCTGCCTGAAAACGTTGCCTAATGTTAATATGAAGAACACCCAGAATGTGGATAAATTTATCACTTAAATTTCTGCATCTAATAAATGCTAGTTTAGTTCTCACTACTTCTATTTCCCTTGCAAAATGAGAAAAAAAAAATTCCTGCTTATTTCAGACTCCAGCAGCATCCCCCAGTGTCTCAATCACACTTCACCCAGGTTCAGCAGGGTAAAAACATAATCTGATTCCATCCTCCCCTTTGGTAGCTGGAGATTGGTGGGATTTTTGAAAGAGGGGCTAATACAGGGAGAGAAGTTACACATGTCCAATGCAGGATAGCAAGTTGCTGCTGATTAGTGATCTTCTGTGATGGTAATGCAGCCCAGTCTTCAGGGGATTGCAATTGATCTCTTTTGAAGACACACACACTTCATTGACCCAGTCTCTGAGGCTGCACAGCACACTGGCAGTGGAGGATGAGAACAACTTTGAAAAGCAATGCTAAAAATTCAGCTTAAATGAAGACAATTTCCAGGTTTTGCTTGATTGCTTGCTTTTAGAAGCAAGCATGGCTTTGTCAGTGCTACTGCAGTTAATAGAGCTAAGGGCAATTTTAAATCCCAAATATCTGGGTTGTTTACCCCCTGAAAGTTATAGCAATCACAAGTTTTGACAATGGCTGCTTGCTCAGTTGCATTGTGGAAAGAATCCTTTCCCTGAAATCAGAGAAATCTGCAAAATCAGCCTGAGCTGTGCCATTCCTCACAGAAGTTTGTTTGAACTTATCTGCAGAATTTCACTGATGGGGACTCCCCTAACTTCCTAGACATTTTTCCCACTGCTTGCTTAAACAAAGAGATTTCTACATCAGAACTGGTGAGCACAGTTGACATAGATGCTCAGGGAGTAAGAGGCAGAAGGACACTTGGCTGCATTTACAGAGGACATCTGTGCTGAAGTTGAACTTGGCTGCAGAGGGAAGCAGCACATTCTCAGTGTCATGGGAAGAGGAATGCTTTGTTCTCTGTCCCGTGCCCCTCACAGAGTCTCTCAGCTCAAACCAAACAGCACTGAGTGAATTAAACAAGTTCATGCTCTCCTCCTACTCCAAGACAGCCTCAGTCAAAAGCAGTGGGGAAAAATCCTCCTTAGGGTTCACCTGTAATGTTCTCACAAAAAAAATGGTGATCAGTGGGTCCCCAATTTCTGAGTTTCTCCAAAAGAGCTCCTGTTAATAAGTCACTGCTGCTTCCACTGTCAGCTCCCAATTCAGACATTTTCTTGTGAATATAAACCACCCCAATTTTACACTTAATTATTTTTCTGAGGGAGAATGAATTCCTGACACGTTTGAAACAGGGAGATTTTAAGAAAAAGAAATTTGGATCCAAGAGGCTGCAGAGCTCACAGGGCAGCAACTATTTGTCTGTTTTGCTTATTCCTGATTAAAATCCTTTCAACCAAGCTAAGCTCTGTACTCTCACCATCCCTGGCTAGCTCAGGAACACAGACATTTACTTAAGATGGGTTTTGACTGATCTTAGAACATCATAACAGCAGTTACAAGTTTCCAAGGAATTTTGGTGCAGTTTGTGCTGTTGTAACTCCAAATATCTGCACCTCCATAGGTGCTGCTGCTTTGAAGAGCTTTATGTGCTCTGTTGTGAGTGCAGGTGGTCAAACCCAGCACAAACCCGCGTGCAGGGATGCAGTTTGCCAATCACAATTCCAGCACTGAAGGGCTGTGTGCTGATGGCTGCTGTGCAGCCAACCCACCTGTCAAGACACAGGGAGAAATTACTTAAAATGAAGAACCCCTGGTGTAAATCAAATATTGATGAAAGGAGGCCTTTAATCACCTGCCTGCTGCTCCATGAGAGTTGATTTCAGACTTATTTACTGAGTTCCTTTCACCTTTCCCTCCTTCATTAATTTGCTGGGAAATGCTAAATGGAGAGATGGAAGGCTGTTGGCTAAAGAACAGATTTTTTTTTTTTTGCAAGCACTGCTGGTTCTGGTACTCTTCCTTTCTACTTTTCTACTTAAAGGAGACCTTCCCACACATACACACACTCTGCAGAATGAACAGTGCAGTCGTGGCACTACCTACATTTTATTCAACACCACGATATATTTACTCAGGCTTCTTCCAGCTTTAGACCTGCTCATTAGTCTTGAGCCCTCTCTGGCTCTTTTTATCTTGGGAGATTTGACCATGGGTGCAGGTACAAGGACTTCAGAGCTTAAAGTTCCTTTAATCAGGTGGCTTATCTTTATCTGCTTGCTCACTTCTGCTTAGGGGCAGCTGGGGGAGAGAGTTTGGAAGAAATTGGATGAGAGAATTGGAATTAAGAGATAGGCCCACGTCTTTCCACTCAGTTTTAGGGATCTGACTACTAGCCAGGCACACTGTTTTGGCCAAGGACGTTGCATTTTTTGATTGTTAGTCACTTTTTCTCTGTCCTGGATTAAGAAGAGTTCAAAGCCATAAAGGAAAGAGAGAATGGAATGAAAACAGTCGTGTGGGGGGCTGTGAAAAACAACATTGCTGTGAAGCTGGGATAATAAACAGTGACCCATGATGATCATTACTGAGCAGCTACAAAAGCACTGGGAAAAAGGGAAACATCACTCAGCTGCAATGGAGTCTTTAAGTGACTGGTCTGAACATCCGCTCAGATGGTTGGGAAATCAGCAGGGCTTGAGGGAGCCCAGACATTTTGCTATTAAAAACCTTGATGTCCTCTCAGCACTGATGGCAGGAACACGTCTGGAGGTGCAGAGCATCTGTTCAGCTCCCTCTCCTGAAGCTGGCTGCAGTCTCAGCACGGAGAACATTTAACTGTTTCCCCCATGCACTTCCTGCCTGATGCAGGATGCTGTCTCCCACAGCAATAAAGGAAATGATAGCCTCCCATATACATTCAAGTAATAATAAAATAAGAAGTAGGTAATAATAACCAGAGCCATATGAAATATGCACTTCATGAACCAAAATTAAACTGGAGAAATGGCTAAGCAGGAAAGGTCAGGGCTCATAAACTGAACATAATCTCCTGTGCTTTACGCCTCCCTCCCCAAAAGCAAATTAAATTTTAATGATTTTTGGAAGCTCTGACTGCTAAATACCATTTCCAACCTTCTGTATGAAATGACAGCATAACCCTAAGGCCAGTGAAAGTGGCCAAGACCGTGTACTTTTACACGCAGTGTGCTGGATTATTCCCTGATGTATAGAACAAACATCCTGGTGGGGTGATGCAAGCAGTTAGGACTGAAAGTTCTGCTCAGAGCTCAGGACATCAAGGTGACTGAGAAGGGGACTTCAATGTCCACCAGGATCAGAAGGGAGGGTGTCAGGAGGATGTCAGGAGCCGAGCAAGGACAAGAAGAAAAGGCAGAAACTGATGCTCAGGAGGTTCCACCTGAATATGAGGAAGGATTTTGCTGTGCAGGGACCGAGCACTGGGAGAGGTTGCCCAGAGAGGTGAAGATTCTCCTTCACTGGAGATATTCCAGAACTTTCTGGACATAATCCTGTGCCATGTACTCTGGGATGGCCCTGCTGGAGCAGATGAGCCAGACACTGTGGTCCCTTCCCACCTGACCCGCTCTGGGATTCTGTGATCTTCACTGCTCTAATGCTGACAGAGCCACGAAAAATCCCTCCTAGAGCAGAAGACAAGGGTGCTGTGCTCATTTTACATAAAATTAAACATCCACACTACCTGTAATATGTCGGGATATAAGGTTTAAATTATCCAGCAAAAGTAATTTTTTGATATAACTCAAAAACTGCAAATCTTTACTTCAGAACACAGGTATCCTTTTTTTCCCCCCTTTTTACTTATTTTTCTCATTACTACTCTATTGATATGAGTATTTCATATTCTGAACTCTATTCACGATCCATAAATCAGGATGATAGAAGAAAATAAAAGCCTAACATGGTTTCCAAGACATTTCTTCAGCTTCAGATGAATTTTTTAGTCTTTGATTGAAATTAGAGGTATTAAGCTGGGAAGTAAAACAGCACAAAATTAATGTGGACCCCAGCAAGAAAATTTTTAGGACCCTGGTCTAACGTGTCTGGGATAAAGAAAAGGAACTCAGTCTGAAATGCAGTAGAGGCTGTACCTAAGCCAAACCACAGGTAACTCCTCACACCAAATACTTCCTCCGTGTTCATCTCAAATGCTAAATAAACAACTAAAATTGGCAGCAGATTTTAAAAGGGTTGTTGGTGGCTTACTCAGTTACTTGAGCTGGTTATTTAGTTTACATATTTGTTTAAAGCTTGTTTGTTTTCAAATAAAATCAACACAAAATGCAAGGTAATAGTAGTTCTTAAATTATTTTCAGACCAAAAATAATTAAACTGGAAGAGTAAAAGCTTTCTTAAATATATTCTGCACTGACTCAGATGTGTTAAATAAATTTGCATGAAAAAAGGATGGGTTTTTTGAGAGCTTTCTCAGCATACAAAATCATGGCATTCACAATAAAAGGCAAAACATCAAAGTACAAACAAACTTCAACTTTCATGATAAACAAATATTATTTCTACTGCCAACCTGTACATCACCATTCATTTAAAAATAATCTGCAGTGATGAATCTTTCCTGTTTTACAGAAGAAGAAATAGGAATTAAATTTCATACAGTCAGCAGAAAAATCTGGACTAAAACTTGTTCCCAACTCATCCTGCTCTGATTGTTGGACACACTGGGAATTAGAATTAGTGTTTGTATTCTGTGTTGTTCAGAAGTATGGGAAAAGTGACTGGCATAACACAAGAAAGGCTGAGGAGATGCACAAATAAAAAAAGCCAGCCTTTTCTGATGTGAGACTGTGGTGATGACAATTGCAGAACAAGCCTCTCTTCACAAAAATCAGATCATCTCCAGGTCATTATCACACTTGCAAAAACCTCTGAGCATCGCTGACTTTTCACAGCTTTTGTGCTCGCCCATCTGTCATTGCATCCTTGCTTTGCTCGCAGCCGGGGGATGAATGGCAGGGAAAGCAGCGGGGTAATTAAGGGGGCTGCTTAATTAAAGGGGCTGCACCTCTCGGGAGGTGCCCCCTTTGTGCGGGGCAGCTCGAATGTATTCTTCAGAGACACGCAGGACAGTCGGGAGCGCTCCTGCTCTGCCTCATCTCTGCACCTGGGGGGCTGGAGAAGCATTAAACAAA
The DNA here is from genome assembly GCF_017590135.1 of Pyrgilauda ruficollis. Lineage (NCBI taxonomy): Eukaryota > Metazoa > Chordata > Aves > Passeriformes > Passeridae > Pyrgilauda > Pyrgilauda ruficollis. The sequence goes on from NW_024526600.1 coordinate 9,223,066, forward strand.
AATAATAAATAAAAACAAAAGGATAAGGAAGCTCATGCCATGCAGAAAAATGTATTTGGTTGAAGGACTGATTGCCATTTAACTTTCCAGCCCGCTCACGTTGCCACAAGCTCACAAATTAACAAGTGGTTACACAATGAACTCCAGGAGAGGCTTGCTGGTGAAAGGAAAGCTGATGTTTATAAAAACTATTTGATGGGTGAAGATATGGGTGTTAACATCTTTGAAATGCATCTTGATGTCTCTACTAGCTTCAAGCAGCAGGTTTGCTGCAGAGCCCAGACAGCTTGGCTTCTGAAACAGAGAAGTGGGTCTGCACAAACCTGAACTTCTGAACTTTGGGGTAAAACAGTAGGTTCAAGGGGGAATTATTGAAGGTAGGCAGCTCGGGAAGGCTGTGCCTTCCCAAAATCCCAGACGGTGGATACCGAGAGCAACCCACACCCAGAGCGGGCAGTAAGGCGCTGGTTTGGGGAAGGATTTATCCAAGGGAGTCTGGAGGAATATGGTTAAGGCAAACAGCAGCGGGAACAAGGCGTGACAAGGAAAGAACAGCGAGACTGGGAAGCTCTCTGCCCTCAAAACCTGCAGGCTAATCGAGGGCCAGCTGTGAGTGGTTTGTATGGCCGGCCTCCAGGAGAGGGAAAGCAGGGAGGTGTTGCTCCTGCAGCCCCAGCAGTCCACGGGACATTTTGGTACAAATGGCACCATTTTGGTGGAGGGATGTGGTGCTGGGCAGAGCTTGTGGTGCTGTACAGAGCTGGTGGTGCGGGCAGAGCGGCCCGGGGGCTGCACGGGTGTGTGGGGGGGTCTGGGCATGGTGACGGGATGGGGACAGGGTTTGGTGTGGGGTGGGAGGTACAGGGACAGGCTGTGGTGTCCATGTGAGGTACAGGGACAGGGTTTGGTGTAAGGTACAGGGACAGGTATGGTGTGCTCTGTGAGGTACAGGGACAGGGTTTGGGATGCCCTGTGAGGTACAGGACAGGGTTTGGTGTAAGGTACAGGGACAGGCTGTGGTGTCCATGTGAGGTACAGCACAGGGTTTGGTGTCCCTGTGAGATACAGGGACAGGCTGTGGTGTCCATGTGAGGTACAGGGACAGGTATGGTGTGCCCTGTAAGGTACAACAGCCACCAGGACAGTGACTGGGAAGGAATCAGTGTGCCTTTTGTAAAAAAGAACATTAGAAATTGATTGTTCAGGGTGTCAGATCTGCTGTTGTACCCAGGCTCATCAAGCTGGAGTCTTTGCTGGACCAAGAAGTGTTTCCTGGTAGACATGGGAACTTCTCTGTCTGATTTGGATTTTATGCCAAAGGGGGAACAATTGTTCAGATGTTTTTTCACTGAGTGGGAAAGATGAGCAGGTGCATTTGGTTCAAGCACTGTTGGTGAATGTGTGTGTGGATGGGAATGAGCACTGTGTGTGTTACATCCACAGCTGCCTCTGCCCATTCCCTTCAAACACATTGTACAGGGCTGGGAGAGGCCAGGAGGAATGAGACATGAGCAGTCTTGTGTCCACTGAGTTGTTTTACACTTTTTCTCTGGGCAACAATAGTAATTGTTTTGGGGTTTTTTTAACCCAGTTTAAGACTCTGTGCTGACTGTGTGCAGCAAAACTGAAGGGCTGCCATGATGCAGGTGAGTTCTCATCCTGCTGCTGAGGAGCCAGCTCCTTGAGAAGAGATGGATGGAAGGACCAGGCAGGGAGGGGATCTGCAGGAGAGCCTGCCTGCATCCCTTCCCCTGCCAGCCTGGTTCTGATGGGCTGCTCCAGGGTGCTGCAGGCTGCTCCTCCCCAGGAGCAAGGGTGCAGAACCCCAAGGGCTGCTTGAGGTCACAGGGGTTTCTTGAGGCCATTTGGGGTTTCTTGAGGTCATTTGGGGTTTCTTGAGGTCACTGCAGTCCCTGGGAGGCTATCTCTCAGCTAATGGGCTAGCAAGTGTCACTGCATGCCTCATAAATGACATCATCCCATTGTGAGATGCTCCGCCCAGGGGGAGGAGCCAAGCACCTGCCTGGATATATTTGGGGGTTTTGGAACACCAGAGCAGCCTTTTCTCTCTTGTCCCAGGGAACAAGAGCTACCTCAGAAGAAGACCAGACCCTTCAGAAGAAGACCAGAAGCCTTCTACACGATCACTGCTTCAAGAGAACCACATCCATCACTCCAGGAGGACTGCAGCCACCATTTAATAGGACTGCTGCTACCACTCTCACCCCTAGGGTGCCAGGTTGTATCCTGACTCTGTCAGTGTTTTGGTATTATTGCATTTATTTTAATTTCCCTATTAAATTGTAGTTCTGACTTGGAATCTCCCACTGGTTTATTTTCAGACTAGCACATATTTTGGCACCCAGTGTGGAGCCAGTCCTGAGAGAAGTCAGAATTACAGTTTTCTATTACAGAAGAACACCTATTCACCATGATGCTGAACATGCTTACATGGGTCTTATACCTTGCTCTCTATATTTTTCTGCACAGGGAGAACTACCTGCCTGCTGTAATGCTCCTGTTGAGGCCAGGGAATGGTATGAAAATTACTTTATTGGTTTATTATGTCTATTGCATGATAACCCCTGAGGCAGTGAACATCATTTGAAATATACTTTCAGTTTTGTTTGTTTGTCCTAGTCTGGGCTGCTACATCTGGGTCCTCCTCAACAGTCACACCCAGACCTTGGGGGTAAGAGTAGAGAATGGTTTCTTCCAGCCTTTCAGACCTGACACAGCAGTTTTTAAAAATATTGAGGTCTTTCTGGATGTCAAAAATGGCATAGTCTTGTTAGGTTCTGCTTTGTCTTCTCTGTACAGCCTGCACCGTGTACACCATCCTTGGGTGCACAACATTACCTGGTGTGACACAACATCTTCTCAAGGAGGAGGAGAGAAGAAGAAAGTCAGCAGGCACCACGTTTGCACAGCCTGCCACAGAGGGAAAAGGAACCAAAAGCACAGCAACAGGCACTATGGGATTGCTGTCCTGGGATGTGGCCAGTGCCCAGGGGATCAGGAGGACCCAGGGAGCTCTCAGCCTCTGCAGTGACTGCTGGTGAGTGTAAGGGATGGGTACTTTGTAAAGAAGATCTCCAGGTGTACCAGGGGAAATGGAGCACAATGGAACAAGGAGATCACTTTTCCCTAAGAGCCCCAAGGATGTGCAGTGCACATTGCAGATGTGGATGAGATTTGCACACCTTGGACCAGAGAGATCCTCCTGTTACCTGGAGATGTGCAGTGGAGGGAAGGAGAGGACAAGGTGGGAGCCCTGGTCAGCAAGCTGGGAATTTACAAGGACACTGTCACTGCCCTGTTGTGCACCCATCCCTCATCCTTGGAAACAAAGCTGGCTGAGAGCATCTGGAGCTTGGAAGAGAAACTGAGAAAGGAGCTTCAGGAAGGGATTTACCACATTCACAAGAACCAACAATTCTCTGCATTAGGAGCAGATGTCCCCCAGCCAGGCAGAGAGGATACACTCCATCAGGTAACCTCTGTTTTTCTCTCAGGAGCATGGGATGGAAAAGCCTCCTCCTCCTTAGCAGCCTGGGTATGTGAACTGAGAAGAGGAGCATCTACCAGAAGCAGCTCATCTAGAGTCAACAGTGCTCTGGTCTCTTGTGGACAGAACTCCTGTTGGTACAGGAATGGTAATATTTTTCTGATTCTCTTGAAGGGGACCTCAGGAACACATTTACGGGAGGAGACCAACATGTACCTTGACCAGGATTAGAGGAGCCCTGCTGCTAGCCAGGTGAAGGAAAGAGACAATCAGATCTACTGGACTGTGTGGATGCCATGGCCTGGCACATCTGACCCACAAAGGTACAGCTGTGGTGGGCACTGGCACTCAGTGCACCCTGATGCCACCAAGGGATGTGGGAAGGGAATCCATTTGTGTTTCTGGGGTGACAGGAGGATCCCAGCAGCTGAAGTGCATTTGTCTGGGAACGAGTGGCACAAACACCCCATGGTGGCTGGCCCTGAGAAATGGGGATTTCAAAGACCATCCCAGAAATGGGGATTTCAGAGACCCAAAAGGACATCCTTGGGCTTTTGGGATTGCTGCTGCAGAGACAGAAGACAGAAACCTGAACACCCTTCCTGGTCTCTCAGATGAGCCCTTTGCTGTTGGACAGCTGAGACTTGAAGAACAACAGGAACCAATCACCACAGCAACAGTGCACCATCACCAATTCCTCATCATAACATAAATTTGCTGTAGAGCATCTCAACAAAGGTAAAGTGCTTTTTTTTTCCCTTTTTTTTCCTTTAATTAAAACAAAATAAAAACCTAAATAAGACTTGTCTCAACTTGTCTCTGTGCTTCCCATTCCCATTATATTATTTAGGAACTGGGGAGCCAAGGGGTGGTCAGCAAGGCTGGTTCACCCTTTAACAGCCCCATAGGGCCAGTGCCTAAGTCCAGCGGGGAATGGGGACTGACCATGGAGGGCCATGGCCTGGATGAAGTCACGCCACCACTGTGGGCTGTTGTCCCAGGCATTCTGGATTATTTTCAAACTGGCAGAGGTTACTTGAGGTCATTTGAGGGTCTGATCGAGGTTACTTGAGGTCATAGGGGTCATCTGAGGTCATGATCGGGGTTACTCCAGGTCGTAGGGGTCATTTGAGGTCATAGGGGTTACTTGAGGTCGTTTGAGAATTTTTTGGTTTCTCCAGGGGTTACTTTAGGTCATTTCAGACCCTGCTCGGGGTCATTTGGGGTCATGATCGGGGTTACTCTAGGTCATAGGGGTCGTTTGAGGTCATGATCGAGGTTACTTGAGGTCACAGGGGTCATTTGAGGTCCCAGTGGGGTTACTTTAGGTCACAGGGGTTACTTTAGGTCATCTCAGCATTTAAAATTTTTATTTTACTATTTGATTTGATTTTTTTTTTAATCTTTGCTTGAGTTAGTTTGGGATTACTTGAGATGGAAGCCCAGTCACACAGACGCTGCCTCTGGACTTTGCTGTCCATAACATCCAGCCAGGACAGCTGGACACGGACGGACAGCTCACACTGAGGTCAAGGTCTCTAAAACCCTGGAGTTTTGGACTTCTCAGCAGGAGGAAAAAGATGGGAGACCTTGTGGGCAAGGCCCTCTAGTGATTAATGGCTAATAGAAGCGACAGTGTCTGCTTTATTCCCTGGATTTACTTGCCATGCCTCTTGCAGGGACCAGAGGTGGAAAAGTCAGGGGGGGCTGTTTCAGATGTTCCAGGTTGTTTAAAAGGGTTCAGTTCATAACTGGGGTTTGTAAAGACAAAGTGAGAACTAGGAGGAGGGATTGAGAGGAAAGTTTGTGTGTTTACAAACAGTTTGAAGGGTGAAGGTATGGGTGTTAACATCTTTGAAATGGGTCTTGGTGTTTCTGTTAGCTTCAGGCAGCAGGTTTGTTGCAGAGCCCAGACAGGCTTGTGCCCTGGTCGAGTCTCTCCTTTTATTCCAATAAAGTTGCAGGACTCCTCTGTCTCCTTTCTGGACATAAACCTCTGGCATTTGTGGATTTTCCTGACTCAGGAAATTGCTATACCTGCTATTCTCCAGTACATGTGGAAGCAGTAGAAATACTATACATCTTCAGAACTGCTCCTTTTGTTGGTTTCTCTTGAAAAACTGTACCTGCTGAAATTGTAGCAGAGCCCCAAACATTTTTTTAATCCATGAAAAACATCTCTCAAGAGATGGAATGTATTGGAGTTCAGGAAGCTGCAGGCATTCCCCTCATTCACCTCCTCTGTGCTGGCACAGGAGGGAACCTGCATCCATCTCAGCAGCCTTACCTTGACATCCCTGCAGAGCCCACAAGCATCCTGAATCACTCTGCTCCTCTGCTCTGCCACAACCACTCAATCACACTTGTTACAGCCATGGTTACCACTGGGACAGTAATTACAGCTGTACCATGCCCCTCCTGGGCAGAAGGATATTTGTCCTCTCCCCTCATCACACCTTCCGCAGAAATTTCTTATGTTTTGAGACGTGGCAGTAATGTGGGGTTTGCTGCTGAACATCTCAAACACTTGTTTTCTGCTTGCCCACTTGCAATGTCTGAGGATATACATCTGAGCAAAAGCTTTGCCTTTGCACCATCAAGCATTCTGCAAGATGTGACAAGACAGTCTAAAAACACCCTGGAGAGAAAAATAAAACTATCCAAATTCCCACTTTCCCCAGGATTTTTAACTTGCTGTTAATCCATGTTAATCTCTTTTCAATGAGATCATTAGATCCTGAGAAACAAACCCTGCATTAATCTTACATCTTATAATTCTGACAAAGCTCTTGCTACTGCTCTGAGTTGCAATGAGATCATTAGATCCTGAGAAACAAACCCTGCATTAATCTTACATCTTATAATTCTGACAATTAAAGCTCTTGCTACTGCTCTGAGTTAGACACACAGGCTCTGACTTATTTTCTCCTTTTGACTTCACACTTATTTCTTACTTGTATCCTTTTAAAGGTACATTTATATCTACATGGATTTGCACTGTTATTTCTGAGGTAAGGTGCTCCATTCATTCATTACAGGTCTCAGAATCACACAATCAAGGGTAGGCACTGAACTAAAAATTTATCCCAAAGGCAAGATGCTGGATTTCTTGAGGTTGAGAATTGATGAGGAATGGTCCTGTGTCCCTGATTTTTACTTGTGGTTTGGGGGAAAAATACAATTTGTGCTGATAGATTAGAAACATTTGAGGGTTAATTTGATTTAATTCCGAACTTGAGTATAATTTTCACTTACAAATCCAGGAGGAATATTTATCTATATTGAAGGATGTGTAAAACTGATCATAACTTACTGGAGATAAAGAGGTTTGAGGAGCTTCTCCACGGTTAAATCATTGAATCATTGCTGGACAGCATGGACATGGAAATTCTCTACAAAGACAGGCTGAGAAAGAAGTTGGGAATTTTGATTAAACAGCACTCACCATTCTTGGTTAGGGGAATCACTACACAGAGGAAACTATTCACAGGTGTTTTATTCATTTCAATTTTTTACAGAACTAAAATGAGGTATTTTCCCTTTTATTTGGCACTTATATGATGGATAATCTATCTTCAGACAGCTAAATTTCAGGTCTATATCTTATTAATAGAGATAGACCTTAAATTCAATATTCTAAACTGCTCTAAGCAGCATTTCTGTCTCTGTGTTGATTACTTGAGAGCTGAATTTTTAGTCATAGACCACTAAAAGTGCATTTCAGTGCAGAGAGTTAGAAATTGGGTCAAATAAATAAAATGCATGACATGACTTTTCAGGATGGCTTACATGTACCATAAGAAATACAAATCTGTCTGTGATTTATGCCATAAATGCTCTTACAGTTAGCTGCCAGCAGTGCAGCTAAAGCAAATGCAAAACCTTGAGATTTCAGTCCTAAACAGTTAGAAATTATTGACTTAAATTTTTCTGTACAAGTCTCCCAAACAATTATTGTAGGTCATTTTGATGTTGGCCACATAAAAGAGTGCTGGAATTCCTCTAGTTCTTACACAAACCATACTGATTGCATCTACCCTGACATAATCCACAATTCCTTTGTATCTTTCTTTACTGAGCTTTCCTCTCCAGTTTCTTACATTTTTTACCACTATTTCACAATCTTGGCTTTGTGTGTTTGGATGTTTTGTTGGTTTGGAGTGGGTTTTTTTTGTTGTTTTGGGGGTTTTGGTGGAGTTTTTTTGGGAGGAGGGTTTGCATGGGGCAGGGGAGCTACTGAGCATTCTCTTTAAAGAGGTTTTGCCTACAGTAAGGGCAGTTATTAAGTAATTATGCATTTTAAATGTGGGAAGGGTTCATAAAACAGAAATACACCCATCAAATATTTCCCTGGGCAAGATTTGACAGAGGGAAGGATGGGAACAGGATGCAGTTTAACTTAAGCTTTAATAATGCTCCCAGCTGAGGCCACACGAAGCAGAAAGATCCAGTGTTTGTCTCCACAGACAATCACACTGACAGTGTTTATCAATCACAGACAAAGCAAGAAGTGCCAACAAGCCCTGTCCCCACCTTGCCTGAGACAGTCCCCTGACAGACACTGCCCCATTCCTGCGCTCCCACTATTAAATTATCCTTGTCCAGGCTGCTTCTGTCGCAGATCTCTGGAGCAGCTCCCATCTCTCAGAGCAGGATTACTTATCCTGTGGCCTTTCTCTCTTTCACAGATGTCTAAACCCATATACACCTGTCGGATTTCTATCAGCTCCTTCCTGGGGAGACCTAATCTATCTGTCTCTGGCAATCTGCACAGCAGCCACGAGAGACAGGAGCCATCCTGCTAAGTGCAGCCTGTCCTGCCTATCTGGAGCCAGGACAACATTTAATTCCTGCCTGAACCAACAGGCCAACGACTATTTTTACGTATATGAAAATGCAGAATGTGTAGGTAGATATTTTATGGTTATGGCAGCACACATCTGTTCCAGCATGGCACACAGACAGCAGAAGGGCAGTGGGTGTCACACAGAGCGCTGATGTCTGCCCTGTGCCTTTAAAAACTGACCACACATCCCACGGAAAGAATCCCGTAAATGTCAGTCAAGGCATAATTAGTGTCTGCAAAGGTACTTCCTGGCAATAATTGATTTCTTAATCCAGATCCCAATCTGCTCCACTGATATTCTTTAATGACTTTCTGAAGTCAGTGATAACAAATTGGATAAGAAAAGATGTTTTTGTCAATCTGGGGGACTCACAGGAGACACAAAGGCGGAGTTAACGTGGTGCTGTTGCCAAGAGTGACTGAGCAAACAGTGTTTGCAATTACAATTCACCTCCCTAACTTCGTTTCCAGCAAAGCAGCAGCACTTTAAGTTTAATTATGGCAGCCCCAGAGTAAAGCAGAGGGGGGGAAAAATTGCTTTCCATCACTTATTTGTTCTTTTGTCTTTCACACTTCTCGGCAAACTCCATCATATAATTAAACTCTGAAGGCTATTTGCTGACAACCTGTGGTCAAAACGTAAGGGAAGATGATAACCACGCTCAAGTCAGGTCCCCTCCTTCCTACAGTGCCAGGTTCTGCCAAAGTGCTTCCTCTGCACAAATTGCTGCACATCAAAATCAGGTCATTGGGAAGGGGGGTGTGATGTGAGTGGAGCTGGCAAGTTTTAAAAGCTCGCCATTACAATTGCTTAACGAGGAACTGCATTAATAGCCTGTTTCTCCCACACCTCCCATTCAGAGGAAAGGATAAATTCAGCCATTAGAGTGGCTGGAAAACACTGGTGTCTCATTTCAAAATTCCACTCAAATTCACCCCTAAGAGTAATAAGCTGCTGTGGCCTCTAATTTCAATAAAAGCAATATATAGCATGGGGAGGGAGGGCTGGGCTCCCCAAGGAAAGGGAAACACCAGAACATTTTCAGACATCATGGGGAAAAAATTGAATTACAAAGATTTGGGAATCTTAATGTCATAAAAAGCAATCCCAAGATTGTTTTATATTGCTTTCCAGCTTATATCTGCACACTGTAATATACCAACATATAAACTGATTTTTCTTCTACTATTGAAAAATCAAATAAATGCAACAGAGACTCTTGAAGGACATTCTACAGTGAGAAAAACCTGCTAAATTTCAATTCTGTGAGTAAACTGAGACAAGGGACACAGTCCCATCATTTTAGCAGTCTTCTGGCTCTACCAGGCTGCCTCTCTGTGGCTTATCAGTCTAGAAAATGAGAACATTCTGGGTCTCAAATGATAGGAGAAACAATTAAACACAGAATAGGACCCAGGGTGAGTTAGAGGAACCTTGGTCAGCTTTGGATGCAGACAAAGCCATGGTCAGCAACTCCCCCAAGCCCACTGAGCACTTACTGGTGTACGAAGAAATAGGTGGGAGAAACAAAGGCTCCGAGCTGGAAAAGGTCTGGTTGCTGTTTTTTAGTTGCAACCCTGTGGAGGAAAAAAGGCTTTTTCTCCTCACCTCCCTTTAAATGTAACACCTGATGAAGTTTCTGGCTGGTGTAGGGTGCTGGGGCCAGGTGCAACAAAATTGGGAGAGCCTGGTGAGGATTGGTCTGTGGCAGGGAGCAGGCAGAGAGCCAAGAGTCAGAGGTGACAAAACAAGGTGGCTCTTGCAGAGACCCACAGGATCCATGCAAGTGTTTGTGCAGCTCAGAAAGATGCTGAAAGCTGCTGAGGAAAAAAGTGAGCATGGAGGGAAGAAATGCCCCAGGAATTTGGGAATATTTGCTCTCCAGCTGGCTCTGCCTCACCCCAGCACTTTTGAGCTCCTGCCCTTTGAAGAAGGTTTTCTTGTTCTGGTTCCAAGCTTTTGTGTGCTCTAAATATGACTTTACAGCTAGAAAGTCACTGCTCACTCTTGATGAGCTCACTTTGAGAAAAAGACTCCCACCAGGACTTCAGGGAATCATAAACACTTCTCAAACTACACTGGGTGTTTGCATCAGCAGCCCCAGCTGATCCCTGGGGATGCCATCATCCCTTGTCTCAGTCTGGAAGGAGCTGAGCCATGGGCATGATGCATGATGGTGATGATGATGGATGTAGCTCTTCTGTCCCTCCCAGTCCTGCATTTGACACTTTTCTCCACTCAGGCAGGGATAACTGGAGGATTAAGGTGTGTCCCTGTACCATACAGGCTGATGTAGAGATTGCAAACACCACCACTTTGGGCCTGAGGACAGCCAAACTTTGCTCTTCTAGATGCTTAAAATCCCTCTCCACCTGATTTTCCCACCATTTGTGAGCCCTCCCTCTGTTCCCAGCATCTGAGTTTCAAATTCATACATCATTGTGCTGCCTGTAGTTTTCTTTAGGCTTTGACATGTTAGTTATCTAATGTCAATTAAACTGCTGGGAATGTCAGCATTTTAATTTTCTGGGAAGCTGCTTGCTTCTCAACACATTCTAATCTTGAATTTCAGCTTTTTTTTTTTTTTTTTTTTTTTTCCAGGCCTAGATCTTTCCTAAGTACACAGGGACAAAAGCTCCAAATTATCCTGTGGTTTGGTGATTCTGAGCAAAATGTGCCCTGGGGCTTAGCCTGAGAACATCAACTCATTTTCTTTAGTGACCCGAGACAGATAACCAGAGGCTGGGTTTCCAAAGGTGAAAGGCTGCTGTCACTAAGCCACTGCAGCAACTTAATTGAATGTTTTCTCCCAGCACCAGCAGCAAAGGCTGCTTTTACTATTTGCTCAGTGTTGGGATTAGGATGGAGTATTTACCCGACTTGTCTCCGAAAAAAAACTGTAAAGGAAAAAAAAAATGTTTGCAATTACTTACTGAGTGCCATCCTGACGTATCCAAGGGTCATTTGCACAGTATTCCAGTCACTCTGGGTAAAAAGTCATTTCTGCTTTGGTGTATCATACCCAGGATGGCTTTGTTGCATGTTATGACCTGACCCACATCCACAGATCATCAAACATTTGAATTAAACAGCACAAACTCCATATGTGCCTTTTTTTTTTTTTTTTTTTTTTTTGCTTCTTTTCCCTCACAGAGCTCTTGCATATTTTGGGGGTTGTTTCCTATTTTTTTTTTCCCAATCAAAGGCAAATATAAAGGTTTCATTAATAACATTTAGTTCCCACGAGGTTTGGAATGGAACTCTGCATTTTTCTGGGGTGGGGGGAGCCTGGAGAAGGAGTCACCAGGACGTTCATTAATTCCCAGTGGGGCTATGCAGATCAGCTCACAGCCTGAACCTGAGAACATTTGCTTTTCTTCCCCACCCCTTTGCACACACACCCTCCTAATGGAGATGGAGGAGAGATAATCAGAGAGGGAACAGGCAGCTCTTCACCATTTGTGAGACTAATGAGCCCCTTCATTTAGTCTCATTATAAATATGCCACCTCTGGCACCAGGCTTTGGTTCTGTTCCTAGCTACATCAACATCAATTTCGAGGCACACTGATGCATCACTAACACACACAGCAGCCAAACCTCTCCTCTTCAGCATTTTTTTGTCTGAGACCTTCCCTTCTTCACTGCTCCCCCTCCAAGAGGCAGAGAAGCCCAGATTGAAAAGTAATGAGACTATTAATTAGAGCTTCTCTAAAGGAAACCTATCCTGACTGGGTGTTGTCTCTGTCTCAGTCTTTGTGCCTGCCATGTTCTGTGAGATTCATGCTTGTTTACACAGATTAATACAATAAATTAATATCTCCAGCTAGGTAGGGGAAAAAAAAAAAAGTCAGCCTGAGTAAAAAGCCTGATTATTCCTGATGTGGCCAGTTGGGGTTCGTTTTGTGGAGACACAACTATTTTGTCTTCTTTGCACCTCTTTTCTTCTTTAAAAACCATGTTTTAGGGCAGTTGCTGAGTGCAGCAATGGAGAGACACAGAAATGTTTCATAGGCTGCTCATCAATTTTGGCTGTTCACACGCTATCCAGGCCAGGGGGGTGGGAATCTGTTTCCTCAGCAATTTAGAGGTCTGGCTGAAATGAGTTTGTGGTCTCCTGTCCAAGAAAATCAGCCCTCTGTGGAGATTTTATAGTTGAACCACAGGCATTGAGGGCTGAGCAGATAATGGCTGAGTTTAGCTCAAGTAATTCCTTTCTTGAGAAATGTACATGTAACCACAGTACAGATGAACAATGCAACACCAGACTATGTTCTACTGTCAAGGATCAATAAAAGTACAAGTTGTCCAGGACATCCAGTTGTTGATTTGATCATTATTGTTTATATTGTGCCTTTTTAATCTAAAAAAAAAGACCTAAATCAAAGCTGATTTTGCTCTTACTGGCTGCCAAATATCTTAAGGAGACACCTTTCTGTGATATTAATGACACAGTGCTTTTAACTAGCTGATCTTTTAAGAAATAAGATTTTTAATCTCTACAGTAACATTATATTACTTTAGTTTCCCTGTTAGCAACCTCCAAAGTGAACAGGATCTAGCTGAAGGTTAGCAAGACAATTCCTTTAAAGCTTTTAAAAAATCTAAACCTGGAAACCAACACCATGACTTTCTCCAAAATGTTGAAAAATCAATTATTTGTCTGATCAATCAATAATTGTCCAAACAACTTTATATGTATGCCTTTTTTTCCTTAAAGTATGCAGCATATACCCAAAGTTCATTTTTTAATAAAACCAGATATCTTCAAACAGAAATAAATACAACTGCTGAAATAAATGTCCTTAAAATTGTATTGTTATTAAAAACAGCAGCTAAATATTCCCAAAACAGAGAATTCAAAATTAAAGAGAAGAAAAAAAAAAGGTCAGTAAAATGAATAAATTCAGTAGGTCAAGATGAATCCCTGCATTGAAAAATTTGGTACATTCACTCAGCAAGAAGTTTCAGTTATTTTAATGGAGTCCCACTATTAGGCTTGTGAAAGTCTCTCTTGCTTGTAAAAAATGACAAATGGTAAGTGCCAGATCTGCATTGGCAGAAGGTTTCTTCCTTTCATCTTCTAAATACAGCTGCTCTGGCTGGATCTGAAAGCCTGGCCTGGATGCAGCAGTCCCAGCCAAGCACTGCCTCCATATCCAAAATCTCTTTCCTGAAGGAAACCCGCAGGAAATACCGACAGATACATCTAATTGGTAACCTTCTGGTTTAGGCACAATCTGGATTTAGACCAGGATATGGATTTGAAAAGGAAATATTCTTTGTGATAATGAAGAAAAGAGCTGGGCTTTCCTCTTCTCCTGGACTTCAACACTCTGCTGAACACAATTTGCTGCTGTATCACAGAACAGAGAAAAATGTGGTTTCTTCCTCAAAAGACACAGCTTTCCATACTTTACTACTGATCTGGAAGAAGAAAAGATCTATTTTATTTCCTTGAGCCGCCTAGGTGTGGTATCCTGTCAGAAAATATCAATACACCCAACAAACATCAGCACAAATAGAGACCAAGTCCTTGGGTGAGTGTTGGATTAAGTCTTTTTCTGACCTAGAGATGGAGCAACTGAGAGGTGTTCTAAAAACTTTTATTCCATTTTCAGGCTCATGAGAAGGGTGAGACAATACAAATGTTATATTTCACACCACTGCAATCAGAATTTAACTGTTTCTTAATTCCAATACACTATAAGCGTTTCTTGGCTACACCATGCTGTAAATGCCTTAAAGCCAATTATCTAAAATTGCCCCTCATGGGTCCCACGGCAATGAATCTTTTATACTTCTATTTCTGTGATCTATCTAGTCTTATTTGCAAGGCCACCCTTTGAAACTTGTTTCTAGTTCCATTTCTCTCTCTCTCCACAGTGTCTGTCCTGTTCCGTGGCATTTCTAAGTCAGCATTTCTTGTCTCAAGGTTTGCACACAGATGCACACGCCGTGTGAGCCTTCTGTCACAAGAATTCCCTACAAATTCATTTCCCACAGGTGAGGAGGAGCTGAGTGCAGCCAGATCAGAAGTTTTGTGAAGTTCACAGCACTGTTGGTCAGCTCAGCTCTTGGACTCCTCCTGGTCAAAGCTTTCAAGAGCAGCACCTCATGGTGGTGCTTTCTGGCACAGCTCAAATGACCAGGGTGGTAATTTCACCTTGGGAATTCATGGTCCTGTTACCTCCTGGCTGAACTGCCTTAATGTGACACATCTGCTTGAGAAGTATTTTACTTTCTGTATTTTACTGCATCCCTACCCTGAGCTAGCACACCACAAAACATGCAGCTTGTTTTCCTAAAAAAGGATTTAAGGGTACTCTGTAGGATCTGCTGCAAGGCCTACCACTTTCATTGGCTTTGGATTGAAAATGCATTTATTTTGCTTAACATCAGTACCAAACTCTCAGACTACTTTCCCATAAAATTCTAACAAGAAAAACATCAAAGGAAGATGCTGTTTTGTTATTCCTGGTAGCCCCAGTCTGTGTCCTGCTTGCTGGAATGACAAGTAATCTTTTCAAGTCAAGACATTCTGCCTCCTTGTCCTTCAGCAAAGCAGAGAAAAATCCCACTGTAGAAGTTACAGGTTAGTTTCTTAATTCCAACACACTATAAGCGTTTCTTGGCTACACCATGCTGTAATGCCTTAAAGCCAATTATCTAAAATTGCCCCTCATGGGTCCCACGGCAATGAATCTTTTATACTTCTATTTCTGTGATCTATCTAGTCTTATTTGCAAGGCCACCCTTTGAAACTTGTTTCTAGTTCCATTTCTCTCTCTCCACAGTGTCTGTCCTGTTCTGTGGCATTTCTAAGTCAGCATTTCTTGTCTCAAGGTTTGCACACAGATGCACACGCCGTGTGAGCCTTCTGTCACAAGAATTCCCTACAAATTCATTTCCCACAGGTGAGGAGGAGCTGAGTGCAGCCAGATCAGAAGTTTTGTGAAGTTCACAGCACTGTTGGTCAGCTCAGCTCTTGGACTCCTCCTGGTCAAAGCTTTCAAGAGCAGCACCTCATGGTGGTGCTTTCTGGCACAGCTCAAATGACCAGGGTGGTGATCTCACCTTGGGAATTCGTGGTCCTGTTACCTCCTGGCTGAACTGCCTTAATGTGACACATCTGCTTGAGAAGTATTTTACTTTCTGTATTTTACTGCATCCCTACCCTGAGCTAGCACACCACAAAACATGCAGCTTGTTTTCCTAAAAAAGGATTTAAGGGTACTCTTTAGGATCTACTGCAAGGCCTACCACTTTCATTGGCTTTGGATTGAAAATGCATTTATTTTGCTTAACATCAGTACCAAACTCTCAGACTACTTTCCCATAAAATTCTAACAAGAAAAACATCAAAGGAAGATGCTGTTTTGTTATTCCTGGTAGCCCCAGTCTGTGTCCTGCTTGCTGGAATGACAAGTAATCTTTTCAAGTCAAGACATTCTGCCTCCTTGTCCTTCAGCAAAGCAGAGAAAAATCCCACTGTAGAAGTTACAGGTTAAAAATTTTAGTATTTCCCAAAAAAAAATTGTTATCATTCCAGCAACTCTGTTCATGAGTTTTATAGGCAGCTTTCTAGGCAGCACAAATGTGTGAATCTCCTGCCCTGAGACCTCCACTGCTTCCACCCAAATTTGAGTCTTGCACCTGCCTTCCCATCTTAACTGATGGAAAATCTCACATCCTCTCCCCAGGAAATACTGATATAATTGTCAACCACAAAAATCTTCACACTTTGACCTTATTCCCTTCTTCCTGTTTTTAGTTTTCTTGCACCTATTAGTAAAAAAGAACCCTTGGCAACACGAAATTTCACTGTCCTTAACAAGTGTCACAAGTGCCACAGAGAATAGGAAACAAAGCTTTGTCGGAACGAAACAAAACTGAAAAATTCTTACCTCTCACTGTTCTCTTTTTTTGGTTTGTGACTTTTCTCACCAACTGAAGATCTTCAAACCAGTTTGTCAGACAGGTACTGGAGATTGGAATGGAGCCATGTAGAAAATCTTTGTATCAGACAGAATAATACAAAGAAATCTGAAAGCAGTCCAGCTCAGAGCTCTACAGACAAAAGGAATAGTGAAAGAGGGGGATATTTGGTGGTCTGGATAAAAACAAAAGGGTTTTTTTTTTTTATTTTTCTAAAATCCTCCAATTCAATTTATTTCAGCAGAAAAAAAATAAATCTAGTCTTGTTTCTGTCCTTGGCTACTAAGCCATAGATGTTTAGTTATAGAACACTTTACAACATCTATTTCACTTGACAGAAGCCATAAAACTTTCCTAACTTCCTTAGCAAACTTAAAAACTACAATAAAATCTTCAAAACTAGAATTATTGCCAAGAAACCAATAAGCCACTTTCCTGACATAGCAGGAAAAAAAAAAATATTCAATAAAAGCCCCAGCTAAATCTAAGCAGGCTACTCTGTCCATAGCACAGAAAGAAGCCAAAACTGAGCAAAATCTAAATGCTGCCAGTCTGAAGGAGGAACTCTTCTGCAGCCCCAAATTTGACAGTTGCATGGTGTGAAATAGCTAAAAAAATAACAGAAATATTAGGGGTTTGGGAGTACTGGGAAGCTCCATCCTTTTATCACCTCTCTGTAACCTTTTCTAGGGGATCACAGGGGAATAGGGAGAGAAATGTTCCAAGGATGTGAGGGAGGGAGAAGCAATGAGGGAGGAAACTGATGGAAACCTTGCAAGATGGGACATTACCAAACAAACAGCATGCCCAACAATTTCAGATCTTTTCAACAGAATTTCTTCTCCCAGTCTCAAGAACTCCAGCTCAAAATGGCTCATATTCTTCTAAACAGACACTTCCTTCTTCTGATTATTAGCAACCTTCTAATTTTGAGTCTAAATTTATTCATTACTCCACGATAAATAGTTATTTTTTAACTGTCTTCCTCCTTAGTGATAATTATCCCTCAGCCCTAGATGCATTTACCAACAACTGTTCCCTCAGCTTTCCTCTGGCTATTTTCAAAACCAAGTTCTCTTTTCATAAGTGAGATAATCCATTCATTTCATCATCCCAGGAAGTTTTGTTCTGTATCTGTTTTCCTTTCATTTTTTGTTCTTCAAAAACCATGACCAGAACTATTTGTATTCTGATTTCTTTCTGCATTTTCCTATATATTCTACAATTGCACTTATATGTCCTGAACCACATGATTTGTCCTTGGAATTTTGCTGTTCCATTCTGCAGCTCCAAATGATCAAATCAGACAACACACTTTTGGTCTCTTTCCTTTCCTGTCACCTCCAGCTGACAAATTCTAATTAAACCTTGATTTAAGACCACACAGAGATTTTTTACTATGCTTTCTAATCTTAGTATGACCTGGTTTTGCTACTCTTACAACTTTAAATAATACATTTATGCTGCCCACAGTCAAAGATGTTTCTGCTCTTAGTGCTGACCTGTCAGAAAGGCCAAACCTACTAAATGTGTTTTATCTTTCTCAACAAACTCCTTAAACAGTTTTTTAATCCAAAATATTAATCTCTAAAAGCAAGAAAATGCCAATAATGTATACATGAGGACCTATCTCCAAATTATCCTCATTAGGCACGGAATAAGGGGATGTGGATTTCTTAATGAAAAGGGCTCTGAGTGGAATAATTAACTGACTTAAAACTAAGTTGCTGACAATGATTTCAATTATCAGCCTCATTAATAGGGTGAGGTTATGACTCCAGGCTGGAGTAGTCAGCAAAGAGAGCTGCTAGGCTGAAGCAATGTTTGCACAGAGTTCAGGTGTCTATATTTGTAAAATAAAGGTCAGGAGGGAAGAAAGTCCAGCAAAAATGTGCCCCACAGCTCAGTAATAAAATTCAAGACTGCATCTTGCTTGTGGAGATATCCTGATTTGCTATTCAGATGATTTTTTTCCCCCCCAATTTTAGAACTGTCTGAAGTCCCATTACAGTGTTCTAACTTTTATCTGAAATTGCTTTGGACTTCTGAATTTCCCCCAGATTTACTTGTCATTGCCTGGGTCTCTGCTATCCAACAGCTTGGAAATTCCATTTTCCAAAACGAAATGGCAAAGCGTCTTCATGCGGAAGGAAAGGCAGACTCTCAGTGCCATAAAGGAAGGCTCAGTTTCTATAAATACTGGCCTATTTCCCATTCAGCTGAACATGCCTGCAGCGTGGGATGCATCCCTCCCCAGCAAATCCCTCAGACAGTGTCACAGGGGTTTCAGATTTCCTATTGGAAATTGCCAATCAACAGATTTTTACGCCGAGTTCGGTTTTTTAGTCAGTGGCACATCATTCTGGGGTGACAAATTACAGGGAGGTATTTAGGACTGTGTCATAAATTCTGGCAAAAACTTCAGCAGGTCTGGGTGGGCTGAGCCTAGGTTTCAATGGATACCAAATATTTTTATATTTAACCCCCTTATGATAAGATGTATATTTCTAGATTGATCTCCATGGCACAGCACTAATAAATATGGAACTAAAAGTGATACAGCCCCACACATTAAAAACTCCCAAATGCACTTAGGAGGTTTGAACTTTTCAAGGGCATGATCAAAGCTGAGAGGAGTGAATGGAAAGGCTCATATTGACATCAATGAGCTCTGGAACAGGCTTGATGTGTTGACAGCTAGAGAGATGCTCTGAAACCATCTGAAAATAAATTCAAAGTCTGATAGGCCGCTGTGGCAAAGAGATACCATTGCTTCATTCTCAGCCATGTCAGGAAATTATCTCTGAGCTGTCAGAGTGGGTTTCTCATTTTAGTGTTTGTGTTTCTAGCCCATCTCTCACCAAATGGCTTTCCTTTTGTGTGTATGACAATTGATTAGTAACAAAGAGCAACAGGGTCATAAAAGTAGCACACTTTGCATCTATAATATGAAATATTCTTGCACACAGCCAAGTATTTCAAATAACATTCACCACACACCAGAAAAAGCTGAGACAAATCGGTCTCTGCTAACACGGGGCCCATGCACTTCAGCATTCCCTTACATAACATTAGTGAGAAAATTTTAACTTTCCCCCAAGCTCTGATCCACCTTAAAAGCAGCAGTCTCATTCCAATCGATTTGGTGAGATGAATGTTATTTACACTTCATTTTGCACCTTTTCCTAAGATTTCATAAAAGAATAAATCCACACTTCCAGGGATGGCTGTGCAGGAGGAAGTCTGGGGCTGTTAAGAAGAAGTGTTAGACACGTATGGGAATGTATTAGTAAGGGTCACACCTCCATCTTAAGATTTTTAAGTGACAGCAAGAGCATAAAAGACAGCAGGATGGCAAAGAGAGATTGATTGCATGTGGGTTTTCTTTTTTTATAACCAGGTTTTTTAAATTGTTAAGCATCTCTCTCCAACAACCTAGACAGACCAGGCTGTCTAGGTGCACCTCCATAAATAAGACAAATGAAGCTTTTGATGAAATAAATCCTTTCAATTAAATATATCATTTCCATGCTATGTATGCTGAGGCCAGCAAACACCTCATAACAAATGTGTTGACAAAACAGAGGTCAGTTAAAGCAAAACTGTGTTTTTCATAGTGAAAATTCCTTAGAGCAGTCAGGTGAAGTTGAGAGGACTCTTCTCAAAGGTTAGAATTAGTGTTGGAAAAAATTCTGAGAAATTTACACTAAAGTAGAACAGTGATTGTATGACTTTTTAATGCTAACACTTTTCTTCCCTTTTTTTGCCTGTCTTTTCTCTCACCCCAGTGTCAGTACTTTTCCCAGCCATGAGAAAATTAACACTGGAAATGCCATTACAGTGATCTCTCCAAACTGATTTGCTGATGGATCCTGCAAAGCAAAACCAAAGGGGTGAATCTGTTCTCTGGGCTTCAGTTCCATCTGCTGCAACACTTAAATCACATCATGGCCTTTTACATGGCCTGGTCACCCAGAGAGCTGCTCTGGAGGAGAAATCTGCTCAAGCTCTGCCCCGTGGTCACTGCTCTTGGTCTTGTTGGAGATCACACTGTCACCTCTGCTTGGCACTATCAGGAGGTGCTTCAGGAGACCTACCAGTTCATCTTGGCTTTGCCTTTGTGACAGCAAAACTGGGTAAATTGTCAGCACTTAACAAAGCACCTGACTTCACTGGCAACCAAATTATTATATTTTTTTTTACAGGTTTTTGGGGGCTGCACATAGCTGTGGTCTCCTGAGCAAAACAATCTGAAAATTCTGTAAAGACCAGTCCTCTTCTCGCCACACACCAGTCCAGTCTGTGCTTGAAATCAGCTGTATTAAAAATCAGCCTGACTCAACCTCCACGCTGCAAGAGCAAAAATACAGTGCTGGCCTGGTCCTTGTTTGGTACCACTGGGTTGTGTTCAGGAAAAGCTGGGGCTTTGCCACACTGAGAAACTCTGTCCTAGTCCAGGCTGGGATGAAGGACAATATTTGTCCTTGCTTGGTCTGAGTAACCAAAGGATTCAAAAGCATTTTTGAAAAATGTAAATCCTTGAAACTCTCTTCCCTAGTCAAACAGCCCCCTTCCAACCTTTCTAGAATTTTCTCACCAATTCTTCCTTATTTTCATTAAGGCAGAATCAGCTTGGGTTTTAAAGGCTTACACCAAAGGTCAGAAGAAAGCCCAGTTCTGGATGATGGCTGATCTAACAATCTTTCCTGGATGTTCACTTTTCTGCACCGTGACCCTGTGAAGGTCTCACCCTCAGTGTTCTGGGAAATTTTATATATGAAGAGTTCCATTTGTTTTGTTTTGGTGCATAAGTTTGAAAAAAATGGATTCAACGGCACAGAAATATTTTATAGGTACATTGTTTTGTTATTATTTATTTTTAAAAAGTTCTGGAAGAATGCAAATAGATGTTTTTCTGATGTTTCTGATGCTTTCTGATGTTTCTTCTGATGTTTTTAATTTCAAGGGGGCACTTTTAAAATGGACTTAATTAAAAATGAAACAGTTTATTTGTGTACAGCATCAGAAATGCTATTTGTACATAGTGAATTAGAGGTATTTTTTGATGCTGAAAGGTATGACAGGTGTTGATGTGTGCTGATAGCAATCATTCTGCAGTGGATGTAGGAGAAGCAAACAGCTTGGAAGGGGTGAAGCAAGGTCTCCCTGATGGTTTTCTCTTGTGTGACACAAATTTCCCCCACCTTCCTTGCTACAAGTACTTCTGGCTTGGTTTTTTACCAGGCTGTCCAGTAGCTCCTTTCTGCCTGTTCACACAGCATCACAAATCAAGCAAGAGCTGTCCTATGGAAGGCAGAGCTAGCAAGAGGGGCCTATTTTTAGCATCAAAGTGAGTTTAACAAATGGATCATGGCTAAGGCAGCATGACAGCCCTGCTGCCTAATTAATAGAGACACCAAAGGTGATTTTGCAACAGAGCCAGAATCCCCACTATGCTGGGCCTTCAGAGTCTGCAGCTCTCTTATGTTAAGCAACCAGAAAAAGCAACCCAAATATACCCCAAACCTGGCCCATAGATGCTCTAACTTACTGTGCTCTGAGACAGGTAATAAAATATTTTCTTGTTTTGTTTTGGCTTCACTCTTTGTTTATCCTAACATATAACCAGAACTCACTGTTTTCACTCTTTCCCTTTTTTTACTTATAAAAAATGGCTAATACCTCTTGAGACGGACCATGGTGGACTGGACTGAAGGCCCTCAGGCAAAAAAGAGGGCTGAACTCCTTCCCTGTAAGGAGACAGGTGACAACATTGGCACAAAAGTGGGACAGAAACCAAAACCAGTCAGAACTTGAGATTTTTCTCCTATCATGCCATGTGATTATGGCTAAACCCTGTCCACTCTTGTGCTCTAAGGATTTTATGGGTGTGCAGATTTTTGAATACTTGGCATGGAGAACTGAAACGTTACCAGGCTCTTTATTAATCTCTCCCAAACTCCCCACAGATCTCTTTTAAGAATATTGAATGCGATTGCCTGAAAGATCATTTTATAGCAAACAGTTTTACCAGCAATGGAATTTTTCCACAAATGAACTTGCTGTGCCTGCAAGACAGTCTCTCCATGCTTTCCTGTCCTGTGAATTCCTATGGAATTTGGCTGAAGCCACACAAGTTTAAAAAGACATTTTTCTCAGTAGGCCATCCTGTGTCAGGAAGTCCTCAGCTCACCATGGCTAAGCTTGTCTTTGGAAATTATTATCTCAGAAGCTGCTCCCCAGGGAAATTACTGCAATCCAATCACCACAAATGTAAATTAAATCAGCATCCCATACAGCCACAGTGGTTTGTGTTCCTCCCCACTCCTTTCTCCCTTTGAGAAATCTAATTCTGAAACCACTGGAATAAATTCTGCTTCCCCCCTCCCACAGGGAAATAGCAGCAATGATCTGAGAGGAGATACAGTCTGCAGGAAATCACAGTACAACTCGCTTGTGATGCTTGTTTTGGTTCATGACTTCAGCAGCTTTCCTGCTGCTCAGCCCCTCTCCTCCTCTGCATTTGTCCCATATTCTCTGTGGCAGAGATAAAACTTCCAATCTCCCCTCTTTTGTTGGGCCCTGTTTCCAACATCCCACTCTGGAAGTTGTGCAGGTCTGGGGATGCTCCTCCTGCGAGCTGAGATGTAGAACCAGGCAGAAAAACATCCTGAGAAGTTTAGGATGTGCCTCACCTCATGGCTCTCTAAAGGTTTTTCAGCTTGGAGAAGTGTAATACTTTAGGAAAAGCATCAGGTTTCATTTAACAGCAACTAACAAACCAAAACAAGGAAAGGGGTAGGTGAGAAGAAGCTGAAGGAGCGATGAAGAAAGATGAAAGCCTTTGGGACTGAAAATATCAAGAGCAAAAGTGGGTTACCCAAAACTGTCACTTTGGACTCACCCCTTACTCAAGTACAAATTCAGTTCCACGTGACAGATACGTGCTCACAAGTGTGGCAATTCAGAGGCAGAGCAAATAAAGCAGTGAAATACCTTCAGCTGTGTGTCCCCAGCCACGAATTGTTCTGCATCATTGTCTGAAGGAAGCCAGCACTAGAACAAATCACCCTGAGTGCCTTTTAAGGTTGTTTAACAATTATTGGCTAGCATGTAGAACAGTGAAGTTCTCTCTTCAAAATAAAATGTTCACATAACCTGCAGTGATGAAAACTGGGCTTATTAACAAAAGTCATATTTAACATTTAAAAGCTATTCCATATCAATTTTCATGGAAAAAATATTCTTCTGCTTGGGATGAAAAATGTTATCTCTCAAAAGACGAACAATATTCAGAGTTGCTACAAATCTTGAGAGAATCTTCCTATCACTTACACCTCTTTATTTTGTTTTGTGTATGAAGGTTTTAAAACTCCAGTCACCAAAAAGCACAATCTTACTCTTACACCATTTATAAACCTTTGTTTTATTCACATGGTGTCAAATTGCATCCTATTATTACTAACAATATTATTAATAGCTAATCTTCAACATTTAAACAACAGTTATGTAAAGAACAGATAAAAATTAATGTCTTCTCCCTGTAACTCTAAAAAGATACGTTAAAATTTTGGATTGTTTTTTGTCAAATGCATATACACACACACACACATTCATTTGCTTCTGCTCAGCAAAACTACAATTTTCCTTAAATGCTTATTAGGAAGGAATGGCAACAAAATATATCTCTTGAGTTATAAGAAAACTTATAACTAAAATTAACAAGAGTATTTGAGTGTGCAGGCATCATATCCAGGAATATATATTGCCAGTGTTGGTGTCACACAACAGCACAATTAGTGGATATAGAGGTTTTTATGTCTTGGAATGAAGATGCAATACAGCTGGACAATAAAAAAAACTCCACTTTTATTATGTAAGAAGGATAGGCTTTGATGTGTTTCCAGATTTTCTTTCTGCCTTCTTAAAGCTTTAAGTTTTCTGAGTATCAGCAGTCCCTAGAATGTTGCTTCTGAGCAACTTTACCCAGTCTAAGAAAGGAAAGATTATTTGTACATAGAATTTATACATAGCTTTGTTAAACTCCCATTAAATCAGAAAACTCTGGGAATTCTGGAGGCAAAAAAGGCGAGTGAATCACTTCAGCTGTTATACAATTTCTGGCACGTAGTGGGGGTCAGAGAAAAAAAAAAATCAGGGACAATTCTGTCAGTTGTAAACATGGGCAGAAATGGTAAAATATACTTAAAAAGTGCATTTAAGTATGCAGCTGTATTCCAATGGATGGCATCATCCAGGGAGTGATAGAGGCCCAGACTGGTAATGTAATGTAAGCAATTAGTTCTGGCAGCTACAAAAGAACTGGTGAAGCAGAAAAATCAGTCTCAAGAACTAATCTGTATCTGCACAATAGCAATGTCTTGATAACACATCTGAAACATGGCAGTTCAAACAGGCAGGGCAGAGGAGCTCTATGGATGCCTCAGAGAGCTGTCACCCACTAATGACTCCTAGAGCCAGGTGGAAGCAGGGAATTATCATCTGGAAAAGCTGGAAGGGAATACAGGCAAACCACCTCCCACTAAAAAAAAAAAAAAAATTGAAAAATGTGCCTCAGTGAAAAAAACCCCATCATTTAAATTTCAATTTTACAGAGCAGTTTACCAAAGAGCACTGTTTGCTATTCATCAGCAAATTTAAAGCACTGTGTGCTCTCACAGCATACAGTGGCTCTAACCCCACAAACCACTTCTATTTAAATTTGTACCATTCCAAGATAATTGCAATTTGTCTAAATGATGATGTTTTTCTGTGTTTTTACAGTACCTACAGTTCTCACTGTGATCTTCTTTGTGGACTTTGTAACGGCTGAGCTCATGCTGCTTGCTGGGACATTAACAGGATCTCTCCCTTTGTTCAGCTATTTCTCCCAGAAATAAACACAATATCCTGGACACACCTCTTGTACTGTCAGGCCAAAAACTGGTCAGAGGTGTTGTAGATTTTAGGCAGAGGAGGGCAGAAGGAAGAAGAGGATCACAAATTCAACGTAGATAAATCTTGCTGCTTTAACAAAGCAATCTAAAAAAGGGCAGGTACTTTTACAAGTCTTCAGCAGGGGAGGATTGTACAGGTCTTGATCTACACACTGTGAGAGTTATTTTTAAAAATCACACATGTAAGTGTCCCACTAGCACTTGCACAGGATTTTTAAAATATAGGAATTTTTAAAGGCCTACTGGTTGGAAATTGCAACAGAATTTGTAACTGTACAAAGTAAAAAGTATGCCTGGGGATGGCAAAAGACTTTAGAAACATATCTGAAATTTATCTTTCATTTACAATAGTTAAACTGGAAAGACAAAAAAAGAAAATTTCAGATTGTTTGATCCAGTGGATCATTCTTGTTTTAAAAGCAGCTCAGTTCAGCCTCAGGCTGTGGATTGCTGAGTGGCATTTATGTAAAAGCTAAAAAGCTCTCTTTTCTCTTCCCTCTGCTACCAACCAGAAAGAGGAGAATGCCTTGCATAAGATGTCAGACCAAAGCACATAACCCCTATTCAGATTTATTTTGAGAATTATCACAGCTTCTCTTCATTTACTTCCTACCTTTTTTGGTTTGAATATCTTAGCAAAGCGCTCGATGAACAACTACAGAGGCTGGAATAATTTATAAATTCAGCTATGATTAGACATCACAGCATCATTTCCCACAGGAGCTCTGGTGAGGGAAGAAAAAGGTTGGTTCCCAGTGACAATGACATCCCACAGCACGTGGCAGAACACCTCAGATTCACCCCATGCCATTGCCCACACAAAGCAACGCTCTGGAGGGTGCCCAGAGCCCTCCCAGTGTGGCAGGCATGACCTCATGGGGGGAACAGAGGTGAGAAACAGCTTTGACCTAAGCCCCAACCTTGGATGGGTGGCATTGGGTCACCTCTGGGACCTGTGTGTCCATCTGTCCCAGAGGGGAGGCCGTGAGCTTGGACTGCACCCACCGTGGGCTGCCTGCTCTGCCTCTCCACGTCTCCCTCCTTTGGCACACACAGATTTCCTGCAGAACAGCAAGAATCACCTCAAATTCCGGGTGCTTTCTTTCCTCACCTAGATTAGTAGCCTTCTTGCAACAAGCACTTTTGTAAATGTCATGAAGTGCTGGAATCAATTGTAGTACATACCCTTTAAATAAAACAACAAAGTAATTCCTGAGAGCCGTGGTATTTCAAGACATCCAGGGTAAACAGAAAATTTTGTTGGTGCTTGGGTTTATTCTCAGGTGATCCAACAAGAGAGAAATACAGGAAAAATCTGTGGTTGTAGCAGGGACATTGCTGGGAGGGAATTTTGCCATGTGTGTATTCTACTCTCCCCGGGAAGAGAAGATAAAGCCAAGTGTGGTTTCCTAAAAATATGTGACCAGTGGATTACTTCCTGCATAATAAAACATAACTAAATGCATCTAAGTTTCTCCAGATGGATATTATTTATGAATCAGGGAAAAGATAAAATTAATAAGAACATCAAAGATGTGCTGAAAAGTTTCCTGATTAAACATTATCTGACCTCCAAATGGTCTTCCTCTGCATTTCCTGGAGCAATCTGGCTATTAGTCAACCCTTTCCTTCCACAGAAATGCAGATGACAGGTTTATAAATATCTGAATCAGAGCTGGAATCTAAACTTCACTTTGATTTAAATGCTGTTCAGCAAGGTGACATGTTTTTCAGGGACCAGATGCCCTGGCAAAAGAGGGAGGACATGCTTTTTGCCCTCAGGATTTTTCCAGCACAGTCAAATATTTATTATCCCTGGTACCAGACAGAGAGATTGCTTGGTGTGAGTGACCACAGCACACTGCTTTTGTTAGGGCAGGCGTTCTTGTGTGGATAAAAGCCTGCAGGCTGCTGTGGTGACTGAGCCATAAAGGTATTTATCATACTTAGGCTTGCTCACACACTGCAGCTCAGAGCTGAGCTACAGCACAGAAATGCAGGCACTGCTCTGCCCCAAAGCCAAGGGGATTCAAAGGATGCAGAATGACTTCTCCACGTTCTTTCTCTCACCCATACTTGATGTACATATTAGAATAACCTCTCTTTTTCAGTTTTTCCCTGAAAATACAAGGATGTCTTTGGGAGAGCTTCACTCTGCTGGTGAACTTCCACACTCTGAATTTCTGCCACTTCAGTAGTATCTCTCTCTCAAAACACAAACGTGCTGGGAGAAGCTCATAGCTGCAAATCCCAGGAAGCCTCTTCAGGCTCATCATTAAGAGCATCCTCTGAGCTGGCACTTCACAGAAATCAGGGGAGGGAGAGTGAGTAATAGCCTGTGTTAGACAGAATTTCATTAAAATAAATGATCCACTCTGTGTACGTTCTGAAGGAGCTTTAGGAACAAGTGTCAAAACACTTCAGTGACAATTGTCACTATTATTCCTTCTGCTGAACTGCAGCTTTTACTGCTGTAAGCAGAATTCCAGGAACATACCTGCTGCTCCAGAGCTCCACATTCCACATCAAGCAGAACTGGCAGGGCAAATTTGGGCAATTCTGCTGCAGGAGAGCATGGGAGCTGCAGTGCCCCAGGAAAAGAGCCCAAGAACACACAGAACAAAAAACCACCATGAGCCATGAGGCTTCAACATCACCAGTGCCATCAATTGCCAAGTGCTACAAAAAAAATTACCAGCTCAGAGTCCCAGAGAATGACTGCAGAAGAATCACAGACACTGAGCTGTAATCAAGGAGAAAGGGAGATCTCTGATCTGCATAGTACATTCTGTGTGTTTAGTTAAAGATTTGTCAGATAATTAATTCAGTGAATTTTGAGGGGCCATAGTATTCTCTCTGAAAGTTGAGATTAATTTACATCCCAAAGTATCTAGCTGTGTTTGCTGAGCTAACTTGATCACACAGCACTTTTCTGTGCATTTAATCTTTTCATATCCATAGAGACAACTTCAGCTTGGTGATATCCTGCAAAGCCTATACATTGCTCTGGGAAGCCCAGCTGCTTCAGGATATGCAGGAACTAATTAGAAATGCAAACCAATCTCCTCCTGTGCCACAGGTCAGGTTGTGCTGAATGCATCCAGAGCCTGGATGTTTTTCAAAGAACCTCAAATGGCCGTGCCTCACACTAGGAATTCCTGCCTCATCTGCAACAGCTCAGTGATCTTTCACTGCCACGATGGGACCAAAATCCTGCCATAAATGTGCCCTGGGATGAGCTCTCCTCAATCACATTGCTCTTCTTTATGTCCACAAAGACATCCATGCTGACTGTCTTGGGATAAATGCAATTTCTGAGGAGGATGAAGACGGTCGGTGTTGTCAGGCTGCTGCAAATGTTCAAACTCTGAAATGGGTCATGAGGCCACAGAGCTCCACAGGAACAGAGAGCCACAGTTTTTGCTTTGCATCCAGTAATGCAACACAAAAAAACCTGGGAAAAGTGGTTGCAGTTTATCTGTTCTGCAATTGTACCTTTTCCTCCCCCTTCCTGCACATGGGAGAGCTCTCCATGGTTGCTTGGGCTTTGCTTTGGTGGTTTTGTTATTGCCTTTCCTTTATTTTTACAAACAGGACAGGTTTGTCACATGCTGTCGTTCATTATTCATTATTTAGGGGGTAACTGGAACAGGTTGCATCTCTGAAATTAGGATTCACTTTTCCAAATATCTCCACTCTCCATGCTGGCAGAATAAACTTTGCCAGACACATTCCAGCCCAGGATTTTTTGGAGCTGCCCAGTCTAGTGGAAGGTGTCCCTGCTCACTGCAGAGGGTTTGGGACTAGATTACCTTTAAAAGTTCCTTCCAATCCAAACCCCTCTAGGATTCAATGCAAATCCCTTTTCAGATGTTACCTTTTACTACCTGTGAGGCTTCAATGAAAACAGTATGAAAAATAATAAAAATTTCTAGTACATCTATGACAACACACTGTGACCTAAATATCAAGGTTAATTTTTGCAGTAATTTTTTTTTTCCAGTGGTAGTGCACATATTATTAAAATTAATTTTAAGCATATATAAAACACTTCTATCCACAACAGAATTCTTTTATGGGCTGTACTCACCAGTTCTTTACACAAATGCTTCTTTTCCAGATTTCAGTCATTAGGGAAATTATAATCTCTTGCAAAAGACATTAGTTGTCATTTTAGGAAGAACATAATTTCTCTTACCTGTTCTTAGGCAGAAAAAAATACAAATGAAAACATCTTGAACCAGTTAATCTCAAAAGTCACTCTAAGTTTTAAAACTAAATTGCAGCAAAATATGGGGTTTTTTTATTCCTAGTTAGAATTAGAATTTGCACAGTCAGAATTCAGTGAAATTTTAAATCTGCATGTGTGTAATACAGCATCTGCACTTATTGCTAAGAGATGTTTTGCAAGATTTATATAATAAAAAGCCTCAAAACCCCACTTTTGTTCCATTGGCACCTTGACCTACCACTTTATTATCAATGCTAGACAAGAAATTACCTAAAAAAAATATTTATCTACTATGAGAAAATTCTAATTTAGTGTCTAAAACACTAGAAATACACTCTGCAGGCAGAATAAAAATGTCCTGACCTATAATTACATGAGCATTTTATTTGTTGCTGAGTTAGATGTTGAGATCACAGCAACACCAACAGCCAAGCTGGGCGCACTGCACTGCTACCACACCCATACATCATGACAAATAACGAGAGTGCAAATACTATTAATTCAGCTGCACAGCTCATTATGATGAAAAATTTATTTGTAGATACCTCCTTGATTAATGCCTAATGCCTGGTTAATCTAAGGCAGGTCCAATAGGAAAGGAACCGAAGTCAATGAGAGGTACCTGACACGGGAGCGAGCGCAATTTATCACTCCAGTGAATAGTCCATGGCATTGTTCACTGTGCACACAAACAGACACAAACACTTCCACAAGCTCCCGGGAATAATGAGGTATCTGGGAAAAAACACAACGGGGCAGAAAACTCATGAGGCTTGTGGTGTAGGTATTTGCACAGCCAGCAGACAAAGGCAGCTGTGAGAAAGAGAGAGGCAGAAGACATGCTGGCTGGAGAGAAAGCTGCTCTGCTCTCTTCTGCTGCACTCAGTGGCATTTTAGGAGTTGCCAAAATTGTCAGTGCTTTCTGCTTCAGCACACCTACCCAATTTCCTCAAGCGTTTGGAGCTGCAGCTCTCCTGGATTTACTCCATATGAGTACTGAGGAGCATATTCCTTGCTCAGATCCTAGATTTCTACCGCTTGGAAGAGTTATGAATGATCTATGAAAATATATAAATGTTACAAATTATCTATGATCTATGAAAAGCACTGTATTTAGTACTCTGCACTAAGCTAGGTTATAGTAAGTCCAGTCTCTCATAACTTTTTGCAAATGTTTAACTAGTCTTGAGGCTAAGATTGGAGCCTTTGAGGAGTGGCTTGCATGCAACAGATCACATCAATGCCCCAACCAGTGCAGGAGGAGCTGAAAGAGCAGCATGAAAAGAGTCAGTGAGCCTGGCCCTCCTCTTGGAGCACCCCACATTCCCCACCTGGAGAAATCTCATCCATTGCCATGCAGGTGCTCAACCTTTCCCACAAACTTTGCCTTAGATTCAGATCTAACCTCTACATTATTTCAAGATTTGTGCATAGAACTCCCATCAAACAAATAATGACATGATTGCAGTGAGATAACTTTTCTTTTACAATAATTCTATTAATCAAGAGTAATAATTCAGTGGAGTGCCCCTTCAGTGTGCACACAGTTACCTTGAACTTCATGAGCTCTGGGAGCAAATGCAATTTTCTGTTCAGAAATATTGACATCCCCAACATGACATTCCCCTTTTTTGTACCAAAAAGGCAACCCCAGCACCCTGCCAGTGCCAAGGCTCCTCCTTCCAAAGCATCTCCTGGGAATGTGTCTGGGAGAGGAGGAAAGGGCTGGGCAGTGCCAGGGGAGTTCTCCATGCCCTGCCAAACCCTGCAGATCACCTTCCACAGGTAAAACACATTTTAAAATGTCCCAGCCTCACACTGGTGACACACAGCTCCCACTGACGAACATCCAACAGCTGCTCTGCAAGCACTCCAGAGAAAATTTGCCTGGAAATTTAGATTTATCAGCTGCTACTTTGCCCCAGATAGAATTCTGCTGGAATTTAATTTCTGTCTCATGTCAATTTTTAAACATTGGCATTTAAACTAATTAAAGGGGGAATATTACACTATTTCAAAGTTTTCTAGAGATGGTTGAAATATCTAATTTTAAAATAACCCTGAAATTTGTTATAGTCCTCGCAGTGAGGGAAAAAAAAAATACTTTCCTTTTTGCTATATTACCAGCCAAACATTTCTCTTATAGAGAAAATGATTAAAGAAAAGCAAACAGTGGAATAAATAGAAGATTTTTTTTTTTATTCTTGGGTACTTTCAAACAGAAAGAGTTGCTG
Organism: Pyrgilauda ruficollis; assembly: GCF_017590135.1. Taxonomy (NCBI): domain Eukaryota; kingdom Metazoa; phylum Chordata; class Aves; order Passeriformes; family Passeridae; genus Pyrgilauda; species Pyrgilauda ruficollis. The sequence continues at coordinate 9,254,780 of NW_024526600.1, forward strand.
AGAATATTAACTAGAGGGAGCTTGAATAAAATTAACAAAAATGAACTAAAAATAAGGAAGAGCTTTTCAATTCCAAATAGAGGAAGAAAAAAAAGAACATGCACCTGCAGTAGCTCAGTGGTCTCCAGCTTTACAATGCACAACATAAATTACTGAGTAAAATCTATGAAGCTGCCACAAGACCGATTTCTGAATTTGCTCCCATTAAAACTCAACTAGAGTTACTAGAGCAGGGAAGGAAAATTAGAAAAGTCAATATGGTGTTGCCTTAAATTAAAGATTTCTTGCCAAAAAAAATAAACAGGGGAAAAAAAGCCACCAGACTGGGAAACATAAGAAAGACTTTTTATTTATAGAGGTTATTAAGGAACAATAAATAGACAAAGATAAAGCCAGTTAAAAGCAAGCATACCCTAAGAGAGAGGAAGGAAACAAAAATATTGTGCTACTGGTAGAGTTTCAAGATTTTTGTAATGCCTAATTAGTCAGTAGTTCACTGATTTCTCAAGCCCATGGAAAAGTAAAAATCTTAGTGGTGAAAAGCCCATGAGAACTCCTGTGCTAGAGAATGGCACAGAACATGATGAAAATATGAAAATTTTCAGAGGTCTGCAATAAAGTGCATGGAAGGGCCCTGCAGGTGCCATGACCCACATCCATCAGAAATTTGGTACATTAAAAGGCAAAATTATTTGGTAAATCCAGGACCTGCCCGAACAGAATTTGGCCAGGGAGCAGAAGCCACTCCTTGAATGTGAACACTTCATGCAATCCTCCTGGAGTGTTCAGACCCAGGAGAGACCCCAGGGATAAGAGAAAGCACAGTTTTAGTCCATAAAGTCTCTAAATAGTCAATAGTCAGAGTATCTGACCTCATAAAAATAAGAATTGCCTGACCCTGTGTCTCCACACAGGAGTAAAGTGTCAGTAACTCCTGTGTTTGGAGTCTGGCACACAATTTTTAAGGTTTCCTTGCCACTTTTTACAAATGACCACTGCTTCTCTACCATTGTTCTGAGATGCTACAGAGGCTCTGTGGAAAAGAAAGTTCAGGGATGACTACAGAATGAGTCTTTTTGAAGTGGCTTGCAGACTACCTCTAGAACATTAGAGTGCTGAAAATAGTTCCTTATCTGCCCTGCAGTTCACAGGGCCGGATGAGATGAACTCTTTGTAATAAAAGGCAGGAGAACCCCTAAGGATATTGGTTTGCTGGGAAATAAGGACAGAGAAGAAAGAAGCTGTTAGAGTGAAAGATGGTGAGCTTGAAAGGGGAGAAATGAAAGAAAAAAAGAATGAAATATTTTCAGAAACCGACATGAGTGCCAAGAAGGGGGAAAGAAGGAAAGAAAGCTGAAAGCTACTGAGTGACCTTTACTTTTAGCATGGAAAATAAATGTTTCCTTTTATAGTTTCTTGTTAAAATAAGACCAGTAAGGGATCATGAATCTTTATACAATTTTATGGTTTCCTTTTCAGTGAACCATTTCAGTTTTATACACAATTTTATAATGTAACTGCACAAGAAACTGAGCTTACCTTTACAATGCCACGATGGCAGCCTGTGAAGCTGCAACTACATACATGCACACTTTTATTTCTGAGGGGGGGAAAAAAAAAGAATCTGCAACACTTTTTTAATTCACAAAAAAAATCTGCTTTGAAATTAAACTGAAATTATTTTTCTACCAGATTAACAATTCAATCAAAAGAGAAAACAGAATACCCCCAACAACCATACATGCACACAGCTGTAATCACTATTTTTTAGCAGACACTGCGCCTTTGATCTTCCCTGGCCCTCTTCCATCTTCTAGACACTACAACCCCAAAGGAATCATTGTCTACCAGGTACTTCTCCATCCCTCACTGGCTGCCTCTGCAGCAATGTCACATGGAAAACACAGCAACCTCCTGCTGAAAGAGGGGGAGTCAATACCCACAGACTGAGTATCTGACTTGTTCTCCCCCTGAAGACGGAGCCCTGGCTTCCCAGAAGTCCCTAAGAGCTGCTGGAAAAGAGGGTGAACACACCCCAGGTGACCTGTCCCCACAGCTGTGCTTCAGGGGCTGCATCTCTGTGCTGGTCCCAAGGAGCTGGTGGGACCCTGGAGCTCACGGAGCCCTTCCTTGTGGAAAACCTTCACTGGCACTGTCTGAGTAAGCAGGACCAGTTCAGGGTAAAGCTCCTAGACAACAACTCCCAGAATATCTGGAGTTTTTTCTGGTTTCCATGCAGTTTGCTGGTGCTAGAGCCCAAACTCCGCCAGCAGCACAGCAGCTCTGAGCTGACCTTGCACTGGCTCTCCAGGCTGGCATGCAGCCCCCAGACCTGACACCATGTCCAGTTCCTGCCCTGCAAACCCTCCTGGAGATGGCAGCTTTCTGCCACCTGCTTTGCAGTGAATGAGAGGGCTCAGATGCCCCCCAGCACTGATTTGGTGTTTAATCTCTGCTGCATTACGGCAATTTTCATGTCTGTGCTGGCTTCTGCGCTAATCTGACATTCCTCTGCAGGCAGTGTGGCACAGGGAGGGAGGAGTCATCTTCTGTCTTTCCTTATGATTGCAATTATTCTGGTCTGTAGCTTACATTCTTAGGGGTTTTGTGAGTCTCCACGATGTGTGCTTTTTCTTGTTTTAAACTGTTTTTTTTCCACTCAGGTAATGAATGCCCAAATCAAATTATGCCTGGCTTCAAGATCAGGCCCATCAAGCAATAAAATCCTGGCAGTCCCTCAGTTCAAAATATCAAATAAATAACTAGATAAACAATGAATAGATGAACAATTAATAAATAAATTCATTAACAAAGCCAAGGATTTTTATAGCAATTGGATTAATCTCATTCCCTGCCCTTCAGTGCTTGCCATCAGACTAGAACAGGAAAGGAATGGAAATGCAAAGGTCTCCTTCCATCCTCTCCCCATGGCCAGAGAGAAAGTCCCTGACCACCTCTCCCTCTTTGCTCTGCCCAGGGGGAAGAATCTCCCCTATAAAATGTCAGTAAAAGCAGTGGGTGCATTTTAAAGCTGTCTCCAGAACTTCTCCATCCCTTCCATTTTATCAAACATGTTCAACCCATGTCAGGCTGTATCCTTGAGTTTTGAATTCTGATTTTTCCAGGAACTCAGGACAGAGAAAAAAACCCCTAATTAGAGAAATTTCAGTCCCCTGAAGTCAATGCCACACAATGGGAATCCACATGATACACCAGAGATTATTAAATCTTTTGTTCTGCTTTTGTGCTACATGAAATAGGGCTTTATCAATGAAGTCATCCTAGCCATAACTTCTACTAAATACATGGTACATAGCCACTAAAAGGAGAATTAAAACACTTTCATTGATGGATACAAGGCCTCTCACACAATGTATTTCTGGACACATTATTATAAGTGGCAGCAGCAATCTATTCTTCTGCTTTTTGATATACTGGGATTCAGGGCTGGCCTTAAAAATGGATGCATTGCCTTATAAATTACACAGCATATTGAAGTGTGCTCATGACATGCTGCCAAATTTATATTCTGTTGATGGCTGAACCCTAAATTAGATCCCCTCTTCTGCCTGACAGGAGAGGCTCAGCAAAAAAAGGAAGGATGGACACAGCAAAAGCTGACAGGAGACATTAGGGCAGAGGAAACAAACCCAGGTGAAAGGCAAGAGATGAGCACAAACCCAGCTGCCCCTGTTGTGCTTTTCTGTCGAGTTCCATGAGGGAAAGGACATTGTGGGAAGGGATCCATCCTGATTTGTGCTGCATTGGATGTGTTTTCTGTCAGCACGGGCCCTCCACAGAGCTGCTCACCCTTCCCACTCACGCAAAGGCTCAGCAGCTGCCACATCCATGTCCTTCTGGAAGAAGAGGCAGAAGTCATCCATGGCAGAGACCTGAAAAAGCAAAGCAGCAAAGGAGAAAAGCCTCAGGCTGATTTTTCACCATCCCTGCTGCTCTGGGTGCTGAGGGGCTCTGCTCTCTGACCCCACTCTGGTATAAATCAGCAGCATCTCTGTGACACTGATAGAGTTGTATCACTGCAGGGTCACAAATAAGTCCTCTGGTGTTTCCACTTCAGGATACATTTCCCATTATGATTTCTAAATGTATGGAAAGACAACTGGATACACATGCACACACACTGGCATGCACCATTCCTCTGCATTTAGGCACTTTGAGGGCCTGCTCCTCCCCCTGAAAATAAAATAAAAATAAAATAAGGGGTTTGCAACTCCTGCAGCAAGTAGTGCTGCATGTGGTTACTTTTAATGAAAATGTCAAGCACCAGTTCTGCCCAAAAGTGGTCTGAACTAAAAACCTCTTTTCTGAGTCAAGCTGAGCAGGACTAAGGGGTGCACTTCTCCCATCACAAATTATTGCCTCAAATCAGCAAGATAAAGTAGATACCTGATGTGCACTCTTCTGTTTCCCAGAGATGGAGAAAAAAAAAAAAGAAAAATTTTGCTTCATTTCGTTGTCAACCTGAAATAAACCACACCAAACCCCTGGAAATTAAACCTCTGGTGTTTGCTGCTGTTGCAGCTCTAATCCATCTGCTCAGTCCTTGCAATGACTCCCATTTCTCTGGGCTCCTGAGGTCCTTTTTTCCTCATCTGGCTGATGGGTGTGCTCCCCATCATCCCAACAGCCCCCTCCAGTCTGTGAATCCCTCTCAGCACAGTGATTCACCTGAATGAAACCCAAATTTTTGCTGGAAGAGTTCAAGTGGCTTCTATAGTTTGTTCAAAAGAGACTGTTAATTTATAATTCTTTTGCCAAGCACATCCTATAGATCTGTATTTTGCTTTAAAAAAAAAACCAAAATAAAATTTAAAAAACCCAACAATACAGGCAGAGGGTTTCATCCTTCTAAAGAGGGTTAAAATGATTTTATCTCAGTGGAAAGAAAAGCCTGGCCTGGGTAAATTGCAAATTAGCAGGAGTCTTAAACCCTGAAATCAAAAATGCACATACACTTTCAGAATAATAGACTGGTGTAGGGCCAGAAGAGTCCACAGAGCAGATTTTGATATTGTAGAAGGCACTATCAGCAAAATGCTCCAAATAAAAGCAGGTCCTGCCCATGATGCCTTGTGAAGGCTGAGCTAGAGGAGAGGCTGGACAGAGCTAAAGAATAGAGATTTATTAACAAACCTCAATGGATGCACCTTGGGCAGCACCAGAGCCCAGCCAGGGCTGCACCCAAGATGAACCCAAATGGTCCCAAAATGCACGAGCGCTCACGGGGTCTCTCACTTTTATAAGTTCTGCTCCATTTGCATATTGGGGTTAATTGTACAATTACAGCTTTAGCCCATGCAGTCCCATCCTTTTTTATCTCTCTCCAGCCCACGGGGTTTGTGCTCTTGGGGCTGAGATTTGGATCATTTGTCCTTGGTGCCCAGCTGGAGCAGGAATTGTTTTGTCTCCCTGCTCTGTGCAGAGAGCTCACCATCCCCTGATGTGAACCCAGAACCACACACTAAAGCAGAACAGAATGTGAAAAATATAAAAGCTAAAACCTCCATATCCTGGGAGGATGAAGAGAGCCCCCCCTAGGAGAGCTCACACACTTGATACTGGATGAGAGGCATTATCTGGAACAAGCCCAGGATAACAACAACACAGTTACATTCAGCGACCACAAGAGACACATTACATAGGTTCAGAGAATATTTTAGGTTGGAACAGACCTTCAAGATCATCAAGTCTGACCCTAAACGTAATATTTCCAAGTTCGCCACTAAGTCATGTCTGCAAGCACTGCGTCTACTCCTTTTTGAACAGCTCCAGTGATGTTTTCCTGACAGGGCAGCCTGTTCAAGTGCTTGACATCTCCCTTGGTGAGGAAATTTTAACCTAATATCCCATCCTAACCTCCACTAGTGCAGCTTGAGGATGTTTCCTCTCATCCTGGCACTTGGTACCTGAGAGAAGAGTCAGATCCCCACCTCACTCTCAAAGGAGAGGGTGATAAGGTCTCCCTTGAACCTCCTTTTCTTCAGGCTAAACAACCCCAACTCACTCAGCATCTCCTCACAAGACTCATTCCACCTCAATGTCTGTCTTGTCCTGAGCGGCCACAAAACCAAAATTATCTCTGAGCAACAGAAATATATAAATATATATCAACTTTTTTCTTCTTTTTTTAGCCAGCATCTGTGCTGCTGCACATCTGTGAAGCTCGTTTGTGACAGATGCAAATTATTTGCGTGTTGTTTATGAGCGAAGGGCAGGGGATTGCCACCTTCAAAGCCCATGGTGGAAAAAGAATGTTTAAACACAGCAACATGAAAGGGGATACTGATCATTACAGCTATGGGCTCACCAGTAGGTCCAACATTCACCCCAAAAAAGCGTCACTGGTGTCACTACTTGCAGGCTTGAGGAGCTAATTGATGCAGCTGCAGCTGAACTCAGTATTTTTGCTGGCAAAGGAACCTGAGGTGGTGCTGAATTAGAACCCCAAGGAGCTGCAGATGTCCTGAGGAGAGATGCAGCAGGAGCAGGCAAAATCTGGGAAACCCCCAGCAACTCCTGGCCTGGAGGATCAGGAGGTGAACAGCTGGGATAGCAACACTGCAGCTCAGTGATCTCTCATTTAAAGACATAATCCACTCTTTATCTACAGCCTGAATCAGAAACCAGGTCTGCATTCACCTTTTTGTGGTATTTGCTTCCAACTCCTCTCCACTCCACCATCCCATTTTCTTTTTGCCTTTTAAGAGCATTTGGGGAAGTGAAAAGTTCAATACTAAAGTGACCCCCAGAGATCCTCTGGATAGGTATGGGTTACCTATATCAGGAGATGATTCTCCCACATGCTTTATTTTGCACTTCCAGTTGAGAATTTTACTTAATCTCAATATATGAAAGGAATTGTTCTTGTAACTGAAAATTTGGACACTTCAGTTTTTATCCTGTTTTGCAAACCTCACATTAATATAAAGGACAATTTCTTAGAACAGAAAGCTGTGGTGCCCTATTAAATTTTGCCATCTTGTAAAACAAGGATTTATTTGTAATCTTTGCGTATTCATACATGCTGTTAGGATCTCTCTTCTCTTGCTTGCTGACTGTTTTCATGACAAACTCTGAATATTAAACCACCAGAAACTGAGGCTCCTAATACCTGTCAAGTATTTTTTTGTACATCTGTCTTTTGGTCTTTCCAAGGCACCAATATTAGGAATAAATGTTTTAGGAATTCTCCTAGAGCACCAAAGCAGGATCTGTTTTTCTTTTCTACAGTTTTTTGCTAGTGCTCTGGAGGAGTGGAGTAATATATATATATATATATATATATATAAATGAAATTGTTTTATTATTATTTATCATTTTAAAATATGTTTTAGATTTAGAAGCAAAGCACCTCATTAATGCTGTATTGCACTGTGAGTTACTACAACTATTTTACATCATCTACAGAGAACTTGATCATCACCACAAAGAGCTGAGTAGAAACTCTTGTAAAGAACTCTCTGTCTAAAGGCTGAGCATCATCTTCCTACACCTGAAAACACCTAAAAACCAGCATAACTGTAGGTTCAAGTAATTTTTAATTCACCAAGAGCAAGATGGGGAGCTGCTTTTTTGTGGATCTGTTTATGTTGAATGCATTATACGTACACTGGTAATTCTCAACATATTTTTACTGCACTGAAAAACAATGGCAACTTGTAAATTCCCCTGCCCATGGTAGAAAGAGCATAAAGCCTTTTAGATAAAGAACTTTTTTTTTTAACCTAATAGCACACAAAAAATTGCATTCATTAGTTGAGCTTAGCAATGCTGCAGGAGGACATGTTATGAGGAGTTTTTTTGCTCACAAGACACTAATGCTACACACAGGAAATAATTATATATAGCAAAGGGAGGAATGTGCAAATTTACCAAATGTTTATTATTTTGAATGTATGTTTGCAATCATAAATCACTCCTCACCTAAGAAATTGAGTTTCAAGCCCTAATTTTCCTTAACTAAAGCACTACCTATGGTACAGGCAACAAAAATATTATAGCAACCATGCAAAAACTTATTATATTTGATTTAAACTTCTTTTCCCCATCAAAATAATCTTCCTGCTCATACCATTTGATCAGTTATGTAGAAAGCAATACTAGAGCTGCATGGGTGAAACTTGGGAAGATATATAAATATATATATACATATTTATAAAGAAGAAATATTATATCATGGGTTGAAAAGAATAAGGGTACAGGTAGACATTTCATGGCCAACTTGACATCTATTCTTTCATGACTTTTTGAAATTTATTTCAGTTCTTAATTATCACATCTGTTCTCTGAAAAAAATAGACGTTACCATGCAATGAACTTGTCTCAGGAGACAGAGGGAAAATAAAGGCAAAAAAGTTATCAAAATTACAAAAACTCACCATTTCTGTCCCTGCTTCCCAGGAGCCACAATGGATCACATCCAGTTGTGTTTCCTAAAGGTAAATTTCCACAGAACCAACACATTATTTAAAGAATAAAATTTGGGGATCGATTTCTTACAAAATTCTTTGTACTACTCCTAAGTCACAATTCCCAGTTTTATGTCTTTTAGATTTAGAACTTATTCCTGAAATACTTTGTTTTTTGTTTGTTTTTTTTTTTTTAAATGTAGAGCTCAACTTTGGCACATTACTGAATACCTTTTCCACCTTCAGCTGATGCACAGAGAACATTTCTGTAGCAAATCCTAGAAAAAAGGGCAATAAAAATGCATTAAGTTCAAGCAGAGATTTACAAGTGGATAAATTGCAATCAACTTTTAAAAGGAAAAAAAGAAATAACTGAAACACTACAAATGTCAAGTTTATAAATTTAAGAATTATACATGAGGCAAATAAAAGTCCCTATAAATTCTCCATACATTAAGGAAGTATTTATATTTAGGAGGTTATTCCTGTAAGACACCAATGCAAGCACAAGGAATGGAGCAGGCACTGGAGAGGTCAAGGGCAGAACGGATTCCTGGAAGGAACTCACAACTATTAAAAATTAGAAAAATATTAGCTATTAGAAAAATACAGCCCCATCCAGACAACACTTAGGGAGTACTTTTTTCTGTATTTTTCATGCAAATTGATGTAGGTAAACTAATTTGAAATCTGTGAAACCTTATCATCACTAAATAGCTTTTGCTCAAAATAACAGAGGAGGGGTTTTTTAGCTACCATCCCTTCCAAAATGGTAGAAAAAAACTTCTGTGCATCTGTAAGACAGTGCCTAAGTGTTTGAGATGCTCCAGAAATCCAACACTCACTGGTGTCATCATTCACAGGGAGAGAGGGGGCCGTGGTGACAACACACTTGACAGCTGGCTGGGTTGTTAACTGCAACAAAATTATTTGGAACAGAGGGGCCTGATGTTTTTATTTAGTTCATACAAAACCATTACTGCAGCAGAGCTTTGAGAATCTTGAGAATCACTTTTTTTTTTCTTTTTTTCTTTTGCCAAACTGTGACACTCTTGAGCATGGAAACATTGAAATACAGAGCAAGAAAAGAGTGTCTGTTCTTGAATTAGAGCATTTATGAGTATGAATGAGAATATATATATATGTGTGTTTGCATGTATGTACTTACAGATGTTCTGCATATGCAGACAAATACACTGAATTATTTTCACATGGAGCTGCCAGATGCAGCTCCAAAATCCTGGGTCTCAGCCCAAGACTGAGTGGTGCTCCTGTCACAGAACTCAAGTGAAATGCCCAAAAAGAGCCTACACCCTCTCCAGTTCACACAGAAGGTCCCAACCACTCCCTTAGCTGCCTACATGGGAACAGAAGTATTAAAAAACCTTGAAAGTAAGATAGGGGGGGAAAAATTAATTGGAGATGCAAATTCAAACCTACTGAAAATGAATAAAATAGTAAATTAGGAACTTTTGTCATTTCTAATGGAGCCAATGCCATTAATTGTAAGGGAATTGAAATGGGAAAGTGATAATGGGTGTTGGAGGAGAATGAAGTGCACCAACTGAAATCCTTGCTTCACATTGCACCAACAATTATTTTGTCTGTTCTCTTCATGTGCTGAATTTCTGTAGCTTAATGTGAAAATACTCTGAATTACTGAACTTCCACTGGAAGCTGCTTTTCCAGTGTGTGATGTGTGTCCTGCAAAACGTTCTAAGCTCCAAAACCCCTGCACTAATGAATCTTTTCCCATGATTATTTGAATTATTGTTTAGAGGTTCCAAAACGTAGAGTGACTCCAACTTTGGTGAGTTTGATATAAGGAAGGAAATATGAAATATCTGCTCTTCCAAAGCCACAACAACCACATGGAATGTTTTGCTAACATGCTCTGTGGTTTTGGGTGGACTTTGCACTAAATATATTGAGGATAGACCTGCCAATGCCACCCTTTCTCATTATCACTTTCTAGATCAGAATGAGAACTCGATGAGCTAAATGGAAATAACTCATGTTAACATTAACTCACTTAAATCTGATTTAACAGATTTAACTCAGGTTTCAATTCACTGGAATTTTGTCAAGAGAAAAAGTGCAAGTTCCTCACTGGCTTGACTGACACAGGTTGCACCTCTAAATGTATTTATGGATCTTCCTGGAACTTGTTTTGGTCAATTTTACTATCTCCAGACTGAAAGACAAAGTTTACCTGTCAGGACAGTCCGTTCTTGCCATCCCATAATTTTTTTCCATCTATCTTACAGCCATATAAGCCAAAAAAATCCCAACTAAATATCTAAAATTAGGACATCATATTCCAATGTTGGTATTTTGACAGAACCAATCCATTCTCAAATTTGGTTTAGTGAAGACTGGCATGGAAATTTGGAGAATTCAGGACTGAATGGGGTTTTTTTTCCTTAAATATTGGAATTCTGAGTCAGCATTCCCCAGGTTGCACCAAGATCACCTCTCTTCTTGCTCAGCTATGCAATGACATGAGAAGCCTGATGAAGAGAGGAAGATGAATTCATGAAGTACCAAAATACATATTTCATCATGCACTAAACAATTTACATGCTTTAAGACACAAGCCATACCATATTAGGGAAAATATTTAACTTTTCTCATGGGAAAAGCAGCTCTCTCTTCTCTCCCAAAACTGTTTGGTTTTGTTTGTTTGAAAAAAGGAAGTGTTAGCCAATATCTCTGTTAAAGATAAAAATGATTGAAGGTATTTTTGCCATTTGTATGTATGAATGATGTTTCATTTTAAGCTCTTCTAGAGTTTGCATCCTTCAGATTCCATGGCCAAATCTGTTACAAAAAAGTCAACCAGAGGAGCAGGACCTTATAGTTAAACTCTAATTCCTCACCACTGGTTGCTATCCAACTCTCCCTAATAATGTCTTCATTAAAATAAGAAATGTCTAATTAAAAAAAAAAGGTGGAGGGAAACCTCTTTATTTTTCTGTTTTGTTTTCATTGAGTTAAGGTCCACGTAAAAGTAATTTTAAAATAAAATTAAGTTAAAAAATAAAGAGTCATTTGGGAAGTCTGCAGACTCTAATATTAAATCTTCTCTTCATTAAAGTCAGCAGATCCTCTAAGGAATTTTTTAATGTACAGAAATTATATCTAGCACAGGTTGTTTGGTAAAATAACACAAGAAGTTCTCATTAATCACAGAAAGAAAATCAAGCTGACCACTCTCACTGCTCACAGCAAACTGGAACGTGCTGAGAAACTCACTTCTCTAAAAATGAACCCACAGGACTTTTCATGTCTGCAAAGATGCATTTTTAAAAATGACATCTGGGTAAAACCTATATCATTGGAGGCATCTGAGCTGCCTCTTTTTGTGTTACTTTTCTCCTAAATATTGGCTGCAAAATACTTCATAAGCAGACAGAAAACAACAACAACAAAAAAAGAGCTGTGTTGAATTTAATATTAAGGAACATGTTCATAATAATTATTTTCTTCATAAAATTTGGTATGCCTGTTTTAACTGACTTTTCTCCATTTTTCAATATTTTCTTGCTTCTGCCTACATCTGCAGCAAATTTGGCACATAATGTTCACAGCTTTGTATAAGGCTCGGGTGCCTTGTATTCACACTGATGGAGTATATGATTGTGTACAGATGCTTGTTTTCCTTTTCCAACTAATTTTTCTTTCCTATCCAGACTACTTCTGGCAGTGTTTAGAGCAGAAGAGGGGCTGAGAGGTGCAGCAAGCTAAAAAGGGCAGGGTCTTGGGAAGAATTACATGGTCTGTATGTGAAATAAACATTTTCAATGCAGCAATTTGCTGTTCAAAAAGAAATTAAAACTGCCCAGTCCTATTTACTTACCTGGGGAGAGTCTGTAGGATTCAGTCACCTGAGCAGCTGACAGAGCTTGGATTTCACCATGTCCTAATGCAGGGCACTTCAGCTCCCCCTGTTAACAAATAATTTTAATTTTGACTGCACTTTTATTTTATCGATGGGATAAAGGATTTATTAAATTCAGATGAGCTGGACAGAGCACCAGTCACACCAACTGCTGGATGGGTTTGGGACAGGAAGCAGCCAAAATCCCCAGCCTGGCAGCATCCCTCTGTCACACCTCTGTGTCACACGATAACTTGTGGAAATGCTGAAAGAATGAATAACGTTATGAGTTTGGATTTAATGCCAGAGAACTTATGCTAGCAGGCAATTTTGGAGAGCAGGGTGCTGAGAGCTGTGTTGTGTTTTCAGCATTGCAACAACTTGTCTCAGCCCTCCACAAAAGAGGCACAAACTTTTCCACTCATCGCTTTGGTTAGAGCAAGGCCCTGAACAGAGCAAACGTGAAATCCCAGAACTGCAATTCTCTTTCTGGGTCCTACCCAGTCTGGAAGTTTACATTAATCAAGCTCAAATTTCCACAGCCTCACTGTTCTGGGGTGCCCTGAATTTTAATGCATTAGATCATGTGAGGGTTGCCAGAACTTCAGAAGCTCCTGGTGCTCTTAAACTAAAGACTCGACTAAACGTGGTCCAAAACAAAACCCAAGTGGGTGAACACCAGGCAAACCCCACAAATCAGGCTTTTACAACGCTGGATGTTTCCCATCTGCAAAAATGACAGCAAAATCCTATCCCAAGGCAAGATTACCATCAGATATTTACTCAGACTGTGGATAAAGGAGGCTGTCTCCAAACCTTTATGAAATTTGTTGTCCCAAGGAGAAAGGGAGTGACATTGTGGGATGCCCAGCTTACTATTTCACAAACCTCCTTGCTTTCAGAATAATTTTCCTTCCTGCACTCTCAATTTAGCTCTGTTCAGCTTTCATGGAAAGCTGCTACCTTAGTCAGAGCATGGAAAAAATTATCAGCACTATATTTTTATTGCCTTTTTTTTTTTAATTTACACAAACAAACATTCTCTCTCTTTTTTTTTTTTTTTTTTTTTTAATTTACACAAGCTACACACCTGGCTGAAGCTTTCATTTCAATTATTAAGTCTCCACAGCTTCCTGTAAAGAGAACAAAATTTTTATTCAGGCCAGAACTTGTCCAGCAGAGTTCAAACTCTAAAAAACAATTCCAGCCAAGGTCAAGGAATACCAAGTGAGTCTATGAAGGCAGGTTGCAAGGAAGTCAGTAGATCTGAAGGTGATGGATGACATCTATAGGTACCTGTCCTCTGGTTACTCTTGGAAGAACAAGTTTATATCAGACTTGTCAAAGATGAAGCCTTAGTTTAAGGAGTTCATGCTAATCAGGCTGTGACTGACATTCTCCTTGGGTCTCCTTCCAGGAAAACTCCACCAGAATCCGAGACACTGAGGAATCTCAAATGAGGAGAAATTTGTTTGGCGGTTTTCACTGACATTTGTTCTGTAACAGCTAATTTTGCTTTGATCATTTTACAGCAGCAGGTCACCCCTTTGCCACAGGCCTGCTTGGGCTTTGCCCCTGTTTTCACAGAGAATCAAACACCCACAGGAGCTCTCAGATCTCCTTGGGAGCCACCAGCTCTCTGTGCTGTCATTTCCTGAATCACCAGATCCCTGCTTGTCTTTCCTCCTCACAGCCTTCTCCTGGAACCAGGATCTGCTCTGCAGCTGGACGTGGGCTCAATGTGGTGCATGGAGCACGGAGAAAACATCCTCACACCTTCCCTGTCCTACAAATATGAGCAGGTTTGGCTGCCCTGGGGTCCTTCCCAGCTTTTGGAATCACGAGGTGCTTTTCCAAGACTGAACGTTCCTATTGACTCTGTTCCTGCAGCTCCTGGATGTTGCTAGGAAGCCACGAGTTCAGCTTCTTGTGCTGCCCTGATTTAATCCAGATAATATTTCCACTCGTTTATGAGGTGGAATTACTTAAAGTTTTGTTTTCAGAGAGGGTGGTTTGTGGGTTTTTTCCTGCTTGTTTTAAATATGGGTTTGGTCATCAAAAAACCCCCACACTCTCACTGAATGAAATTACTTCTGATTTAGGAAGAAGTGAACACACACAAGGAAAGACACACATCTGGAAAATGCAGGAAATGCAATTCAAGTGCTCTGAGTAGGTGGTTCAAATTACTTTTCCCAGGTAATTATTCTCTTGCTCCCCTTCTACTCGCAGACATTCAAGCACTTCATAGACTTAGAATAGAAACAGAAGCCTTTTCAGCCTGTAAATAAGCATGCAAACCTTCAATTTGCTCTGTATGCTGAGAAAGGATCTCTGCTTTCATTGCAAAGGAAGGCAACTTCTACCTGGTTTTCCTGAAAACAAATTTATGTCTTCTGGTACTGTGAGTTACACAGAGCCCAGTTTGAGCAATCTGTCTCCTAAGAGTTTTCAATCTGCCAACTTCTCACAGCATTTTCATTGCCTTTGAATTTCTGTGCCCTTAAGAAATTTACCTAATCCATTACAAATTTCAGTTGGAATAGCTATGCTGCTGCAGAGAGAGTGGGTACACGTGCATACCTTTGGCAATTTGCAGCGTAAATTGCTGTTTTTCAGTAAATGCAAGTCTGTTTTTCTACCAGTGAAAATATCTTCATTCAGATTTTCAGCCTCTGTATTTCCTGAAATACTGTGGATTAATGGCATCTCACCCTACAGAGCTCCCAAGTTCCCAGGCATGCATCAAGAAGAATCATGTTTGCCTTAACCTTGAGTTAAATATTTCAGTTCACTCTTAAAAATGCCAAGTAGTCCCAGAAATCAATCTGCATTTGAAAATAATCCAACAGCTGAGGTGTGGCAGAGGCAAAATTTTGTACCATGGAGCTTTGCTCTGCATCATGACTTGAACCCTGAGCCTCAAACACATCCCAGAGCCGGATTGTGTAAATCCTAGTGCAGGCACCAGCAAGGGGAGCTTATCCTTTTTAAGGATGCCTTTCAAGCTTTGTTACAATCACCATTAAGATATGGTGATAACCCAGGGATGAAGTTTTCCAGGGGTGAAATCAGCCTTTGCTGATTCATCTTGCCCCAAGCACCAGCATGAAATGAGTTTCCCCATTCCATTTTGCTTCCCCCACAAATGTATCCCTAAATCTTCTCTTACACCCTTCTTTCCCAAAGGCAGGGATCCCTTTCCAGTAACCTGGGGATGGAATCTTATGTCATTTCTTTGCCATTGGCAGGAAGTTGGCTCAGAAATTAGGCTGGAATTTGGCATTGTTCCCCTTCTCCCTCTGGGACCAAGCTGAATTGAGTTCCCTTGCTTCTGCAGGCAACAAGGAAATCAAGAAGGGATTTTCTCTCAGTGCCCCAGATAAACACCAGACAGGGACTCCCAGTCTCAGCCTCTGGCCTTTCCAAAAGGAGACAACCATAATGCCAAAAAACCCTAAATCATCACTCTCAGCAGTGCCTTGCAGAGTGCCAGCTGTGCTCGTAAGTTTAACAAGCAAAGGGAAGAACCCACCACAGTCTCAAATCCACATTTGTCCTGAAGCAGGGACTCCCAGTCTCAGCCTCTGGCCTTTCCAAAAGGAGACAACCATAATGCCAAAAAACCCTAAATCATCACTCTCAGCAGTGCCTTGCAGAGTGCCAGCTGTGCTCATAAGTTTAACAAGCAAAGGGAAGAGACAGGATAAGAACCCACCACAGTCTCAAATCCACATTTGTCCTGAAGCCCCAGTTTCTCTTTTTTTTTTTTTTTTTTTGTTGGCCTCCTGGTTTCTCAATTTGAACTCTTTTCAATCACAACAATGTGATCCTAAATAATTCACTAGCGAGAATGAAGCTGATTGAAAATAGGAACACAGCTGCAATTTCTTCCACACCTTGTCTCAAAACCATCATTTCCATTAGCAATAGCTACATTTCAGGAGTTTTTCCTTTTTTTTGTGGCTTCCTGAAGTTGCCATTGATTAAAATTCAAAGCATAAACCAATGGTGAATACAACCATGCAGGATTCTTAGGATGTCATGGGAATGGGGTTTCTCTCAGCAATTTTTTTAGGAGCTCACAGACCCCCAACAGCTCAACATCTGCTGGTCCTGCAGCTCCACAAAGGAAGCACCAACCTTATGCCAACAAAAACATCACTGCTGCATCAAATACCTGGTTTAATCCACCCCACCAAAGAACAGCAGAGCTCTGCATCTAAAACTGTTCTCTTAGTGTGAACAGGAGATTCTCAATACATTTCATGTACACTTCACTCACCAAAATATTCACAGACAGGTCAATTTTTAACTCACAACTTCCTGAAAGGTTTCAGGAAACTGGAGAAGACTGTGATTGGTATTTGCTTTAGCATTTATAAATGCCAAAAAACACCTAATCTTCATTCCTAATATTTGGGAAATGCCTTTGCAGATCCAGCTTGGATCTGTGCATTGGAAACTTTACATTGAAAATCCTGCCTGTATTTCTTGCTATTTTAACACTGACCTCTGATTGTATATAAATGCAAGAATTAAAAATAAAAAAAAAAAAAAAATTGAGAATGCTGAAAAATAAATGCAGAGGGGTAATAACCTTAAAAAAATTATTGAAACTGTATTACCTTTCTCAAAATCAAATCTTATTGAATGTCTGTAAAAATAGCTGCATTTAGAGCTGTGTTAGCTCAGATATTGCTGAATGCAGAGCTATTTCACTGAAGACTCCATTTGATCCAATTCATGGTCACACTGAGGCCAACACTTGAAACCCCACTCACTTCAGAGGGACTAGAACTCAACTTTGTTAAAATGTCCATGTGATCCCTTAAACTTTTAAGACAAATATTTTTCCAGAAATCCCTTTTAGCATTCAGCAGCAAGTGCTATGAGTTGTGTAAAAAGATTAATTAGAATTTTAAGACTTTTTTGTTTTTTGTTTGGTTGGGTTTTTTTACCCCTTCAGTGAAGGTAGGATGCCAGATTGATTTTATCTGTCTTTCAACTCCGCCCTCTGTGTATTTGCACATTTTTCTTTTGATTTTGCTAACATCTGGAAACGAGCTGCAAGGGGCTGTTTTCCACAAGTGAAGCAGCAAAAACTTCTTCCCTGGCCAAAGAACCCCCAGCTACTCCTGGTGGCACTTCAGAATCTGCTGAGCCTGTGCATCTCCACAGGCAAGGAGTGACTGATGTCATCCTGGGAGAGCTGCACTTGTGATTCAGGAGCTCCTTATTCCCGCTGTGACCCGCCATCAGCTCTGTCCCCGTCCCACCAGGTGTGTTTTCCTGTCAACAACAAACCCGAGCTGGGCTTTTCCCACCCCAGCCTTTCATTCGAGCCTCCCTTTGATTCCAGTAGTGGCCATTAGGAATGTCACTTTGTGCGCCCTGGCTCTCTGCCAAGGATAACTCCTGCTCTCCTCAGTGCAGATGATATTAAAGGTGCACTCTCTCATGACTCTGGTGAAAGCAATCCCTGCTGGAAACCCCCAGTTTCCTCAGAGCTGCCAACAGCCCAGAATGGGAGGCATGCTGAGAGAGGGAACACACAAAAACAAAGGGGCAGCCCCTGCCAGCAATTAAAACACCCCAGGCTGGGCATGGCTGGCAGGCCAGAACAAAAGCTGCTTGCCACCCTGGTGGGGCCAGGCATGGAAAGTGCCATCCCAGAGCACTGCGTGTTTCCCTCTGTGGTTTATCTTCTGAATGGAAACCACTGTGTCTCCATCCCTCATTTTAAGAATGGGAGAAAATTGCCCCTTCTGTGGCAGACCTACTGATCTAATTGCCATTTATAAGACAGCCAAGTGACAGTCACTAATGCAACATTAAGACATCCTGAATGTAATTCCTTCCCATAGCCAGCGAGGAAAGAACAACAGAAACAAAAAGTGCCGGCGAGATCATTTAATTTGCATCCCTGCTTATTGACATTTCCATAGCAACTTCATTAGGAAGTCATTCATTTTAATTCTCCTGCTTGTTTTGTTCACAAATTCCTGCTCAGTCCTCTTTCCAGTGGTGGTAATTTGCAGGAAAGGGCTTTTTTTTTGGTACGAGTCAAAGAAGTCACTCAGAAACAGACTGACAAAGGTCTGGGGAGCTACATTTTTCACTAAAAAAAAATAAAAAATAGAAAATAAGGAATGTGTTTGGTTTACCTTGAGGGAATATTATGCAGATCATGATTCATGGAGGCATTTAAGCACAGGCTTCACTCCATCCAAGGTAGGGCTTTAACCCACTTGACTTTCACCTGAATAGGCATCAACATGAGCCAAAAAAGGTTCTTGAATCAGGGCTTTAAAACATCTGTCAATCATCACTTACTCTACAGGTCTATGAAGTATTAATGCACCGAGGCCAACACAATAAAAAAATGAAGCCAATAATGTACAAACTGTTACAGGCAACTAAAGTAACTCAAAACATATGGGTTTCCTCATGATCATAAAGTCACTCTTAGTTTTTGTGTAGAGTGTATACATCAAGGCCTTTCCTCTCTCCTGTTATTTGAGTATCTTGGTAATCATCCCACCTGAAAATGTCACATAAAATCCATAGACCTTTTTAAGCCCCTTGAGCTAAAGTCAACATTTGATCTTGGAAAAGAAATCTAAATCATCTTCTCTGGAAAGTCTTTCACTTGTATTTATAATTTATTTTTTATTTTATTTTTCATGATTGTACTAAAGAGCTAAGAAAGTATAGTGGAATCACTGAAAATTTCCTATAAAGAAGAAATGATAAGGACAGCCCTGCAGAGAAATAAACAGCAGTGCAACTGATGCAGTTTCTCTCTTTGAATTCTCCTACAGTCTAAGGTGAGGAAACCCAAATTCTTTCCCCAAATTATTTAGCTGGGAACAGACTCAAATTAACAGATGGCAAAAGCCAATCTCATTGCAGGACAAAACAGATAAAAGCAGAAGTCCAGTATGTGAAGGATAAGGAGAAAACATAAATGAAGATACTGAAATGCCCCTGCCAACCCCCTACTGCATGCAGCCCAGAGAAACATCTGCAGATCTATGTTTTCTGTAGAAACCAACAGACACCAGATTTTACAGCAAAGTCCCATCGTTTTAAGTCTGTCTGTCACATTTGAATATAGGTTCTCAAACTAGCTAAAAGGGAAAAAGAAATGTAAGGCATTTATTGATCTAACACAGCATGAGAATACAGGATATTGTGAGAATTTTTGTTGCTTTTGAGATATGCAATCAAGTAAAAAAAATGTATTCAGGTGACTGCTATAAATATGGAGTTTTGTGCTTACCCATTTTTCCACACCTTGTGCTTTCTCAAGTGCAGCACTTAAACAGGATGAGTTCTTAACCTAAAATACCACAAAACTGTAAATCAGACTTCTGAAGTGTTGCAGTGAGATTTCTCCTGAATCAGAGATGGCTTCTGACTGAAGTATCCACATCCAGACCAAACCAACCTATTCATTCTAAATAAAATCTCTCTACTTACCCACAACCATTTAATTCTTCTTTCCTTTAGGTGCTGCTCCTACAAGAAAATCTTCGGAAAAAAAGATTTCTCCCACTCCTAAGACGCACAGCACACGTTGCTTTGTGCTGAATGTGTGAACATGGCACTGCTGAGCTCTTTCAAAGAGCACATGCTAACACCTGAGGATTTCTTGGGGCACAGCTTAACAGAAAACTCAGAAATACCATTATTCCAGCAGAGTTCCGCACCTCCTCCGCTTTCCCTGAAAATGCGACTGTTAAAAGATCGCTTTAGTATCTCTGCTTTGATTTTGATTTGTTTACACTCTCCCATCCCTCATAAGTGCCTTGTTACGATTCATCCTGCCTTCCCAACATCCCATCAGTCATATCAGCTCAGGGTGCAGCTGCATTTCCAGCAGGGATTTGCACAGAGGGCACCAAATTCCTCAGCAGCAGAAGGCAGGAGGTGCCCCTCATGCACATTCCACTCGTGCTGCAAGGTCATCAGGAGCAGGGGGGGCTGCTTCTCTAACAAAGAAGGGGGGAAAAATTAAAAATCCAGGCTGCCCTGGGACAAGGCCACTTGTTTTCTCCACTGTGACAGAGTCTGACATTTATGTGATGTCAGTACAAACTGCGTGGCATTATCCTGTGACACACCATGGCGCGCAGCAAGAATTTATGTCCTGGTCTGACATAATCTATGGGCTTGGTTTTAAGCTGGGAAAAATAGACACTGCTGATCCTTGTTTGGATGTGATGCCCCTGGAGAAGGTATTTCCTGCCTTGCAGCACTTTTATCACTAATTGTGACAGTTGCTGCTCAAAGGGCAGCTTGCATTCAGAAGAATCATCACAATTGTATCTCTGATGCCACGTTTTGGTCATCATCAGGGAATGAAAGCTGATTTTTCTGTGGAAATCGTTAGCCTGGAAGAACAAGGAGGAAAAAAAACCAGATGAATGATCAAATGAAAGTTGGAAAGAGTTAATTTTGTCTCCCAGGAAGTGCAGGTGTCAGCAATGCAGGTGAATAAAGGCTTCCAAGAAGAGCATTTTATGCAGTTTTTAGAACTTTCTGTTGCAAAATGGAAAAATTTTAAAAAAAAATCAAAAATCCACTTAGAATAAATAAAACTTTAGGTGTTATGGAATTAAAACTTCATTATGAAATTTTTAATCCTTAATAAAGCTACATACTATAAAAACAGTAAGAAAAAATTGAAGAAAAAAAGTACAATAGAAATATTAAAAAAATCTTGAAGCTTACTGCTTTTAGCTATTCTCCTGCA
This sequence comes from Pyrgilauda ruficollis, assembly GCF_017590135.1. NCBI lineage: Eukaryota > Metazoa > Chordata > Aves > Passeriformes > Passeridae > Pyrgilauda > Pyrgilauda ruficollis. The sequence continues at coordinate 9,275,850 of NW_024526600.1, forward strand.
GAAAATAAAAATATCTATCTTAGTTAAGTTTTCTGCAAAGTGCTTTGCTTTTCACAAGATTTCATTTCCTAATAGAGGACACTTCAAATAAAAAATTTTCAAGCAGTGCTTGGAATTTATCGGGTTTGACAAACAGTATTTGTCTTGTACTTCAGGTTTCTGTGTCATCAAGAGCCACCACGACACAGATGAGCAATAAAATAAACAGTGTTACTCCAGAATTGATCTTGGTTTTACAAAGATTTACAGATTGTTAGTAATTTTCCAACAAATCCATCTTTCACAGAGAAGTTGAAACGTTGAGACTTCTAAGCTGTGCCAGCTGCTTTGAAAAACACATTTTGTGATCCTTTAAATTTAAAGGCTAATAAAATACAGATTCTGGGAGAGGGGGAGCAGGCAGGCAGCTTCTGTCCTCTCTTTAAGCATGGATTATTGCAAAAAAGAGCGTTAGGATGGATCTCACAGAAATGGGAAAGAGGAAAAGAGAGGGCAGACAAACAATTGGGGCAGTGTTGGGTCAAAATCCTTGAGTGACATCCTGAAGGGACATGGTGGCATTTCCCTGTGAGCCTGGTGCAGGATGGTGCCTGCTGATCAGGAAGTTCATTAACTAATTACTTCAAAAGTGTAAGAAAAATAATTAGTGAAGCCTATTGAAAAAAAAAATAAATTAATGGATAGGGAAAGAAAAGCTGCAACAAATTCTTTACTGGTGATGATAATTCAAATTAACTGAATTAATTCCAAAAAAACTGGAAGCAGATTTTTTCATCGTTAGAAATTTTCCCATTTGAACTTGATAGTTTTTAAATTTGAAAATACTCTAATTCAAAAAAGATTCATTTAAGTCATAAGATACTTGGTTTGTGAAACAACCAAACACAAACAAGTAATGGCGCCTTATTAATTAGCTAAATTAGTATTTTCTTTTTACTTTGCCTTTCTTTCTTCTTGGAGCTGGGGTTGGAGAGCCAAGACCCTGGCCCATGTGTTTTCCCCAAGAGCACACTGTACCAAAAATAAAACCTCCCCAAATTCTGTTGGGAAGAAAAGCTGAGTATTTATTTTGATTTTTCTGGCTCCTGCTCGTGTATTCTCAATACTCAGGACTGGGAGGCAGTGCAGTCCATAGTACAGGGATGAGGGGATCCTTTATGTCACCCTGAGTGACAAGAATCTCTGTTATCCAGGTTGGACCTTTTGATCTCACCACAGCTCTGTGTAAACCTCAGGACTTCCTTCACACAGCCAAAAATCAGAAAAACAAAATAAACCCCAGTTCCATCTCTATTTTGTTTCCAGTGAACTCTGTCTGTTTAAAGAAGACATGACTGTTTTCCCAGAAAAGAATAAATATTCTGCTTGGAATTTATTTACTTTTAGGTGATATTGGCAGAGAGATTTTGCCCTTCAATTGAAATTTCCATATGAAACACTCGAAAAATTAAAGAGTTCTTTAGCTTAACCTTATTCGTACCTCGAAGTGAAGAAATGTGTCTGTAAAGACACATTCTTAGAAAAAATCTGAGTTAAGTGCTGGAAAGGCACCAAAGTTACCCAAATACCCTCTCTTTAGATGTCTGTGCTTCTCAGACTCATCAAGCTGTTTCCTTCTGTATTTCCTGGCGCACCAAGGCAGAAATTAAACTGCCTCTCTTCCACTTGGAAAGCAAAAACCCACAAAAGTTTCTATTTTAATAGAAACCTTGTCCCTGTTGTGCCCAAACTTCAATGAGAAGCCCTGTGACACACGATCCAGCCGTGGTTAAACACAACGGGGCAGGATGGCCCACGCCAGAGCCTGAAGTCACCAAAAGGAACCTGATTCCCTTTGTCCCCGGGTGCCACGGAGAGCTGATGTCATGGAATGCCTCTGAGGAGGAATAATACCATCAGCACTGTTTATTTAATTAGCAACCAGGGTAAAACCCTCCTAATGCAGCTTGATCAAGGGTCAGCTCCAGGGGCCTTCATCCGAGCCTGGGTAGCCTTCAGTGGCTGAGGCTTAATAATAATCTCTAGACTTCAATTTCCTACTAATAAAGGGTAATATAATGTAGGGTGAGCCCTCTTATTTGTTCAGATCTTTTTAACCACTGAGGAGCTAATATGCAACAACTGAACAAACAGTGGCCACACAGGTTTCATTTTTAGAAGCACAGATGACCTCTGATGAAAGAAATGATCAGTCAAGGATGGAAAGCCAGCTAGAAAATGCATTTTTTTTTTTCTGTGCACTAAAAGAAAAGTTACTTTTAAATAATCATTTATGATATCAAGTGAAATTGCTTGACAATAACTGTGGAGTTATTACACTGCAAAACTTGCAATGAATTTGTGTTCTAGGGTTGTGATGAGCATCACAAGTGAATTTTACTAAACAGTCTGTGGAAATCCCTGCAGTTGTTACATTTCATTTGTGATGAAGCTGCTGAAGGCTGAACAATGTCTCTGTACAATTTTAACACCACCTAAGCTTCACTGTGTTCTTTGCTGCCATGCACACTATCCCAAATATCTGCCAAAGTTCAATCTGCCTCAGGAAACTCCTGCCTATGCAGCTCAAACACAAAAGATTTCTCCCACTACAGAAAAGCATGAATAAACCATCATTTTGCTATTTTTTTTTTTTAATTCCAAACTCTAGGTACTGCAGTAGCCTCCAGATGTCAGGACCAATTTCAGCAGAAATGCAAGACAGCAGAGACATGTCCAACAAGCCAGCTTGCTGGAGGGAGGAAGTAATTCTCTTTAATCCAGGATTTTTAAGAATGTGCTCCAAATTTTTTTTTCTTCTTGAAACTTGTGGGTTTTTTTTTTTTCCAATACACCCACAGGTGTCTGAGTTTAGTTTGCAGTTCTTTGCTTGCCCTCCATTCTCTGGATGCCTCCTGCCTCACCTTTCCTCTTAATTTGCCACCTTCTAATTTAGCTGGGGGCTGCTCTGACAGCACCTCCCTCAGGGGTGACCCTGAGCTCCCACTTCAGGATTTTAATCCACTGAGTCTTTTTTATTGGGGTAGGTGATCAATACTGAGAGTCAGATTTATGTCCCTCTAAATGTACTAGCTATGAAATAACCATTGCTGTATTATCAGGAAAGAGGTGCAATAAAAGCAGTGCTATTATGGTTTTATTCCTCTCTGACCCAAACAAATTTGAAGACAAAGTTATTAAAATCAAATATTGAAAATAATTGTAAATACGATGTAGTATTTTATCTACAAGATTCTTTTTACCTTTGTATAGAAAGAAAGAGAAGCCAATTAAAGAATATGGGCTCCAGTGAACAGGAAATGTAAATCCTATTAATGCTTATAGGAACTACACCTACATATTTAAAGGGCAGTAGAGAAGACCTTTAAATTGATTACCTAACAAATGGTTATGAAATGAGAATAACTTTTTTTTTTTTTTTTCAAGCACTACATGACTCTATTTCAAACTCCACATTTCATGGATTTTACAGCCCAGGAAGCAGAGTTTGTAAAGGTTATAAAAAATGTGAACAATATAGAACAATGGAAAACAGCACCAAAAACTTAGTACCAAAATGATAATAATAATCATCACTAAAAACTATGGTTAATTCAACATCAATAAAATAGGTGACAATATGGTTGTAATCACCAGGCAGGGGAACTGCATTGGATAAAGAGGGAAGCTCTGGTGGTAATAAAATAACTTAAAAGCACCTACTTAAAAGGCCAAAGAAATTAAACAGCAGCAAGGCTATGGAGCACCTCTGGGAAACCTGCACTGGGCCATTTTGAAAAGTCCAATGTTGGTGCAAACAGAAAATCCTGCAGCATGTGAGAGGAAGGGAGAAGGGCACAAAGGGGTGAAATAATATCAAATCTCTTATTTAACAAAAACATGATCTGAAGGAATCTGATAAAATTCAATGACTCTGACAACCTTATGCTTAATTTTCCCTGCAAACATCCTCTAATGGTGCAAAATTCTCAGCTTCTATTCTCATTCTCCCCTTGCAGCAACATAAGAAGGATTATTTAGGATATTGGCAGGAGCAAATGCCTCACCCATTCCTTCCAGAAATGTTTGATTCCAGTGAATCCTGACACAGTGTGAATTTAGATTATTTCAGATAAGGTTATTGACGAGGTGTTTAAGGCTACACACTCTCTTCAAACCTTTTGATAGCACAGCAGTTTGCCTTCTGTTCATGCATTTCATAAAAGTTTTTTATTATCACCACCCATCTCTCATCCCAACCCTCCTCTTTCACATCTTCTATTCCTCCATGGCATAGATTTCTAGTCTTCATTCTGACTGGTTTCTACAAGGGCATTATCAATATCTTTTCCTCCCATCTCCAGATTGACACCATTTCTGGCAAGTGACCTGCAGCTGGATTCCCACCCTCCAGTTCCCCTCTGATGGCAAGCAGGAAATTTTCCCCAGACAAATCCTCAGCCAGCAATGATGGAATAAAACTGTAACATCACCTCCCATCCTTCCAGAGCTCCTCAGCTCTTTCTGCTTCATTTTTCCCTGTCACTGGCATGGCATGGGCAGTGACTTGCTAGATTGGAAGAGGTTGCATTGCAAATTAATAACGAACTAGCTAAAGTAATTAGCTGAGGACTGATTGCATCCTATGTCCTCAAATGCTGTAATCAGCCTTCCAAAGCAGGCACAAACAACATCAAATCATTGTAATACTTGGGAAAAGAAGAAAAAAAAACCTCTAATAAAATAACCCAACTAAAAACCCCAGGCAGTCTTTTCTCAGTCTTGCTTAAAAAGCCACAAATTTATTCCTTGACAAAACACAAATCCTATGATCACATAAAAAATGGGGGAGTTAAGTATTTACTTGCAACACAATACAGGATTTTTCTTACATGTACTATTTGTACATAAAAATATCATTATCGTTGAGTTGTGCAGGTCAAAGAGACGTCCAGGTTAAAAAATCCTGTGAAATTTGGACTGTAAACCTCTGCTTTTCGAATTGTTGACTTTCTGCAATGCAAAATGAAATAAGCATGAAGTCTTTATCCTGTATTGCTTGCACAATCAGATCATTAGATAATTAAAACAACAAAAGACACGCAGAAATATTGGCTATAGATGTAAATCAATTACTCCAGAAGCAATTACTTTGGATCTAAATTAGCCAGGGTTATATGGGAGATATATAATATTTAATTTGCTGTATGACTCTGGCACAAATCCAGTCAGCAGCAGCAAACAAAAGTCACCACTTCCCATTCAAGGTAAGGAACAACCCAATCTCTCTCTACTGGCGACTCCAGCTCTTAAAGAAAAAGATGTAATTAGTGCTGCAACAACTTATGGCATGGAAAGAAAATTGTCCCATCACAATTTGACTCAGAATGAATGGAGCTGACCAGAAGGCAGAATGAGAACTGGGAACACAAACCCTTCCAGGAGAAAACAAAGCGAGGAAGGGAAGAATTCTTTCACAAGCATTTCCTCTGTTTTGAAGAGCTTCGTCGATTTGCTTGTGGCAAAATTCACTGCAACATTCATGTTGCCTTTTTCCCCGGTCTGAGCATGTGCTACCATTTTTATGCCTTTCTGGGATCTGCTGCCTGGCCCCCAAACCCCTCAGTCCCTGCCCTACTCAGGGCAAATAATGGGATTTTTTTGGACTGGGGATGCTCTGGGTTCAGTACACGGTGAGGAGTTTTGGGCAGTATTTTCTGTTGTTAAGGAGCACCTTACACAAGCTGTGCTCTGTAATTTTCAGAGGAAAGGTTTGCATTTTCATCTGATTAAAAAAAAAAATATAAAAATTTTCGTCCTCAGCTATACAAAAACATCTTTCCTTTCTCAGCCAGTCTCCCAGATTTGGCAAGGGTGCCCTGGCACACAGCCCAAGAGCACCAGGGAAAGTCTTCACCACCATGCTCAAGTTCACTTTGCATGGGGAGAACTGCACAATGAATGGGTTATCTTCTCCAAAAGCCAAAAAAAAGAGTGCAGCTCTAAGAGCTCTGAAGTTTGGTTGATGTTACTCCTTCCCCAGAAGGAGAAGTCTCTGTAAGTGACTTCTGAGAGCACAATCCTGAGGTACAGCTGGGCATTATCAGGGCAGGTAAAATACACTCACATTACTTGTAGAACATGTACAACCTGTCACATGTCCCCAAGCATTTCAAAAAGCTACATAATTTCAGATAAATTAATTTTTGTGTCAGGCCAGCACAAATCTAAAGGCACAGTCAAGCCTTTTCTTTTTGGTGGAAAGCCCAGTGGAGCCAATATGAAGTTTCATTTTAATTCCCCCTCAGAGTGAGAGGAAAAGGGAAGCTCTGGGGTCTTTGGTTAAAGGGAAAAAAGGTAATAAAATCCTACAAAAGGAGAAGGGTAATAGCTGCAGCTCATCAAAAAGAAAATTGCTCAAAATACCATAAGTAGTTCTAAGAAAACCTCAAATCCCCCTTAAGAACTTAAAATAGGACAAAAGTGGGGTTGGAGTTGTTCTGAGTATCTTAGTCTGTGCTGCTAAATCAACTCTCTTTCAGTGCACATTTAATCTGCCCCTCTGTAAACAAACACTTGGGTGAGTGAAGTTCAAGGACAGGGTAGGGATGCAGGAAGGCTCAGTTTTGGGAGCAGATCTCTCCAAACCAGTCATTTCAAGGCAGGCTTTGGAGAGCTAGCCCCTTCTAACACACTAAATGAAATAAACTATTAATCAGGGGGACAGAAGCTTCTGTCATGCCCGTGCCTCAGCCCCCTCACCTCCTGATGAGGGGAGGCTGAGCACAAAGCCCCCATCCCTGATCCTGTGCAACTACTGGAAAAACAAATTACCAAGCTAGGAATGTGAGAGAAAGAGCAATTAAATTTTTCCCCCCCTTTTTTTAATCAAGGACTGTTTTGCCTCGGGGGCTTGGAGGGATAGGAAATCAGGCTTTTCAAGCTTCTGCAGAGTAGGCTTTGGAAAATATCTGTAGCAGACATCCCCGTCCTTTACAGATTGTGCTCTGCCCTTTTTCCTTCCCCTTATGGGCACACGTGTGGGGGGAGATTTGTTAGACCTTAAACTTGTCACAAATGTAGTTGCTAACCATTTACCCCCGTGTTCAGACGCTCTCTCGATTGCTTTCCCCAGTAATTACTCAGTGGGAATGTCACAGCAAGCTCCATAAGTTACAGCTAATCACTCTTAAGTGCTGGAAGCAGGACTGTATTTGTGCAGAGAAACAGCAATCAAATACGGTAAGCAGATGGCTGCTCCTTGTCCTGTTATCACACTGAGCACAACAGATTAAGCCATGATGGATTTATCAGCACTGATGGATACATTAACACCATAAGCTTTTATGGAATAAATAGCTCCTGACATCTCGTCATAACTTCTGATGCCCCAATTTTTCAAAATCTGGGTTGGATTTTTGTTCCTTTTTCTTTTTAAAATGAAATCACAGACGTTTCCAACAAAGCCTGCAGGTTTTTCTGTGTTCTCCTTAAGAGCTGCATCTCAGCACCTTATAAAAGACACCATTAAAACCTCAGAAGCAGTTGAAGAAATCCATAGCGTTTCTCTCAATAATAAATTCACTATTCTACAAGCTTTGAGACAATAAATTCTTGTAATTGATAAGTGCCAGTATTTTAAACTGATGAAAGCATTAGCTCATTTGCCATATCTCGAGAATAACATATGATATTATGCAAACAGCAGTGAGGCAAACATAAGTATCCAAGCCCTTTTTCTTTCTGATTTATAGGCTGACCTGTAGGCTGGGGGGATGCACTTGAAGGCTTAACTGCTATTTTGCAACCCTAGCAGAAAACATACCCTCAGATTTTTCAAAAGCCCTCATCTTGTGAGATGCAGAAGGGATAAAAAAGTAAAGCCATTTTCGAGGAATGTGGGTGTCAGCTGCCCGGGCTGCTGTCAGCAGGTGAGCAGGGAAATGTTTAATGGGTGCATGGGTGCGCTGACACTTCAAACCAGCCACAGCCACCCTACAAAGGCTGCAATAAGTGTTCATTTCTGGTCCTGCTGCCACCAGAAAAGCAGAGTGCTGGCTGCTTAAACTGCAATCAAGCTGTTAACAAACCCCTGTACTCTCTGGGGACAGCAGGCATTTTGGGGTTCCTATTCAGGGGCTCCCAGTGGGAGAAAACAGGCGGAAAATCCCATTCAGTGTCACCAGTCAGAGCCAGCTGCCTGTGTGTGTGCTGCTGCACCTTCTCCTCTCCTCCCTTCGTGTGCTTGAGTTCCTGCACAGGTCATCAGCCTGGCGTTTGCTAATTGCCCGTCTGCAGCCGAGGTTTTAATCACCTGATCCATCAGAAGCCCTTCTTCCCCTGCCTGTATTCATCTTGTCAGTTAGTGACATTTTTTGTAATGAAAGCAGCAGATCTATTGATAGCATCCCTCAACAGAGTGGAAGGCACCCTGCATTAGCTTTGTCTCCTAAACCAGCCTGTTCTATTACAATTGACCTTCTCCTCTTGATTACCACACAAATCATAGTCCTCTCCCCTCTCCTCCCCCTGCTTCCCTTCCCTCCCACCCCCCAGTGTCTCAGATTATTTTTTCTGTAGCCATTCAATTGCCTGACTGCAGCTGGTAATTGGATTCATGTTCGGAGCACAGCTTTCTATGTACAAGTCTGGAATAATTCAAGTAGGACCCTGGCCTAGGGCTGAGGCCATATGTGAAATTCAGACTTGAGTCTGTAAAATCTGGAGTACCCTGAGAGAGGTATAATCCACTTAGCAGCACAAAATCCTGTCCTCTTTGGAACCTGCACTTACTCTCTTCTCTGGAAGTTAAATTTCCTTTTTACTGTGTGTGTGCTGCTGCACCTTCTCCTCTCCTCCCTTCGTGTGCTTGAGTTCCTGCACAGGTCATCAGCCTGGCGTTTGCTAATTGCCCGTCTGCAGCCGAGGTTTTAATCACCTGATCCATCAGAAGCCCTTCTTCCCCTGCCTGTATTCATCTTGTCAGTTAGTGACATTTTTTGTAATGAAAGCAGCAGATCTATTGATAGCATCCCTCAACAGAGTGGAAGGCACCCTGCATTAGCTTTGTCTCCTAAACCAGCCTGTTCTATTACAATTGACCTTCTCCTCTTGATTACCACACAAATCATAGTCCTCTCCCCTCTCCTCCCCCTGCTTCCCTTCCCTCCCACCCCCCAGTGTCTCAGATTATTTTTTCTGTAGCCATTCAATTGCCTGACTGCAGCTGGTAATTGGATTCATGTTCGGAGCACAGCTTTCTATGTACAAGTCTGGAATAATTCAAGTAGGACCCTGGCCTAGGGCTGAGGCCATATGTGAAATTCAGACTTGAGTCTGTAAAATCTGGAGTACCCTGAGAGAGGTATAATCCACTTAGCAGCACAAAATCCTGTCCTCTTTGGAACTTGCACTTACTCTCTTCTCTGGAAGTTAAATTTCCTTTTTACTCTCTTCTCTGGAAGTTAAATTTCCTTTCACTACTCTTTAAAGGTATTAAGGGCAAGGCAGTTTCATTATGGTGACTTGGTGAAATGTAAAAGTGATGTTACTTTGGCAGCTGTCTTGACTCGCTCTAGGAAACAATTTGAGCAGTTTTCATGATAACACAATAATTAAACACCATAAAACAATAATAACCCAACCTGACAGCATTCTTTGTGTGTACAGCAAACCATGGTGTCTCCAGAGTCTGAAACTCACCACTGGGACCAAGCTCAGCGTAACCAAGCTGTTACACTGAAAACCTTAAGTGCAGTTAGTGGTGTCAGCTTTCCTGCCACACATATTGTACAATTTCAGCATCAATTTACTCACCTAAAGTTAAACAACAGGGAAATGAAATGCAGTCAGGTTCATCCTAATGCAGCTCTGAGGGTGTGCAGTTTCTCCCTTTGTGCCTCTCAGTCCCTCAGAGAACCAGCCCTAGATTTTGTACTGACTATTAATTAAACTCATAGAATTCAATTTACCAACAACATTTAAGGTTCCTGAAACCTTAAAAAAAAAAAAAATTGCCATAATCTCCCCTCTCAGTGTTCACATCATGAGAAGGAAGTAGCTGTGCTTCTATCCGTGGTGTCAAGTTTCCTACGACCCAACTCTTCAAAACACAAGAGATTTCCTAATCTCCTAATCAAGAGTTTAGAAATTAGGCTTGGGTACTATTATATGCTCTCCATTAAAGTATTTTCTTCTGAAATCAGTTCTTTACTTGAGTTACTCAGTGTGTTCCAGTTTGAGACCAGGCTCCCACTTTTACCCCTCTGTTTTTGCTGCCAGGGGAGCAGAGAGCTTTGGAAGCTCCTGTGCTGCCTCCCAGGTGTGTGGTCGTACAGGTGGACACCAAAGGTGCCTTCACAGACTGTCAATCAATGAAACAATCAGCCTCAAGCAACCCTTTTCGGCCTCCACATCTTCCAGAATATCAGAAAAGAAAGATTCCGTCTTAAGAAAATATTTCAAAGTTTTGACATTTGACTGAGGGGTCATCTCACAGCAACAGAGCAGCTTTTGATTTTCTGGTGATAAAGCACCTGCCTGCCACATGGAGGATCTGGGTTACGCTTCCAGCTGCTCTGGATTCAGAGCAAACTGGGAGCACAGGGGCCTCTGACGTCCCAAAATGGGTTCTTTCTGCCCTGCCAAAATCAGCTTGGCTGCTCCATTCCTGTGAGCAGCTCTTCTGCATTTAGCACTGTGCTTACCTAGTGCACACTCTGCAATGCCTGGTGAGCTGCACGGAGTTCAAAGCAGCTCCTTGAAACTCCCCTATGGAAAATTTAACTCTCCCTTGTTCCCATTTCATGCCATGTTCATTTCCAGGCCAAAATGAACTAAATTTTCTGGCCAAAAACATCACCCAAAGTGACAGATTCTTGCAACAGCTTTCCTTTGGACAACTTTTCATTTCCAAATGACTTTCCTGCAGGGAAGGGTAACTCTGGAGCAGCACACCACCTCAGGAATCAGCCCAAATTTGCCAAAGTGCCACCAGAATAAGAGAAAAACTTGAAATTAGTTAAAATTTTCTTCTCCTCCCCTCCAAGGCTTCTGCATAAATTAGATTACTGCCGCCTCTTCCATCACTAAAGGACTAAACTTGAGGTTGATAATGTTCACCTGAGCCCTTTGGCTCATGTTATCTATTTGCATCAAGAATGACAAATTAAACTACTTACTAAGCTTACAGAATTCAGCTTATCAACAGCACTCAAGATTCCTGAAACCTTCAAAAAAGAAAAAATTGCCGTAATCTCCACTTTCAGAGTTCCCATCATGAGAAGGAATTAGATGTTGTCTCCATCTATGGTGTCAGCTTTCTACAGTCCATCTCTTCAAAACACCAGAGATTTCCTAATAATTTTTGAACTGCTGATTTCTGACTCTTTTTTTTTTTTTCCTTCTTTGCCTCTGGGACTTCATAACTAAAATCTGTCTCTGAGGTTGAAATGCTGGTGATGGCCCGATTTCTTCAACTCTACAAACAGGAGTCAGCAGTGAGCAGAATTTATCTTTTCACCTACATCAATCCCACAAATAAAATGGGCTTCCTTCTGCACTACCTGATTGAAAGTGTACTGAAACGAATGGAATCTCTCTGTTGCTGACAGCACCAACACCCTTTGTGGTGGATCTTGGGTCATTTACTTTCCCTAAAATTGCAGTTCCTAAAAGTTGTCAATGAAGTAAAAACCTCATCTTCCTCTTTCTCGTTTTCACTTACCACTCAACCCTGGGAATTCCTACCCCTACCTCACCCTGTAAGCCTGAAAATGTTAGAGAAGTGAGCTTTAAAGCCATTAAAATGACAGAAAAAAAATCCCTTTCTCTCCCCTTTCTCCTACTATTTTATAGTTTTAAACTCCTGGCAAGCTGAAATGCCCTCCAAATTGGGATGAAAAAGGCCATTTCTGGCCATGCAGTGATGGAGAGCCTCTTCACAGGTGCTGATCGACTGTCACCTCACAGCAGGAGGTTGGAAAGGTCTGAAAAGGGACCAAAGAGCTCCTTCAGACTGCAGGGTGTGATTCAGCTCCTCAAAGGTTTTCTCCTTTCAGGTAGACTCACTTGGCCAGACATTTCCATCAAATTTTTGGACCGAAAGAACTAAAATTCATTTCAGTGGGGGAAAGAAAAAAAAATAAAAGGAAAAAACCAAACACAACACATAAAAGAACAAATTCACTTGTGACAGATTACTTCTCTCTTGGTGGTCATGCAAACAATTGGAAAATAAAGAATACAGGCACTACCATTTGTGTTATCTTAGTTTGTGAGATTTACCTTAAATTTACATCACAGTGTCTCTATTAATGTAACTAAACCACAATTCTGTCTGTGGGAAACAAAAACTGTCAATGCACTTATAAAACGTGCCTTACTGCACTTATCTCAGTCAACATTTATTCTGTGAAATGTAATCAGGATGTTAAATGTTTCTGGGAGGTTTGAGATGCCATATTTTGCCATCTGTTCTAATTATTCTTGAATAATTTGGCAGATCTTGCTTTTGTTGCTGAACTACAGAAGCAGATTTCAGCAGTCTGAATTGCATTTAAAAAAAAAAACAAAAAACCAAACACAATTGTATTTAATACAAAACTTCAACATTAAAGGGTCACTTACCAGTAGGATGCAAGCAGAGGTCCAGAACATTCTGGATGGAGATAAAGCAGAGTTAAATCTTCACAATTCTCTGTGGGGTGACATAAAAGTGAGGGGAAAACAGCAGACATAGACAGGTGCTGTCATTATATTGTGCAGCATATTCTTCATTTCCTGGCTTATTTTCCTTGAAGAACTCTAAATGGATTTTTTTTGTTACTCTCCTCTTGATCAGAGCATCTGAGACCCTCACCCAGGCCCTCAAAAGGAGGGAATCATTATTGCCTTTTTTTGGATATGAGAAACAAGACAGGAGGCAATAAATGACTTCCCTGAGGTCACACAGGACATCTGAGGGAAAGCTGAAAGCAGCACCCAGGGCTCTCCAGATCCAAATTGGAATGTCTGGAGTTATCATGGGATCTTTTTGGAGCTGCAAATGGAGCTGCACTGTTCTAGGACATGGACAACCCACTGAAATGTTTGGTTACAAAGTCCTACTGCAGCATAAAGGCTAAATCCACAATATTGGGCTACTGGAAAAAATTAAGGAGGAGGATGACCCAATATGAATTGGTATTGAGCAGTGCACAGCAGATTGCCCAGTTATTTATTTTAAAGGTAACTCAGTCACTTCAACCTACCTCATCCAAAACCACTCTGATTTTGAAGGAGAAAAACAGAACAAAAAAACAAAGCCCAAAACCCAGCTGGCATTTAAGAGCCATGAGCTCTGATGCAGTTTCTGACCCTGCTGGGCACAGGACCTTCAGCAGGTCCTTTCCCACCCTGCCTCATTTCCCATCTGTGAAAGAGGCCAGAAATTCCTCCCTCTGCTGTGAGAACTGGTGGATATTTGCGCAGCTTTCTGACTGTAACAAAGGCCAGGAAGAGACAAAACATCATCTGAAGGCTGACCATGGCAGGATTAATGTTATGATGACTCCCACGTGTATTAAATTGTATTTAAACAGCAAACAGTGCCTTCAATAACAGCACCAGCAAGGCTGCACTGGCAGTTTGCATAATACATAAATGTCCTTGATTCAGTGCTTGAATCAGAAACAGAAGGAGTGTACAAGGCTGCTAGGTTTGGTTTTTTTCCTTCAGAGTGTGCCAGTGCTGGTTCATGACCAAATCAGGGCTTTCATCCCCCAGGCTTAGGTCAGGCTCAGGTGCATGTGCTCTGGCTGAGATCTCTGTGCTCAGCCTGCAGTGGTGCCCTTACTGTTGGAACCCAGGACATCCCTCTGGGTGACCTGGATGGCTCGGGCCCCTGGCAGGGGGCTGACGAGCCCTGGCAGAAGCCCAAAAACACTTGGGAATTCGATCTCAGCCCCTGGGAGAAATTACCAACCTTGTGTGAAGAGTCACAGGTCACAAAAGTCCAAGTAGCATAGTAGTAGTAAGCACGGGGTGAAAGGAAAATTTTGGAACCATGTACAGGGGGGTTTGGGATTCTGTACATGAGGGTCAGGGGTTCCAAGATAGAGGGATTTGGTCATGCCCTGTCCTTCTTCTTTCTTCTACCTGGCATCCATGTTCAGGATGATGTTGGCAATCACAGATTGGTTTAGAGCAGAAAGTCACTGTCTAACATAGGTGATAAGTATTGGAACATAACTGTAAACATGGTATACTTAGCTTTTAGTATAAAAGATAGCACCAGCCCAGGAGAGTGTGCCTCAGACCAACCTGCCAGACAGGCCTGTGGCGGGCCTGAGAAAAAACACCTTAGATAAGCAACAATAAACGACCTCAAGAGCCACAAACTAAGAACTCTGACTCTTTCTTTGATCATCAGGCTGGCTCGGGGTCATCCTGACGTTAGAGAACCCGAGACTTACAGCCAGAGCCCTCAGCAAACACAGGCCCCAGGAAGGCTCCCTTGTCATCAGCTGAGGGAATAATGACACTTCATTATCTTCTGCACGGAGTGAACGTGCCCAAGTGACTCAGGAACAGCAGCACTGCTGTTTTTGTCACTGGAGCAATGTGTGGTGTGGGCAGGAGGGATGAGGTTCCCTCCCCTCCTGACTCTGCTCTGGCACCACCACCAGGGTTGGACGCCAAATTCCACCTTGGAATTCCCCCTCCCTCTGCCAGATCAACAGATTTTTTTCCATTATTTCACTGGGATCAAGACTGACAAAATCCTTTCTGATTTCAAACTTCAAGACAGTTTTTAAATGCAGTTTTTTCAAAGACTGCTCTTTATTAGGGGTGTACAATGTAAGGTCTGCCAGGGCCAATGAGTCACTGTTAAAAGCAGAAGTACAGGAGCAGGACCTAATTTATTTCAGTTTCTGTGACATATTTCTTTAGGAAAACCAAAATCGGTCTGCGGTAAGCAAGACACATTGCTCTCACTCACTGTGATAACATATAATATAATACTGACTTCTAAATTGCAATAACTTCTTTCAGCACCATAAAAATACATATACAAACAAGGTATTTCAGTGTATAAGACCACATTCATATGACTTCTGTAATTAAAAAAATTCAGCTAATTTAGGTTTTTTTTTTCATCTGTGCCAGTCTCAACAAAATGCTAAAAGAACTCCCAACATTTGCTTGCAGTCTTTCACAGAGAAAATAAGAACATTCCTACAAGGTTCAATGGAAGCATTTTTAGAAACTTGCTTTTCGTGAAACATTTCAAATGAAAAAATTTGATTTTCTAATCAGCTGTAATGGTAATTGCGGTGCTAAAGCAGAATTCACTCCAGACTCAAAGAACATGCAGAAACAAGCAGCATTTGGATCAGTCAGCGGATCAAATTCAGAGCTGTGGTGTAAGCAAGAGCTTGTTAATTTTACTGAGAAAGGAAGCAGAAGATAGCAGGGAAAGAGAGACAAATAAATGAGAATTCAGAAGAACATGGCAGATTGCCAGTAAGAGAGGAAGTATAAATTCAAGTTTACATAAGGGCAAAAAAATGAATGAAGATCAAAAGGAAAAATTTCTCCAAGCTGTCTTAAAGGTGAGATACTGAAAAGTTTTAACAAAAAAGAACAACAACTTTCCTCTAGAAAGCACAAAACCAACCATTAACAAGACCTGGGGACAACCAGGAAAAGCTTAACATATTTCTTGATCTAGAACCCCATAAACCAAACAATAAAGAATGTAAGTAGGATAATTTCACTCCTCTATTCAGGCTTAGTGCTTACTAAGGTGCTTCTGCTAAGCAGAAGTGCCACCAAGTCCCAGCTTTAGAAATGACAGAAAAAACAAATACATCTCTCTGCAAGTGGGCAGAAACCTCACTATCTTCTGCTCAAATGAAGTTCAGCTATGATACATGAAGAAATATAACTTACAGGAGAATCATGGGCTTGACATGGCAGCTGGGGAGGTGGCTGCAGCATCTGGGTCTTTTCCTGAGCCCCGTGGAGGTCTCAGGGTGAGGGATCTCAGGCCCACCAGGCACCTGTAGGTCCAAGCTTCAGCCCACAGCTTACAAATGACATTTGGCTCAGTCTGTGTTCTCCTGAAGCATCCTCTCCCCCACACCCAACATCCATTTAGCATGTTCACTTTGTCAGCCAGAGCTGGATTTGATACTTTGAAAAATGGTGACATTTCCTGCCAAGTGTGACAATTCCTGTTCCCATCAAGTGCAAGTGCAGCTCAGCTCCCATCATCCCTTCCCACTCAGAGGTTGGGAAGACACAATATTTTTTGTTTTGCTCTCCATCCATCTCAGTAAGGAAATATTAGCAGCAAGTTTGTTCCTTTGAGGTTAGAAGTCTATAGAGAACAGTCCTGTATCCTGCAGAGCAGTCAGGACATAACTTCAAACACAAATACCAGCTGCCTCTGAAACATCTCCTTAACATCAAGTCCATCAAAGTTCAAATACCTTAAAAGATTTTTATGTTTAGCAACTTGAAACTCAAGCCTTCTTTAACTAAAAATATTCTATCTAGCCTTCATATACCGGCCATTGGGGAAAACTCAGCTGTGCATCCCTCTCTTTCTAAACAAGCAGCACCACATCAATTGAATTTTCATCTCAGAGATGTTTGAAGACAAAATAGCATCAAGAAAATATTACAACACGACATGGAAACGGATATAAACTATTACATCATTACTTAAAATATGCCTACAGAGAAAGAGTCAAAATCTTTAGCCTTGACTATGGAATCAACCCCAAGTAGGTCAATTTTTGTCTTTCAGATTCCAAGAATTATATGGCTGGAAAATTGTATCTAATAAAATGTATAACTCAGCTAATTAATATCATTGCTCATAAATTCTCACAGAACTCAGCCAGCAATCACAGTAAGTGCTGTAAGTGTAGGGTGAACAGTCTTTCTATAAATCCATATCTGCCAAAGTGGGTTAAAATACATTTAAGTGAAAATTTTAACTGAGGAACTATTGCATCGTTTATATTAACACATGTAAAAAATGTATTCCCAGAAGAACACTCTCACATTGCCTCATCACAGACTGTAAAGTTCTGTGCTGTATTTATTTGCAGGAGGAAAACACAAAATGCCAACAGGAAATCCCACATCCAAGGGGGAAAAAAATGCATATTTAACAGAGGAATTCTGCATCCTCAAATTACAGCTGAACCCAGTACTATGATACATTCTTCAAGAATCTATTTTTTTCAAGAAGCTGAACATAAAATCCTCAAATAGAATATTGGAAGTCCTGAGACTGCTCAAATTGTGTAGCACAGAAGATTGTGAACACTTGCTGCTGATATTGTACCAAACACACAGCCATGAAAGCTGAAATTAAGTATGTCTTGGCCTGCTCAGATTAGCTATTTATTTATTTTTATTTTTTTTATAGTTTATATTTGAAGCCCTGTTTGAAATGGAGCTTGAGAAAGGATGCCTTTGTACAACCTTCAATAAAGAAATATCCACATCAGAGACAAAATTGTAATTGAGCTCCTTTCTAGTAATCTATACAAAGAGGCAGAGGTCTAAAGGAAAACACAGATCAAATGTCTTAGAAGTGGAAAATAACTACAGACAAAAAGCAAATCAAAAGAGACTACAAAGTCAGGAGAGCATGGAAATGTAATAAAAATCTGCTATGAATATATGGTTTATGAATAAAATAATGATTTATTAGAGCTTGAATACTTCTTTGGGTTTTTTTTTTAATGAGATTACATTGTGGTTTTCTAGGTCATCCACACTTTCCTAATGTTATGCTCTGGATGTTAAATGGATTCAAATATTAACTACCACATACAGCAGAAAAGTTCTCAAGGTTTTTTCTGTTTTGAACAACTGCCCAAGAAGGAGGGTTCTTAAATACACCCACATTTCACTGATCAGGTTCAGAGATAGAGTGCCTTGAAATTTCTGTGGAAAGCAAGAAAAATTTAGATTTAATATGTAGCTGAGTAGATTATAATAAGGAAAACAAAAATACCCAGCTCCAGGAAAGATATTAATCTGATCCCACACTCCATCACCACTAAGCAGAAGTGCCACCAAGTCCCTGCTTTAGAGATGACCAGAAAAACCTTCTCCTTGTCCAGATCAAACTGCAAACCCAGTGTGAGCCTTGTAACTGAACCAGGCACGAAAAACTCTGTGGGGACAACTTCTGGTGGGAACTGAACTCATTTAAAGACATCAGTCGGCTTAGCATGAACATTAAATTTTGGGAAAGGTGCAGACAGGTGGCAAGGGCTCAGTGTCTGTCCCTACACTCGGATGAGCTGGTGACACAGCAGAAATAGAGTGAACGAGAGTGGTAGGCAATGGAACAATGGGTGGGAGCTTCCCCAGGCAAGCCTGAGCACCTCTGTGTCAGATTTATGCTCTCCAGAGGGCTGTAGCAAACACCAGGGCCCACAGCCAGCTCTTACTCCCACTAATGACATTTTTAGAAGGTGAAGACCTCATTGAATCCATCGCTGTTGACCCACGGGGCTCTATCTTCTCTGTGCTGCTCAGTGAATTAGGCAGGCAAGTGCTATTAATGAGAGCAGGAGATGTGTATATCCACTTTCTGACTCTCAGGGTTGCTAGCACACCCCATAATTTGGGAGAATTATGTCTTAAAGGCTAAGCTATGATAGAGGAATCAGTCTGATGATGAAACAATGCTTGAGTGGTGGAAAAAGCTTTGTTCTAATGTTGAATGGATTCTTCTAAGGCGGACTTTCAAGCAAGTTTTGGATGAAAATCTCACACTTGGAAATGCCTAATTTAAAATAAGATCTTATGTCTCAGCTGCTCTGGAATACAGAAATGAGGAGGCCCATTCCTGTGAAGTGCCTGAATCAATTCTTTTTGTCTGAAATGTGCTGCCCTAGTTAATAAAAAACCCCCAAAACCTAGGACATGGACATTTGAGTTTTTTAAGTGGTTATAATGATTAAGAGTGGGATTTCTGTGCTGCTTTTTGCAAGAAGAGATGGGTACCCATAAAAATCCAAGTGACCTACCACCAATGCCATTATTTTAACTGACATCTGTGAGCATATATTCTTAGGTTGCATCAAGACAGATGAGGGCCCTTTGTGCCCTTCTGACAGTGATGGCAATCATTAAAGATTTACCAGGGTCATTAAAGTGAGAAATAGCAGCAATGCAGAGCTGGATATCACCATCCCATGTGGATTCCACTGAAGTGCAAAGAAAGCCAGCACAGAATAAGCTGAGATCTTGTACTGCCACCTTAACCTCATTTTACAGATATAAAAAAAAAAAAAAAAAGAAGGGGAAAAAAAAATCACCAGTTGCCTAAAACACATGAGAGAAGTACATTTCACTTGTAGGGGGGCATTGCCAGTAAAGGGCACAACATTTCCCTCCTTGATAAAGCACTTGGCAGCCCAGCCAAGCTT
The DNA here is from genome assembly GCF_017590135.1 of Pyrgilauda ruficollis. Classification (NCBI taxonomy): domain Eukaryota; kingdom Metazoa; phylum Chordata; class Aves; order Passeriformes; family Passeridae; genus Pyrgilauda; species Pyrgilauda ruficollis. Next base: position 9,295,274 of record NW_024526600.1, read on the forward strand.
GGGGACTCTTCCACAGCTCCTGCCTTCCTCTCACTGCTCTTTCCTCTGAGCACAAACCAGATTTTTGCTGTTCATTATTGGCTGTTCAAATCCAGTGCTGAAGCAACATCCCACCATACCTTTGAAATTTAGTCCTTATGAAGGCACTGGGGCTATTTTTAGCAGAGATCAAAAGAATGCAAAGAAACAAACAGCTGCAGATGTAATCAGCTTTAACGTGTTTAACTACAAGCCTGGTGACTCAGAAGGCATACACCTTGTCAGAGCAGCTATATGTAAATTGTTCTAAGGTAAAAAAAGAAGGAAAATTTCTAAAATCATTATCGCACACGTGTTCCATTATTATAATACCTTGTGAACTGACATCACAAAAATTGCTGGGGAAAAAGAAAAAGGTACACGGGGCTTCTAGCCTTGCTTTGATTCTGCTGTTCATTCTATCAAATGAAACAGGAAAGCGATCTCCTACGGAAATCAGTCGCTGGTTTTGTTTTAATCCCCCCCCTTTGATTTCCCAAGCAGCCCAGATTAAAGATAGACCTTTCTCCTGGGTGTGATGTGGGCAGAGCAGGCAGCACAAAGCCCTTTGTCTGCCAGGGCTGTGCTGAGCAGCCAGCCCTCGTCCCAGGGACAGTGCCAGGCTGCTCTGTGCCGCTGGAAAAATGCTCCCTGTCAGTCACCTGAAAAATGAAACAACTCACAGCACCGGGCAGGGGGTAAAAATAATCGTGGGTTAAAAATAAACACCGTGGAGATCGCCCTGGGTGTGCAAACACGTGCTCGTGCACAGCCACGTTTGTGGAAAAAAAGGAATAATACACCCCGGCTCTGAATGCTGCACTTGAGCCAGTTCCATGTGAGCACTCTCCTGCATGATGGATGTTGGGTTTGCTGAAGCTGTGGCACTCTGGAGCTCAAAGTCCCTTTCAGGACAACTTTTGCCAGTCACGCACATCCCAGCGCAAACAAAAAAGCCAAACCCAAACACTTCACGCTCCTATCTCCTCACACCTGACACACTGGTCCTTCAGAGTCAGACATAATTATCACACGATGCACAAGGCTGAACACGTTTTAAACATCTGTTTGACATGCTGCAATCAATCACAGCGCAGCTGATGGCGCTGATAGCTGGGGCGCAGTGGCAGTGCCCCCCAGGCTGGTGCAGCGCTGAGATAAACGCCTTCCCCAGGTCACTGGAGGCACTCACTTCGCCTCCTGCCTCATGATCCTTCCAAGGAGCGTGTTATCTCGGGGTAACACATGTCTGCTGCTACCTGCCTCTTTAATTACTGTACACAAAATTCCAAATCAGAGTAATTGGCATCTCAAGGCACCGCCGTGCGCTGCGGGGTCCTCCCCATGTAAGTGATGCAGCAAACAGAGCGACCTTGATAGAGATTTCTCCCCAAAACTGATGGCATCTCATGACTTTAAAGCACAGCCTGACGAAGAAAACAATATAAATATTGTAATCACATTTTGAGCTCAGAAGTTCCCAATGGTTTGCAATTTGTTTTTAGTACGCAATTTTTCTGCACAAAAGGTACACTAATACACTAAATACACTAATCGGGATCTCTCAAAATACTTTCTTTAGGTCATTTCTTGGCCACAGTGCATGTCTCAATCATTCTTACAGATAGCTTTGCACTTTATATAAAAAAAATACACACATTCACACTAACTTGAGGTAGGGGAGAGCCAGTCCTGAGTCTCCAGAGCTACCAGCAAACGCAGACACAAGTTTGCACCTGAATATCTGCTCCCTGGGGTTTGAACATCTAAAACACCCAGCATTCTGCTAGAGACACCCAGCTGGTTGTACTTTTCTTTTAGGAGAAACCTGGTCTTGGAGTTGAGATGTGTTTCCTCCTAACCAAACTCATTCTGACAAGCAAGAAGATCCCTGATCAGTTACTCTTATCCATCACTCCAAGAAGAATTAAGGAGCAATCACCTCACTATCCATGTGCTTCCAAGTAGCTCAGGAAAAAAAATATTTCAGTAACTCAGTCATATCATATTTTCACTGATTATTTTAACACTCAAATATTGGGAAATATGCAGACACAATTATTTGCTATAAATCAGGAACTTTGTGAGCAAATGAGGAACTTTATGGAAGCAGAAGGCTTCATATAATCTCTGTGTTGTTCTGAACTATGGCTGCACCACCAGTTCTCTTCTGGCCCCGAGAGCAATTGGTCCTGACTTGTCATGGGATGAAAATCCATCACTTGAATTGCTTGATATTTGGGATGGCAATCCATTCTCCAGGCTGCTTGATACACTGCACACCAGACAATATCTTGCTACAGCTCACTAAAGGAAGACATGGAATCAAAAAATGTAAAAACATTAAATAAATAATGATTTTTTAAATTTTTTTTAAAATATATTGAGTCCTACAGAATCAATAAAGGTGACTTATTGCAGTCCCCAAGCCAAGAGCAGTTTCATACCTAACCCCATCCTGAGAGATGTGTGTGCAATCCATTCTTTAAATAATCAAAACTGCCTTAGCATAAATGAGGAGCCAAGACAAAGTAACATTTATAACTAAATAAAGGGACTTAAAGGTTAACAAAGCGTCAACAACACCAATTAGCTCTTAAAAAGCAATAGACTTTTTTTTTTTTCCTAGAATCATGTTATCTTCTAGAGGCATATGTCCCCTTCTAATTATTATTTATTAATGCAACAAGAATTATGATTTTGTTCCTACTTGGACATTGTCTTTCAAGACATCTAAATCAACCAGGACTACTCTGAAAGTTGCTCTTCTCTTTAATCCTTCCCCTTTTTCTTTTTTTTTTTCCTGTTTATATCTCCATATGTAATTAAAACTCCTTTATGAAGATACCCAGTCCTACAAACTGGAATTTATTTAGTTTCTATCTACCTTTACAAGTCAAACTGCCAAAAAGGGAAAGATTTTTTGACAACCAGGGTTGAAACAAACTAAAATGTCTGCATCAAAATTAAATTGGCTTCTCACAATTTTCTTGTGCAAACCAATGTTTCTGAGGTCCTCATATCTATGCTGAAGGCATTTTAGGGGTTTTCCTTTGGCCTACAGTCTGCCTGCCTGAACATCCCCACTGTTCCCATGGCTCTGGGATGGTTTAAAAAGACAATTACAATAATTTCTAATTTCTGAGGAATAGTTAATTTCCCCTTTAAAGGAAGGTAGTTATAATAAAGAGGCTGTTTATTAGAGGAGAACACTCATACACAAAAAACCAGCCAACCCAACCAACCCCAAACATACAAACCAAAAGCCATCAAACCCACATCCTTTTCTCTCTTGGATGGATATTTTTCAGCTCTAAAAGGTGTTGCCACAACTCTTGCCCACCTGTGATTTTTCACTTTCCATTATGATCCTTCTCAGCCACAAGAAAGGAGAAGAATTATGAGCTCTTTCACAAAGGATTTAGTTTTATTTTACTCAGGATGAGAAATTAAGGATGCCCTGACTGACAGCATGTGGTTTCTATTTCTGTTTATAAGCAGCCTTACAATAGCAGGTCAAAAGGATTAGAGGAAGGTCAGTGTTACTGTTTCTAGAGGAAACCAGAAATTGTAAGTTTCTCCTTCAATATTCTTGCTTTCCAAAGAAAGTGGAAATCTTTATATGACAGGGTTTTTCAAACACCTGCTCTTATTCACTTTTCTTTTAGTAACTGAAGTAAAGGAGAGAGTTGTGGGATTATTTACTTTTTTTTTCACTTTCATCTACTACAAAATAAGCATTGTACACAGAGCAAAAAAAGTTAATTTGCTGTCTGATATAGGCCCTGAATTTTTTTTTTCTAACTACAAAGGACAGAAACAATAATATCAGTACAACACACATACTATTTAAGGCATGGAGAAGCTATAAGATCTCTGAGCAACATCACAAATATCGCAAAAGAACTGAAAGTTCTCTGCAGTTCAGTGCTTTCATTTTCCAGCCTCTCACAGCAGCCTGATCTTGCTGTTCAGCAGAACCATAGGTGGGAAAAACTGCTCAATTCATGTGGTTTTACATCAGTTATTGATTTATTGACAACTTGCAAATAACTGCCAATATTTTATTTGTCTATGCACATCAATTCCCACAACAGAGCAGGTGAAACCAGTATTTTGGGCAATTGAGAAATGTTAATTTGTGCTCACAAACATCCAGGCTTCACGCTGCTCTGTCATTTCTTTTCAAGCTGACTCCTTTTTCCAAAGTTTCCCTGCAGTTCCCTGGATTTTTTTTAATTCAGCTGATGGTTGACTCCCTGTTTAGCATGATGGGTGTTTGATGTGAGTGGAGAAACTGCATCCTCTACACAGCAGAGCAAATGGGGCCCATTTGAATTTTCTGAATTGCACAGCTCACTCTATTAGGAGGGATTTCTCCTTCCAGAAAAAAAAAAAAATTAAAAATACTGCAATGCTCCAGTTGCTTTTAATGGTTGAAAAATCACATTCCCCTGAGTGAGAAGATAAGCTGAGAGGATTTTTAATTAAAGCCCACTCTTCCTCATCTTTATCCCAAAAGTCTGTTTCATGCTACAAGCCAATCATTCCCCGGCACTCCAGATGTCTTGCAAGCTACCTGGGTGCTCTCTTTCACAAAAAACAAGGCTGCACATCCCAGACACCTCCTGAATTCAACTAAACAAACACAATTGTGCCAAAATGACACTGTAGCTCTGCTGCATGGAATGGATGCAGCTCATTTCAGACTCATCCAGCCAAAGAACTGCTCCAGCAGGGACATTCCAGCTGGGAAGGACTGAAGTTAGGGGTGCCCCCCGAGATGCCAAGCAGCAAAAATGCTTCCAGCAGGCTCCAAAATACCAGGCACACATCCTCTAGTTCTTGGTACTGCGATGATTTGACCCTGGAAGTGCAGATTTGCAGAAGGAAGGGGTGTAATGATAGAGAAATTCCAGGGAAATTAAAGAGAATGAGGAGTGGGAATGGACTTTTCATGGGTACGTCATAGCAATTCAAACCTCCTGAAGAATCAGTGCTTGTCCAGGGGCTTCACTGGAGATGTTCAAGGCATGGAATTTACCCCAAAGGGCAGGAATATCACTGACCAGAACTAAACCAAAATTAACAACTGGCAGGTTGAAACCAGTGCCAAAGAATTAATCCCATACTGGCCCAACCCCAAAATTCTGCCTCCAAAGGCAGAGGTGCTTTGCTCCTCAGTGAAAGCTGCACTAGCTTTTCTGTTCAAATTCCATGGATGAATTTGGCTGTGCTCACAGCTGTAGCAACAACAACAACAAAAAAAAAAGTGAGTAAAAGTCTTCAGAAAATCTAGAAACTCACCGTTGCCTTTCATGGCAGTGTGTGGTATGTAAATAACATCCTTATTTTACATTAATTTTTTTTTACATGAAAATAACTGAAGAAGCAAAAAGGGTATAAAACAAACCAGCTAAAGGCTACACAAAGTAGGTGTGTACTTAAGCAGAATACTTAAATATGGTGAACTGAGCTCTTTTTCTTTGCCTTTTCCTCAGTGTGTGTTTATATCATGGGCTTTTTGGAGGTGAGGGAAGTACCAAGGCATTGGGAACACAATTTTCACTGCTTTTCTCCCTCTTCCATTTTTAACCTATGTTTTGTTTAGATAATGTTTTGCTAAAATTGGCTGGGGTTTTTAATGATTATTTTTACCACAACCTTATTTATGCTGCAATTTTCATGATTTTGCCCTGAATTCCTTTGATTACTCATCATATTTTTACCACTTCCATTTGCAGCACTGTTATCTTTTGATCTTCTGCTGTTTGCCCATATGTTTAAAGTTTTCCAAACTAATTAAGACAATTAACTAAAAAAGACTAATTGCATTCATAAATGAGACATGGCATTTCTGATTAGCAGGTGGCTCCTTTCTGGTTTAGATACATAAAAGCAGATGGAAATGTGGCAGACTTAGTTATATTTAATGTTCCCACTTCCTTCCAGACTGCTCCTCTTTCCAGCTAATGACAATAAACCTATAAAATCTTCAGATTACTCTATTTATATATATTTTTTTTTGCTTTTGCCATTTCTCATTTGAAATCCTGGCCATTCTTGACTAAGAGTTTCCAAACAGTTTTTTAAAATCCTTTGTCATTTCTATTTATAGGCTTTAAGGTGACTGGAAAAAATAAGAGGATCAGAAATACTCAAGAATAAGAAATCTGCTCCTCAATTTGATCTGAAATCAATGGTATAATTAATTTTTTAATGATCTTTTTAAAGAAAAGATGCTTAAAAAGACAGCTTCTGTTCTTATTTTTTCGCTATATTTCCATATAAAAGCAGACATTTATCACTGCTGTTCCTATAGCCAAGATTTTTTAAATTATTTTCACCAGTGCCCCAAAATCACTTTTCATAATGCATAATTAATTCTTAACCAAATGCATTGAGGATATAAAGAAGCAATTTTTTTGTTGCCCTGACAATCTATGACAATTTTAGCATTGCACAAGTGAAAAAAAATAACAGTATAACCACATGACAGCATGGGAAATTACCAGTTATGGATGCCTGAGGAGCATTAGTAACTTATAAATTTTATATCTAAAATAAATACACTGCCTTGAAGTTCAGGAAAACAGCTCCACAGTTTAAGTGTGCCTGGAGAAAAGAAGTTCAACATGAATCCAACTCTGACCATTCAAAATTTTAGTGCTTATGATATAAAACTCTTTTCTATACAATTTTATCAGAATAGCTCTGCAAAAGATTACCTGGGATTTACTCAAGCAAATTTTGTTTCTATTAGCTCAAATTATCTATTTGACACTAACTTTTGGATGCAGCACTTTTAAGTGGAGGCATTTCAGAGCAAGTGAGATGAGCAGAAAAAATTTAAAATCTGACCATAGAGACTAAATTATGTTGAAGCAAAAAAACCTGAAGTTCTTCCCTACCAAATTCTGGCACTGTGATTGTCTGCAATGCATCTGACCGTACAATTTTTATGTAAAAATATAAGAAAGTAGTGAAAAATTTGACTTATCTGGTGCCTAGCAGCTTCATTTTTGTTATATCATGCAACCAAAAGCTGGTTAGGGGATAATACAGACAGAATGGGACACAGAATCTGTTGTTTAGAGTGATGTGAAAAAAAGAAAGAAAAAAAAAATCAGGTGATAAACATGACAGGTTGCTGATGGTCCAGATTTTCACCTGTATCCAAGAGAAAGAAGGATTCCCCTCCCTGACTCTGGGTCCCTTTTATCTCACTTCTCCTCCATTCAGAGACACCCAGTAAATAACAGGGCTGAAATGCAAAGGTGTGCAGCTTTTCAGATAGCAGTAATGAGAACGTGTCCTAAGTCCCAACCACAAATTAAAAGGACTGCCACAGCCCTCAAATCAGAAAAATGTCACACCAAGGGATTTCCTGAATTCAGAGCTTTTACTATATCCAGTAAATTGCTGTGAATCACAATATGCTAGGATTCCAAAATAACTTCAGACTGCCTTGCCTTTAATTCTTATTCAAGATATCTGTCTTCAGCAAAAAGTTGAGATGCATAAGGACTTGAGGATTTCACGAGTGCAGCTCCATAAAAATACCAATTTGTTGTTCAATAAACAAAACCTGAAAGTTATGCTGGCCAATAAATCTGGGTAAGTGCTCTTAGCGCAGATGCCATCGAGCAGCAGCAGCAGCATCCTGCATCAGCTGTTTTGAGCCCTGCTGTAAGGAGCAGGATGACTCAGGGTGTGGGTAATGGGAAGCAGAGCCTTTCACCCCCGGGTCAATAGTTATAATCGGAAATACACCAGGAGGCAATGCCATGGCAGCTCCCTCTGCTGCCTGCAGCCAAATCAGACCGTGGCCTCCAGGCAATTCCTGCACAAGAAGCACTGGAAGAACAACAGAAAGCCCTGGCACTGATATCTGGCACCAGCAAAAGAGCTGGAAAGCCAAGAAATCCCCTGAGGAAATATGTATTGCTTTTAAAATAAGTAAGGGGAAGTGTTTCAGTAAAGAATTTTAGGGAAAGTGGTTTGCAGCAACTTTTCGTCTTTCTAAGGTGCTGGCAAATCTTGTGGGCTTGAAGCTACCTGGGATTTAAAGCATCCACCAGTCACACAGAATATCAGACAATGCAAATTTTGTGTCCCATAAATCCTGGGCAGAATCTACAACCTGCACACATGGATACACTTTGTGATGTCCCCTCTGTCACTACACACAACCCTCAGCTGCTCTGACACAGCTCAAACCTGCAGAGAGATGAGTGTCACCACCACAATGACAGGCATTCAGTCTTATTCTCAGATCTCTTTACAGCTTTTTTTGAGGGTTTCCAGGGATTTGCTCCCTGTTCTGATCTCTGTGTGCCATTGTGCAGCCTCAACCTGTTGCTCCATCACATCCACCTCCACTCCCAAGGCAACAAAGTGAACTGCACAGCCTTTGCAGAGTTGAAATTCCAAAATACTGAGCACCACTGCTCATGCATTTCTCCATTTCCACTATGGAGAGGCTAACAATGAATAATTATCAAAAATAAGAAGGGAAAAAGGAATAGTTCAGTCATTCTGTATGAATGCATTCTGTATGAAGCATGTTTAACTTCACCATCACCAGGAATATCAGAGAAAAAGACATCAGGATTACCTTTATCTGGGACACATGGTACTGGTGGGCAGCAGGTCTTTTCTGGAAAGAGGATCTGGATTAATTTATTCTGGTGTTATTGGTAAATTCAAAGAAGAAGCATTGGGAGCCGTGTTAATCTTTAATTGTGATGACACTGACAAATCTATAAACCTGAAAAATACTCCAGTGTCTCAGCTCATCATGCAAAATGTTTTAATCACCAGAGGAAGTGTATCAGCTTATCAGTAACTTCCCTACAATCACACGGATGGACTTTTATTATTACACTTAACACCACTCTGAATGAGCCAATATGATTTCTTTAGATGTTCTGTACCTTTTAAATTTATAAAAGTTCAGATACGTTAAGCAGGAATCGTGAATTGTTAAGATAACTTATTTTCCTTTTATAAAACCCACACTGTTTACCTTGATTACCAAATGACAAACCTCAGCTAACAGAAATCGAGCATGTTGGTCCCCTGTGACCTCCACAGCATTTTTATTTTTGAGAGCTCTTTTAAAGCAAGGAGTAACCACTGTTAATATTTTTCTTCATGTCTACGGAAGTTTTTTTCACTCCTCAGTCGTGACTCATTTCTTGTGAATTATTCATATGAGTAAAACGTATGGAAATGTTTTTGTTAAGTGGAGATTAAGCTTTGACTATCTTTTCTTCACCCACTCTTTGAATGTAAAAATATTCTTTTGGTGATGAAAAACAAAGTACATTTCTTAATTTTCAATATTTTCTCCTAGTTCATGCTAATACCTACAAAGACTGGCAAGTTCTGTACCTAGAAATAGTTTTAACTACAACAGTAAGAAAATTAATTTTTTGGTTGACTAGTTGGATTTTTTTAAATTCCCTTTAAAGTGAAATTTAAATAAGAGAAGAATATCATTCCAAATTGAAAAACATTTTAAAAAATTCTTAAGTGGGTTTCCTCTCCCCATTCCCACCATTCATTTTGGACTGGTCAAAAATACATAAGAAAAAAAAATACTTTGAAACTGGTGTGATATCAGCCAGTGCCAGTCAGCTGAAGAGGCATTTGTCTTTCTCAAGTCTCTCTGGAGATTTTTGGTGCAGGCAGATTTACAAGGTCAACAGCAGGATTTTGGCACCTGTTTTCCCACCAGTTTTTTAATCAGAGCAGAGCATCCAAATCCTCTTTGGACAGCTTTCAAAACAGCAGCTCCAGCTCCTCCATTAAGATTTTGGGGGACACCAAGGTGGCCAATTCCAGTGCTCAGGGCCATGAGGAGCTCTCCAGGGTGGGACAAGCAGAGGGGGAGAGGCACATGGAAATTAGGAATGGGAATTAGGGAATACCCAGCTGGGAATTAGGAATACCCATGCTGGCAGCAAGCTCTTGGTAGGCAAAACAAACTCACTCACATCCCCTCCAAAACCTCCTCCCAGCCCTGAGTCATGTTTCTACCCTCTGGAAATACCCCTCTCTTCCCATGGCATTTCCTTAGGTCATCCCTCTAACCCCACCCCCCTTTTCTGTATTTTATTTTAAGTTTCAATAGGTTCATATAAGGGAAAGTCATGCCCTGCTACTTAATGTGTTCCCTTTTCTGAATTTGTGTATTAATGTTGAATTTTTGCTGTTGCACATGCACCTTAAACTTCAAGTGCCTTCTCCTGAAGCTGTCATGTAAATAACTGCATATTTTGGGTAGCTGAGATCATACCAAACCAGGTTTCCAAATTTGACTTCAATCTGGCCAAGAGGTGAGCTGAGTTTCCCCCACCAGGATTGCTGCTTCCTCAGCCTGCCAGCCTATTCCCTGGCCTGTGACAACCTGGGGAAGGGAAAAGGGGCAGAAAAGAGGAAATCAGACAGGGATCTGTCTCTTTCCCGCAGCCAATCCATCCTTGCTGAGCTGAGGGACATCATTCCCAGAGACCAGCATGAATACATTTCTCACATGTATTTGCCTAAACCAAATTATCGGCTGCTCGTTGGGTTGTTGGAGTTTTTTTAAGCAGTCCCTTTTGCTATTCATGATCCCCATGAAGAAAATCCATGGCATTTTTCGTCCAGCTTTTTCAGCCTGTGGAGCAGAGCTGGCTGAACTCCTGGCAGAGGGCGCTGGATTAAATGCAGGTAAGGGTTATGAATGGTGAGCTGTAATTTACTGACAGCAGCAGTGGGGAGACAGAGGGCATGGTGTGGTTTTCAAGGCATGAATTAGAGTTCTCTGGTGAAATGAGGGTGCTTTGAGCTGATTAAATTATTAAAAAAAAAAAAAATGTGCACCTGGGCTGCATAAAGATCTGACGCCCTGTCCCTGGAGCTTGGCTGATAATAGAAGTGATGCACGTCATCATTTCTGCATCATCTGAAAGTTTAATACGTGTAATTGTGAGCCGCTTTTCTCCTCCGAAATTGCAAACACAGCAAAATTGCAGGCTTGGTGCCACTGATGAGTCATTGTTGGCCTGCTGGATCTGTGTTACAATGGCCATACACAAAGGGAAGCATGACACCCCAGTTTACCATCATTATCTGTTTCCTTTTGCAGTTGTTTCCACAGCTGAGCAGCTCAGACACAGCCTGGGTCAAGTAGCAAGGGGAGGAGGAGGAGTTGAAATGGTAGCTTTTAAGGGAGATGAGTTAGGTATGATCTCAGCCATCTAAAATTCACAGCTATTTGCATGGCAGCTGCAGGAAAAGGCCCTTACAAATGTATATGGTACATGTGCAACAGCAAAAAACCCAACATTCAGAGAAAAATGCAGAAAAATGAACACTTTCAGTAGTAGGGCAGCATTGTCCTCTATATGTACCTCTTGAAATTTAGAATACAATATAGAAGAGAATTTAGCCCATTTTCCTAAAATGGCAGCTAAAGATACCTTAATATCCACTGAAAAAAAACCCAGCAGTTCAGTTGTTGCAGCACTCCATTGCCAAAGATTTCTTCTTTAATCTTGTTTTCATCACAGCTCCAGAAGTCTGGAATGTAAATGTAGACACGTTATCCTTTTCAGACCCTCCAAATCTGAATTTTGAGACCCCAAATATTCTAAACTGGAGGTTAAGAGCACTTAGTTGAAAGCAAGTAATTTACCTAAAGAATGTATTCTTTCTTGAGAATTAAAGTGGGGGGAGCTGAAGAGAAACATCCCTACATACTAGATCAAACAGAGTAATATTCATAATTTTTAACATTATAAAACAGAAATATTTGGGAAAAAAACCAGCCTATGAAAGGATAACCTGCAGTGTATAATATACATTTGCATAAAAAGGTCAAACTTGGTGGGCACCACCACCTTGGAGGGAATGAACTCCTTGAATCAGGCTCATACTCCCTCTTTTAATCTTGGAAAAACTCATTCCTCCAAATCCAAGCCCTGTGGTAACCATCACATAGCATCCCTGGGACTCACAGCAAGGCCTGCATTGAGTTCATTGGTGATTCAGCCCCTGCACACCCTCAGGGGAGTGTTTCTCACAAGTTGTGATGCACTGAAATATCACCTGGATAGATTTGGCATCTCTATTGCAAAGAGGAGATACCAGTAAAATGCATAACAGCAGACAAATTTTGATCTTATTTAGTCTGACAATGGGCAGCCACTGTTACTGGCTTCACAAAGGAAAAGGGAAAACAGGCACAGATTTTGTTCTCAATTTTGCTGATGGAACAGTAAACCCTCTTTTGTTAAAAGCAGAAATTTTGTTCTCTACTGTATGGAACCTTCAAGGTGAGGAATTTATTTTAACATAGCTTCATCCTAATTGGAAAAGGAATCCAGCCTATGGTGAAGCCCCCCTGGTACTGAGGCTTACCATAATTTCTTCTCTGAATAAAACTGAAAGCCATTATTTTCTCCATGAAATGAAGTAAAAATAAAGAAATTTGAGAAGCTGTACAAGTTAGATTTAAGGTACAACCAATAGCAGCTCCTATGCTGTAAACACTCATCATTTGTTTTCTCAGTTATTGATACAAAGGGAGAAGTCCAATTTAGAGTAATCAGGTGGAAAATCCCATGAAAATCCCTGGACAAGTGCTCTGACTAGAGAGAAATTAATTGTATATTGCATTATTTTTCTTCAGACCACAGAACCAACTGAGGGACCACGTATTGGTGCTGGAGTCTGGCTTTTTCTTTTTTTTTTCTGAATTGGACAGATAGGTATATTCAATCATTGTTTATGAATAAGAGCTAGTTAAATCTTAAAATTATTTCAGGCAGAGGATACTTCCATGATCTGGAATAAGGAACTGAGGCCTGGCAATACACGGTTGTGCCATAAACAAAGAAAAAAACTCTTACTGTCACTCGGTAAATAAACATTTTCACTCATCCCTAACAGTGACAGCAGTCTGGACAAAATAACTGCACTCCAGCTGGTGCTTTAGCAACCTTGTTTTTTGGGTTTTTTTTTTGTTTTTTTTTTTACTTCCAGATTATAAGAAATAATCAGACAAAATAAGGCAAAGGAGCAAAGTGTTGAAAGTAGGCTGGTCCTGGGAACAAATCATGAACTGGACACAAAGACCATCGAGCCATAAATGAATAAAGAAGGACACAACTGCTTATTTATTAAACAATGCTCTTACTTTCAGTCCACAGTATCTTAAAACTGCCTCACTGGGACCATTACCAGAGCAAATTACTGCTCAACATGAATAAATGTGGAGAAGTCTGGGTCTAAGCTTTTAAGTGGTTTGGGTTTTGGTGGTTTTTTTTTTTTTTAACGTTTTAATGCGTTTTAAATTGTTTTTATTATTATGCACAGCTACATCATAGGGGCAATTCTCTACAGATGAGGCTGAGCTGAGCTCTCTGCTAAAGGTCAAGGCTTGCAAGTGTTACTAATTAGGGACACAGGCACAGAGTGAGTTATGTTTCCTTAGATAAGGGAAAGGAAAGAGAACCTAGCTGTTGTTTAACATGACATGAAATCATTTTGTGCTTCTCCACGGCTAGAGTTTAAAAATATCACGTAACAGATGTCCTGGTTCTGAAGCTGCCCTACCCCATAGGTGCAGAATCATAGAAAAAAAGGCAGGTGTGCACCAGGCTATCTCAAACTTCAGAAGAAAGCTTATCCATCACAAAGGTTTTGTCAGTCTCCCAAGAAGAGGGGCTGATGTGGGATTTCTCTATCAGAATGCAGCTCCATGAATCAAATGTCAGCCTGGAGGAGGAGGTGATGTGGATGCACCGTGCCCAGGGAAAGCAGGAGGTGATACACAAAAGCTGAAAAGTCTATTTTGCGAGGTCAGAGAGGTGACAGCTGAGACCACTGAATCAGAATGATCTTTTCAGGCTGCAGCTCTCATCAGGGTGAGGGATGCTCTCTTTGAAGGAAAAAAAAAATGTTACAACTATTACATGGTACAGCTGGTACTCAAGTGTAACTGGGAATGAGAACAAAAGTTCACCGCTGCTGGCACCAGCTTTCCTTACAATATCAGAAATACCTGTGAATATTTGGAATTTGGGAACTAATGGCCTCTCATGCCCATCCACAGACTAGTTAGATAAAGGGCAATGCCTGCTACTCAATTGTTGCATTTGCTGTGGGCTCACACTTTCACTTTGTACCACTTTCAAGCAGATCAGCTACTAACAAAGCAAAACAAAGCATATTAAAAAGGCAATCTTAAAAAAAGCCCCAACAGCTTATTAGAGAATGAAAGATAATTTTTCCCTTCCAAATCACAAGTCAACCCAGCAGGTTGAGATTCACCTCTAAGACAAACACCCTCACCTGAGTTGCTGTTATTGAGGTGACGGACACTATGATAATTTACAGAAGTGAATGCAGAGGTTGCACTCCTGACAGCTTCAGATTGCTTTTGTCTAAATTAATAACAACTGAATAAAAGGCATCAAGTCCAGCTGTATAGTCTCACACTTAACTTTTCCATTAGTGTCACTGGCCTCCCAGGGGTCTCTTCTTGCACTTCATAAGTTTATGGACAAGACATAAATGACCCTGCATGCATCAGCTGGCCTCGGTGAGCATCTCTCTCCCTCTCCTCCTCTGCTATCCATCAAAACTCTTCCCTGTGATTACACCACATGCCAGAAACACAGTCATACCTTGAGATGCTGAATGAAAGGCCTACCAGCTAATCTGGGAGTGCTTTTCCATGCAGGCTCGGTGTGAAGCAGGGGCACTGCAGCTGATGAGGCCGTCGCACCTGCGTGCGTGAGTGGCACAAGTGCCTCTTGCAGACGGATCCCTCCCGCTTCCCACTCGGCTTTTCCTTTTTCCTGCCCAGCAGGCAGGGAGTTTATGAGACATAGGGGGTGTGCATGATGAAGGCACACACAGAATGTGTGAAATAATAAACCTCTCACCTCCACTCGAGGCACAGCTCCTGTCGTGAGGCTCTGGATGCGGCGCCGAGCTCCGGCTCAAGGATTCTTCCCCAGCCTGGGATGGGGACACTGAGCTGCCTGGGGAACACAGGACACACTGGAATTAAAATCACCTCTGGGAACATCTCCTGCTGCCTGGGGAACACAGGTCACACCGGAATTCAAATCACCTCTGAGGACATCTCTTTATTCTGATGGGCGGATTTATTTTGTCACCGTGACTCGAAAGATCCAACAATCAACAAGAGCTGTTGTCAAATGGGTGTTTCCTGAATATATTAAAATGCTCAACTCTACAGTTGCACTTGGGGCCTTAAAGGAGTTTCAGGAAGGCCTCTGGGAAAAAAAATGCTTTTCAAATGGGGCTGAAACTCAGGACAAACTGAGCTTGGCTGCTCCCAATCACAATTCCGCTGAGGGACACGAAGTACCCTTCCCAAAGCTGCCTGCTGACGTGGTTAGCAGCTTTTCTGTGGCATTCACTGTCAGCTACACCATGTGGCCTGATGGGTTTATGATGTGGGCAGACAAGCCCTAAAGAGTGAAACATGCCCATAGAAACTCATTCCCAGTGTGACCTCTGGTGGGATTAAAGAGAGGTCCCCAAAGGTGGAAGGGGAGTGCATCCATCACCTGCTCCTCGTAAGCCCTGCCTCAGCCACAGAGCTCACATCCAGCACAATTAATTGCCAAATCAGCTTCTGGACACAAGATAATGAAGTACTATTTATTGATTTGCATTTTCATTGAAAGGCAGGAAAAGCAGCCAATCAAGCTGGTTTGGTGGGGAAATTTCAAAGCATTTGTCTCATGTATAGATAATATTTTCAGGTTTTATTGACACTAGAAATAAAATCTTGCAGCCTGTAAATACTAGACTTTCTCCTCTCTACAAAAGGAAAGAAATTTCAGCACAACAAAGCATGTGTTACAGATGTTGAAAGGATCCTCCCTGCACACTTATTCCAGATTTCAGAGTGCCTGTTCATTTTCTATTCACTTACAAGAGGCTTAAATTAAACTGAAATAAAAGACAATATCAATTTAAATGAACCCCATGTCAACACAAAAGAGTCAAAATACCTGTCTGCACTGATGAAGGCCTTTCAGGCAGAAAAATTCTCAGAGGAAAAGCTTTGGTGAGTGACCTAACTACGGGTTAAAATAACTCTAAAACAAATATTGGAAATATACCAAAAATCAGCATTATTAAAATTCTGCTTATTGAAATTCCTTTATAAAAAGAAAACTTCAGGGGAAAAAAAAGGCAAAACAAAAGCATATTATAAAACAGCTTAATGGTCTGTTCTCTAGTATAAATATAACTGTTTGTCAATATAATTATGCAAAGAGATCTTGGCTTTTATTGAAAATTCAGCAGTAGCAGGAAAATGCCAGAAAGGGGCAAACTCTCAGCAGCAAACTCACAAAACTTTTTGCCACACTCTTCATTCTGTTTGGAGGAATCCATAAAGACTGCAAAAGCTTATGGGAAATTTTCCCCCTTTTCCAAATGGGTGTGAGAAAAAAAAATTAAATATGTTTCTCTTTTTTTCCTAAAATTTGCAATGCTTTCATCAGGCACAATTTTGCTTGATGCATTTTAGATTCACTGATTCTGCAGAAGGTGTACAAATACCCTGAAGTCTGGAGACACCTCAAGTCTCTGACTTCAATGTAAATTAAGCCTGGTTTTGAATGGGTACTGCATAAAATAGATTATCATTGCGAATATTTGGAATTTGAAACTCACTTCCCATTTTTGTTCCACAGAATTAGCATAACATTTATTGCTCCAGTGAATATTCCCTTTATAGTCCTTAGAATATTCATGGAAATTAAATGGAAGAGAGGTACAATCAGCTTCATTGAAAATTCAAATGAATGTTTTCTATTTTTGGCAACACTCCTCACACATCATTAAAAACCAAAACAGTTATTCTGTGTGAAATGCAAATATAAATAAACAAACAAAAAAATGCCCTGGGACTCTCTTTCCCTGCCATTGAAACTGTCCCCTCCTGCCACCCTCCTCATTCCCTGGTGACACAGGAGTCACATCCTTTTGGGGCTTGCTGCTCCCAAGAGATTTGGTTGATGTGGACCTGCACTTCCAGGAGAAGAAAAAAGGGTTGAGGGTACAAATTTATTCCATAAAACAAGGTGATACCAGAAAGAACCACTGCCTACTCCTCCCTTTATTCATTTCCTTCTCCCCTGCCAGCTGCGTTTGGGCAGGTGCCCAAAAATGGCAAAAACTCCCCTGTCAGCTGCGTGTCATGTACAATGGGCAGGTGCCCAAAAATGGCAAAAAAAATTTTAAAAAATTAATTTTATGATGGGGTGATCCTCTCCAAAAGGAAAGCTGCAAAGTAAGTGGTTGTATAAAGCCACTCAACTGCTTTGTAATTTAATTTTTTTTCCAACTTCTGCTACTTAAAAACTGACTTCAGACACCACTTTCCACAGTAGCACAAAATAAGTGGTTGTATAAAGCCACTTTATACAACTTATTGTTTACAACTTATAAATTAAATTTATTACAACTGCTTTGTAATTTAATTTTTTTCCAACTTCTGCTACTTAAAAACTGACTTCAGACACCACTTTCCACAGTAGCATCAAAACTCTTTTCACATCAGGACCTGAAATCCCTGCTACTGTAAACAGACTGAACCCAATAATGAGCTCCAAGCAAGTGGCACATTGGGGTTCCACCTCTAAGGGATGGGAAAAACCATGCAGCACCTTACCCTGGGCAAAATCAGGTCAGAAACAGCTGGCAACAAGATCCCCAGTTCAGCCCATGGGACAGACACAAGCTGCTGAGCACTGAAAATCAGCTCCCACCGTGCCCAGAGTGGGGCAGGGAGCTGCTCCCCTAAACCAGCAGGACACTGCCCACAGACAAATCACCCCCTTCTGCCTGCAGGCCCACCTTTCCTAACCTCTGTGTGCACAAATCACCTTAATTACTTCTCCCTGAATACTTATTTTGGCTTAAAATACAAAATATTAGGAGAACACCTGACACAACGTGGTTTTTACAAAGCAACTCGGTGGAGGCCACTCTGTCAAGCCAGTAGCCATGAAAGGCTGCCAGAGATCCATCTGAAATGTCAATACATCATTTCAAATGTTCTCACTCAGAGCTGCTTGAAGCATCCAAGGGCAGTGAAATCAAAGGGAATGCTCTCTCTTTTTTCAGGAGAAAAAAAAATAAATAAATAAAATTGAGTGAAACTTCAAAAGCCAGTGAAGAGGGAGACAGTGTGTGTTTCAGACAAGTTAAGTGAGGAATCCAGGACAGAGGGACAGGCCTGTTGTGCAGGAAGTCCAGCATTTCAACTCAGAGTTAGAAATTAGAAATGAGCTAGAAGCCAAATTGGTTCTCCATGCACAGTGCCCACCCGAGAGAAGAACACCCAAAAAGCACAACACTGGCAAAGGCAGCCTCACACTCCTCTCCTGAGGGATTATCTACAGAGCTTTGCCTTTGGGTCTCATCCAAGTATTCATGGTGAGGGAAAAGGACAGCCCAGCCAGCACCTGCAGCTGATGCTGGCCTAGAAACCAGATTAAAAGCAAAAAAAATTTTAAAAAATCAGTGCTTGGGGGCAGATTTTTTCAGGCATCTCTCCTGGCCCTAGGCAGAGAGCAAAGATCTTGTCTTGCATTTCCACCCTACCATGGTGGGATGGAAATTACTGATGGCACCCAGGGGCTGCCATGGGAGGAGCTCCATAATTCTGAGATATTCCCCTCATGCTCCCTTCCTCTTTTCCATAAGAGCCCCTCTTTTTCAGGCCTCTTTCATTTTCTTTTCCCTAAAATGCCAGTCAGGAGCTCAGCTGGGATGCAGGGGCTGAGTTTTTTTGGGCTCTCTCTCTCTCTTTGAAAGCACCAGGGCTCTTGTGATGCCAAACCTACAGAGACAGGGACAGGAAATCTGTACCCTTCAACCAAGCCAGCCAGCTTCACTTAAAAGAGAGAAAGCCCCTGGGAAATAGAAAATACTGCACAGAATAAATATCCAGAAAATCAAACAAAAGTTCCCTTTGGAAATTTTTTTTTCCACTGGTTTCTACGTACTGCCACAAAGCCTAGTACCACTGAAATTCATGGGGCATTTGGGAAGGATGCAAAAATGAGGAACTAAAAAACAGAGGAACTAAATACCACGGAAAGACTCTGTTTCTGCTAAGACTGCTCTGAGTTTATATGGCCTGACGTTTTTATCTGTGCAGGAAATTATCTATATCTTTAATGTGAGATTAATGGAGTTGAGCACTTCTGAATCATTGGCACTTGCTACCGTGCTGCATACATATTTTTGTACTGAAATAATATTAAATCAACAATAAGGCCTCCATTTGGTATAAATTTCACTTCTCAAAAAAAAAAAAAAAGAAAAAAAGAAGGAAATGCTTCATAGAATTAAATAAAAGTTCAACAGTTTTAGAAAATAATATTTGAGGAGTGGGGGAGAGAAAAAATAATTTCTATTGAATATATGTCTCCATGTGCTGAGTATATTTTCTTTGATGTTATTGAATGCTTATAATCCAGGAATAATATGACTTCTTTTAAACTCCATCCAACAGCCTTAAGTACAAAAATACTTTTGTTCCTGCTTGTTCTTTTTGTCATTTTTACTCATCATGAGCATATCTATTATCCCACACTATTAAAAGTTTCTAATACTTTTTTCTTTGAGTAAAGAGACTACCAAAAAATATAATAAACTTTTAAAAGGTGAACTTTTCACTTATTATTGACCATTTCTGAAAATTTTAATCATATTTCAATTACTCAAAAGGAAAAAAAAAACAAAACAAAACTTTTGTATCAAATCCAATATTCTCTTAAAATAATACTTCCAAATACTACTCAAAACCTTTAACCTTTTTGTTCCATTTTCATAAGGTTTGAGGTAAAAATTCCCAGAGATGAGTGGTACCTCGAGGTAAGAAGACAATGGCCATGGAGCACACAGTGATTGAAAGGCAGATGAATATCTCAAGGCTTTTATCACAGCTTTATTTGCTGCTTTCATCCTCAGGCTTCTTTCCCAAAGTTCCTTCATTGCAAAAAGTGACAAAATGAAAAGGATGGTTCATTCTAAGTGATTTTCCTTTGAAGTGGTTTTTTATGGGCTGAAGACCCATCCTGAAGCTTTTCCTACCCCTGCAAATGCAGGAATAAATGTAAACTGCTGGAAGGGGAAGATTGCAAGAATTTCAATACAGTGCAACACCACCACTGCACTGACACCAGTAGGAAACCTGATGAACTGCCAGTGGATTTGAAAACTGATGGGCTTTTTAAAGCTCCTGATGCTGGTGGGATCAGCCAATGGGGTTCAACTCAAAGGATATTTTAAAAATTTTCTTTTTAAGCTGCAAATTCACACAGCTTTCAGGCTTTTTTTTCAAAGACTTATTGATGTCTTTTTGGGTTTTTTTTTTTTTTACATCTACTTTTCTTTCTCTTTTTTTTTCTTTTTTCTGCTACCAAATTCAATAATGATATCAAGATACATTTTGGTATTCCTTTTTCTGAATTGTCTCTGCTTTCTTTTCTGAAATAATCTTTCCTGCTATTTTATAAAAAGCAACTCATCATTTCTCACAATAAGGGACTAAGATTCCTATTTCATGAAAAGTGTGATTTAAAACGTGGCTCTATTCCCCAAAAAGTCCAGCAGTCATTTTTGTACTGCCTCAGTTCCTCAGGCCCCAGTTGGGCTGGAGTTAAGATCTGTGCAAACACACAAATGCAGGGGGTTCATCTTTGAAGTGGTCACTCAGCATCACCCAATAAAGGACTATCGAAAAGGAAAAGTGCTTTTGAATATTTCCTCATTTCCATGTGGTGCAGAAGCACACCAGCTTTTGCTTAATATTAAGACACCCTTCAAAGCTACAAAAGTTAAAACATTTCTTAATGCTGTATACACTGAGACAATTGGACAATACTTCAAAGCCCTTGGGTTTAAATCTTTTGGTATCACTACCATTTCAAGTAAAAAGTATTTATACAACGTTGTCAAACAAAAGTTGTTTTGCAGCTAATCTGACATAGTTTTGGAACAGAAGATAATAAAAATCTATTGCATCCTGTTTATTTTCTGAAAAGGGTGAAATGTGATCAGATGGGGTGTTTTAGCTCTGAAAAATCTTAAAAACACTGACATTGTTTACATGATTTCAGTATCGAGTATTTATCAGCTCTGAACCAGGAAAGGTGAAGAATAAAATTCAACAAGCTTTCCAAAAGAGTGCAGGAAAGGATCAGATAAGGCCAGCTGAATATTGATCAAGCTCTGAGACTCATGAGCCACTCCTGATGGGGCATGTGAACAAGAAACACAAAGATGTGTTCCTCTATAAATTCATATAGAATTGTTTGAGAAACACTCCAAAATATTAAGATCATGTTCTGCCCAGCAGCCTCTTACTAATAGCAAAGAAACTCATTGCTGCCTCTTGCTTGGCTGGGAGCTGGAAATCCTTTTATTAATTCTTTCAGAGAAGTTTATGTGAGCATTTTCCACCAGTTTGGGAAGTGTTTAATCATCAGCCTTTTTTACATTCATTTCCTTCTAATTCAGCTGCTTTAGAATGAGAGGTAAATTCACCCATGCCCGTTAATGTTCAGCCTTTCCTTTCCTGCATCACCTCCCACTCCTGTAACAGCCAAACACTGATGGAACAGTCCACACAGCAGCCTGAAAAAATAACATGAAACTCACCACAATCTACCTGCCCCTGCTGCTTATGATGTTTGTAAATATCACTGCTCTTTTATTTAATTTTTTTTTAATTTCATAGGGTTTTTTAATCCATGTTTTAGAAACTTAATCATCTTTTCAGGGCATATCATTAGTTTTATAAAGTAAAATAATTCACTCTTTGTAATGAAGTAGATATTTAAATAAGCCACTAAACTAGATGAACCAGAGAAATGGGCAGGACATTGGGTGAACACACATGAAACTCAAAGACCTGAGTTTTCAGTTCAATCAACAACAAAGAAGTTGCCCTCCAAAACAGCTTTTCAAGCTTTCCTCCAAAAATCACTTCCTCATAAAGAGCAGAGAGATACACCTTGAATCTGATGTGTTTGTCAAACTGGAAATCAACCTAGAAAAAGATGATTTTAGCACTGTATTTTAGAGCTGGATATTGAATCTCCGACAGAAGCACACAGGTGCTGAAAGTCCTGACGGTTCACAACCCATTGTCCATCTCCAGCTGAGGAGGACAAGAATTCCCCAGGGCTGAGGCTGAGCCCTTGGGCTGGATGTGGGGCCGTGCAGCCCCCAGGTTCCTGAACTCTCCATCACAGTGTCCAGCATCAGCCCAGGCCTCAGTGAGAGAGAATATTTATTTTGTTTGTAGCCAAAGAGAGCTGTCAGGCACTGTGGAGCACCAGGCACCAACACTGCTCAGTGTTCCCCATCATAGGTGAAATGAGAAATCAAATTCCCAGTTTAGCTTCTGGATGTACATAAATTGAAGGATCTCTGTAACTCTGAATAACCCGTGACATTGCAAAATTACTTTCAAAACTGAAAACCTGCCTCATCCCCAGTGTGATTTGTCCTGAGTTTATATTTCACTGTTGTTCCATAACAAAGGATTTTTGATTCACATTCTTGAAAAAAACCAAAATCTTTGTTGCATATATTTGATCCAGTCTTGTTTAGATTACAAGGAAATACAATGAAAAACAACAAAAATATCATCATGACAGTTAAACACTTTGGTTCAGCCCCACATCCAAACATATTCAGTGTAATTTTATATGGTTACTTGGAAAATATGCCTCTCTTCAGAGCCACACAACTTCCACTGGACAGCACATATATTCCACAGTTGTCTAAACACTAGTCCCTATTTTAATCAGTAATTTGCTCTTTCTCATTTAGATTTCATAAATCAATTGCAACACTAACAAAGATACAGTTTTTCTGAGCAGAGTCTGCAGAAGCAGCAAAGCAGCTTCTCTTTTTTAGCTCCATTTTCTGCTTCCCAAGTGAGTTAAGCAGATCCTAAGTGTCACAGAAAGTGACTTTTGAAACCCATGCAAGAATGTCAGCAGCTCTACTGCTTGTATATAATTTTCTACATCCTGAAAACAGTAATTTACGTGGAAGCAGGACTGAAATGTCATGACACAGCAGAATTACAATTGCTTGGATGTTTGAACTGTGCTTTTCCTGTTTTTGATCGCATTTTAGTTCCCTTAAAGATGAAATTATATCCTAAATTCCTGAGGTTTATGAAAAGTACTCTTAGTAGAATTGCCAAAATTCTTGTAGTTTTTAGCAGCAAAAATTTAACAATTAAATTATCAATAAAAACAAAACAAGACAAACCTTAAGCTTAGTTCCAGCTTCACTTCTGGAACAAAGGCAAACAGATTTGATTTTCCTTTCACTTAAATATTGCAGGTGGGAATCAGTAGAATCACAGAACCATCAGATTGGAAGAGCACCTTTGAGATGATCCAGTCCAATTGTCCACCCAGCACTGCCCCTGTAGCTCCACAACACCTGAACAGAGAAAAAAAATTGTCTAATCTCTAATCTGAATTTCCCCTGTCTCACCTTAAGGCCATTTCCTCACATCCTCTCACTGCAGGCACTGCAGAAGAGAAGGAAATCTCCTTTGATATAGTCAGTAAATAATTTAAAAAAGCTCAACTCACATTTGAAAAGGGCAGAAATAATCAAAACAGCAAGAAGAGCAGCAAACTTTTCCAGATATTACTCTGGCTAATGAAGTGAGAGGTGAAACTAAGTTGTCAGAAATATATTTTGCCATAAAATTGTGTCCTGGAACAATCCCCTGCCAAATGAGAATATAACAACAGAGGCCCTGAAGGATTTGTTACTGTGACTGATTTTGTTTAACGGGTTCATACAAATTGTTTGGAAAAACGAAAGTGGCTGCAGCTTGTCAAAAACTGCAGATTTATTAAAAAGAGCAATAATAGATGGAACCCTATCAGGGGTAGGAAATAAACACGAGGAATCTGAACAGGGTAGGACAATAGGGATTGAGAGATCATGTGCAGTGTCAGGAGATATGATATAAAGCCTTTAGGGAGGCCCAGCAAAGGATTAAAAATAACTCAAGTTTGACAAGTCACAGAGAAGATGAATCACGGCTAATGACAAAAAGAAACAGCGCACAGACAGGATCACACCATTTGTGTCACGCAGCAGTAAGGAAGCCAAAAGGTCAGTGAAGAATTGGGAAGTGAATCAGCCCGTTGTGCCGTGGATTCTCATCAAATAAACAGTTTTGAACTTTTAGGAGAGCGTTTACAGACTTTGTGTGCTTTTTTAAAGGGAGCAGTGATTTTTTATTTTATTTTTTTTTAATTCATCTTCAGCCTAGCCAGAAGTTTTCTCCTTTTTGCTATCAAGGCTGCATAATGGCAATAAAAAACAGTTGGAATAAACACTTAAAACAAGAAATGGTCACTGATTACTGTGATGTACATACCAGGGGAAGGGAATTGCAGCAAAATGCCTCTTTTGGCAGATTTTCTGTTCAAGGGACTGCTTTACAAAATGTTCTCTCTGTTGTAGTCAGCTCCTTTGGGAATTTTTTTAATGGCAGGGAAAAGAAGGAAAGGAAGAGGGGAAAGCAATGCTCAAAGATCTCTGAAAAGGGAAATATGACATTGCCACAACAGGCAGAGCAACAAACAAGCCCTGAGAACTGCACAGTTAGAAGACAAAAATGCTCCACCCAGTGAGATTCTAGCACTCTCATATTTTCAAACCCATGCACAAAAACAGATACTGACACCCTCTTGAAATCCCATTTTTTTCAGAATTCTTACCATTTTCTACAGTGCTCACCCTCAGGGCTTAGTCCTGTATTCCATTATAGCAACTCTCAATAACTACGTGTTGTAAAGTCATGTTTATGCCACAGATTGAACTATTTGTACATACTATACAAATTAGAAATATCTCTTATGGTGAAATCATACTAAAAAAAAACTTCCTCAAAACAAGATTTTTCAACTGTCAAATAATGGTTCAAAGTAAATTCCCTTAGAATAGCAAGACTTTCTCCTTTTTTTCTTTAAAAAGATATGCACTGCCTATGTAAATTGCAGAGTTTTTAAGTAAAGCAGCTTCTCTCTTTGAAGGCACAAACATTAAGTATTAGTTGTTACTTAAGTGATGAATTGTATTTATGTCACAAATTAAAATACATTGATATTTTATTTTGTTTCAGACTGGTGGGATTTACTGACATTTTGAGGGTTTTCAGAAAATGTAATTACAGTTCCAGACTTGGTTTCAGGGCAGGCTACTTGAAAATCACAAAATCAACCTATTAATGATGGGAAAAAAGAGTTTTTGGTTCAATGTATGTGTAGACTCAATTCATGCAATCAATTCAATCTCCATGTGAAAGTGGGTGATCAGAAACAGATTTGTCAATAAAACCAAATTATTAGAAAAATCTCTAAATACATTTTTATTAATTCTTTTTTTTGCTGTGAAAGTGACCAGTCCATGTTGCATTATCAATTTTTTTTCTGGGCAAAATTGAGACTAAAAATAATATCAATTAGAAAAAAACCCCCAAAACTTCAATTCTCCATCCTTATAGGTAGAGAGATGACCACACAACAGCTGCAGTTATTGAGGTCATTTGCCATCTTCCCCAGGACTTCCAAGGACATTCCCGTGATATTTAATATTTATTTTTATTTTAATAATATAAATTTTTCATGTAATTAAAAAAAATATCATGATACTCCTAAGGATTGCAGTATTGTTGAATAAAGTAACAAAAAAAAATAAAATTAATTTAAAAATAAGTCACTGGAGAGTGAAAGCAGAAGTTTTCTGCTGTGAGCTCTGCATTCCAGTGGAGCACCTTGATTCATTGACAGAGAGTTTTTCTAACAGAAACAAACATTAACTGCAAAATAGACAGGAACAAAACAGTAATTTCAAGTTCAGTTACTATTTCTAGAGAGCTACAGCTACAAAGACTGAAATTAGGATTATAATTCAACTTCAAGTAAGGGAAAAGCAGCCAGGGAGGTGGCCCTGCACACACTCCTTGGTCCATTCAGAGCTCCAAGTTCTTTGGTGACACAAAAATCATCAATAACCCTCTTAAGTCTATGAATTCTGTCTTCAAAAGGGCTCAAGCAGATATTCCTTTTCAAGACCCATCAAAAACAACTTTAATTCCTCTGCTCTGTAGTTAAAGCTTGGATCTTTACCCAGAGTGAATAGACTTGTTGCAAAGTAACTAGAAGCTACTTTATACGTATATTTAAATGTATAAATAAATATATATATAATAATATTTCTTTAATGAATGCAACCCTTATTGAAAAATAAAACACAGGATGCATCAATTTGTGCCTGTTCTGACTGTGAATTTCGAAGCTAATGCTTTGAAAGGATAAGCCTAAGCAGTACCTGGGCATAATTTGTGCTTTTAATTTGTGGGGGGTTTTATTTTTGTTTCAATTCACAGCACAGCAGACCTGCAAAACCCAATATTTTTTTTTTAAATTGACTTATTTGGTTTCCAAATCTGGCACAGGGCAGACCTTGGCTTCTCAGAAGTCTTTGCCCAGGACCTTTTCACCTATCACCAGTCTAGATGTGACCCTATAAACCAAAATTAGGAAAATCAGCAAGGAAATAGTGGGAAGAAGTTGTTTTTTCAGACTTATCCTTGAGTCCCACCTGACTGCAAATTCTCATTAACACCTGGCAATTTGAACAACTGCAATGGTAATTTCACGAGAAGATTTGGCATTAGCAAGAGACCAAGGAATAAATAAAGGAAATTGAAAAGTTTTTTTCTCATCCCTACTTCTTTGCTTCTTTCAGGGTTGTTTTTTTTCACTGTTTAATGCCACCTTTTCTTGTGCACATTCAATTGTCCCCCAGCCTTGCCCAGGATAGTTACAACTGTAAAAGTGCCTGAAACTGAACACACACATCTGCTCATAGAACATCTGCCAAGAGAAGTTTCTGTACTGATGCAGAGCCTCTTATTGTCCTGAACACTTAAATTTTAGCCCTTTTGGAGGGCTATAATTATGGACCAGATTGTGGCACTATGTTGAAACAATTTTTCCCAATTATCTAGAAAATTGTTTTTAAGAATTTATGGAAAGTACTGGGAAGGAGAGAAAGGCAACAGTTATGGTTATTAAACTCTACTTCATCTCAAGAGACTTAGGCTGCACTAAGATCCTGTCACTTGTATAAACACAAAAGAGGATGCAACATGTGAGGCTAAGGACCAGTCCTGTGAGAATTACTGGAATGACTTGGAAGAGAGCAAAACTGGCACCAGATGAAAAATGAGCCTAAACTTCACTGCTACATCTAAGGTATATTAAATATTGGTCCCATTTTGCTGTCAGCATCCAAGCTGTTAACAGAATTACCACTTAAGGTGCAAGGAATCAAGTGCCCTTTTGGCCCAGGGGATGCAGAGGAGAATTATTGAAATCTGATGACACCAAGCAGATGAAGTGAGATGCTCTCAGCTCAACGCTGGCTGTGACAAGCATCTATATAAGAAATTGATGATGGGTGAAATCAGCCTTACGTACTTTCAGATGAGCCTCAGCCCATACCAATACCAAACTCGCTTTTTGCTTTTTTTCCCCCATTGTTTACTTGAAAAGAAATCACTTCTTAGGCTAATGTATCTTTATTATCTACTTTCTAACTCTTTCAAGGAGTTGTTTTCCTCAGCTGTTGGACAAACCCTGCTCATGCAAAAAAAAATAAGATATGTACTTTATAATTTTTTTTAATCTACTGAATGGATATTTTAAAATAGCTGCTGCCTCCCTTTCCCACTAGAGCTGGCCAAATTCTGTGCAGCTGATTGCTTTATTGTGGAGTCCAACTTTTGGCTCCCTGGTGCCAAAAGGCATAATAGATAAACAGCTGGAGCATTCTCTTCACTTGGAGATTACATTTGCCAAGAATGCTTTTGACTGTGAAAGCAAACACACACACACAGACAGGCACAGACAGACACACCAGGGAGAGGCTGAGAAAATCATCTCTGGAAAGCTGTAAACATTGCTCATTCCTTCTTCTGGAATGTTCTGTTGTGGAAGCAACTCATAGTGCGGGGGAAAAACCACGCAAAGAGGTGGAAAATTAATTCCCTAAGATCATAAAGAGCAGCTAAAACACAGACAGGAATGGAAGGCAACAACATCCACACTCTCATTTCCACACCATTCATTCATTTATTCTCTCCCTGTTCCTGGGAAATTTGGATTTAACTCCTTGTGGATTCTGCCTCTGGTTCAGCACATATTTACGATTGTGCATGCCTCCACACATGCAGGCTATGAAAAAGGAATTATTTCAGAAAATACCCATATGCTACAAGCTGAAATCCTACAGAAAGGAGAAACAATAACACAAAGAAGAAAGGGAGTTAACGCAACCAATGTGATGCAGGATTATTTTAGCACTTCAAGCCAGCCAAGCACAGTGGCAGCAATCAAGACCAAGGAAAAGATGGGAAGATGTGACTGCTTGGATTTAGGATCCTGGGAGCAAGGCCTGGAGACCATTTCTGTGCAGTCAAAGGTGACATGCAAAGGTGACAAGCCACATGTCTCAGTCACTGAGAGGTGACATCCAGCAGGAAAAAGTGGGGGATAGATGGAACCAGGATGAAGGTGCCACCAGGATGAAGGTTTCCCATGAGGAAACCTGCTCAGGTGGCAAGAAAAAAATTCCAGGGGAGTATGTAAAAAGGATGGTTTGGAGAGAACGTGAGAGGAGCCTGAAGGGCAGGAGCTACAGATAGCACACACACAGAAGGCATTAAGGAATTCAGAGGTGGGGAAGGAAGTGGATAGTTTTAAGAGATGGAAACAACAAGATCAAATTTAAAATTACTGTTGCTGGATGGGGCTCTGAGCAACCTGAGCTGGTTGCAAGATGCTTACTGCAAAGCGGGGGGGGGGTTCCACCCTCAAAAATCCCTTCCAGGTGGCAAGAAAAAAATTCCAGGGGAGTATGTAAAAAGGATGGTTTGGAGAGAACGTGAGAGGAGCCTGAAGGGCAGGAGCTACAGATAGCACACACACAGAAGGCATTAAGGAATTCAGAGGTGGGGAAGGAAGTGGATAGTTTTAAGAGATGGAAACAACAAGATCAAATTTAAAATTACTGTTGCTGGATGGGGCTCTGAGCAACCTGAGCTGGTTGCAAGATGCTTACTGCAAAGGGGGGGTTCCACCCTCAAAAATCCCTTCCAACCCAAGCTATCCTGTGATTCCATGACAGATTTTGACAGAGTGGACTTTGACTGGGAAAAGGAGAAACTTGATTAGAAGAGGTTTGTTAGGATGTGCTCAAGGATGAGGGAGGTAGGCTCTGGGCTAAGCTTATTGGGAGGTTTAAGGACAGGCATGAATTCCATCTGCCCCAAAGAACTTACACTTTCCACAGCCCAATTCCTTGCCCAAGCTGGGGCTTTGCAGAGATGCAGCCTTTGTTAATACACGGATCAAACTCACAGAGCAGCTCCGAGTGTGAAATATCCCATCCGGCCTGCAGCTCTCACCAGCCCTGAGACAGAAATAATAATAATAATAATGTGGTGAAATGGGATATGGCACACACCATCTGGCAGCTGTGCAAACAAGAAGAAGAACCCTATGAAGAACATTATTACACGTTTGGGGACCTGCTGATTACATTGCATGTCTAAGGTTAGACATTTTGGTGTGTAAAACTTGAGAACACAGTCTGAATCGTGGATAATTTAATAGGTTGCACATGGACTTCACCTTCAGTTTATTAATTCTTTTTTTATTCAACAACACTTTTTTATTCCCTTTTTAAAAGACTTTCTTGCTTTTATGGTGAGCTGCTTAAGCTGTAGTTTCAAACACCTGAAGCTGAAAAAAATAATTACTTTGCTGTAACAGTAGGAATATGTGAAATTGTTGGGTCCCATCAAGGTGTTCAGCACTGCCATAGAGCTGAGAGATCATATTTCAAATTAATCTGTCACCTGCACAGACAGCAAATCCTCTTCCCCTTAGAAAGACCAAGGGGTTTTTATTCATACCTTTTTATCTTTTTTCCCCCTCACGAAGGAGAACAACAGAAAGTGATTAAGGAGAGTGTGTTAATAAAAAAGCTCTTTAAATCAACAAGCTTATGGATTTTGAAGGACTGCCAGGAGAGTCATTAACAGAAAAATATTCAAAAGGCACTTAAACGTGTTCTCTGACTTCAATGGATTAGTTTCTGTCACCTCACAAGAAAACAGAACAACAGAGAGCTCAGCCTCATCCCCTGGCTGGTTCTGTGTGCTCAGCAGCGCATTTCAATTACCCACTCAAGCCTGCCTGTGCCGTCAGAATTCCCTCTCTTTCTCCCTCTCCATCCAAGAAAGCCTCATCTTTCCTTCCCCTGCCTCACATGGACTATTTCTGCTGTTTGAAGCTCTGGCTTCTCACTTCTTTAAGCCTCTCTATTTACCAGGGCAGCATTATTTCATCACACGTGACTTGTACGTGGTCCCCTGTGCACTCCTGCATTCTTTTTTCAATCTCCCCTCACTGCCTCACGCCAAATTCCTCATGTCTCTGAAATGCAGTGAGATGTACATCAGTACGGTGCTTGGGAGAGGAGAGATCAAGTTCACAAATAAAATGGACCAATCTAAAATTGCAGGTGATTAAGTCTTCCAGTTATGGAGGAGTTGTTTGAATCAGATGCCACAGTAACTTGGAAACAGACCTCAAGCATCTTGAAGCCAAGCTCCTACAAGTAACTGGCCTTAGCATCACCAAGAAAATGAATGTTTCCTCTCAGTTCCTCTATAAATGCAGCAACATTATTAGCTAATATTGATTCCCCTATTCTTTCATGCTGTGTCAGGATTTAAAAACATTGCTGCAGAATGTGGAGCTGTAGAAAATTTGTTTTCAATGGAGTTCTGTTTCCTCTGGTCTTCTGTCACCCCTATCACAATACCTTTGCACCTTTTATACATCTCCTATCCTAACCCTATATTTTTCTGCCTCATCTCATCCTTTCTGCAATTGTCATAACCCCAGCTCCTTCCCTCCTGCTTTTTCCTCTTCAATGCTCAGCTTTCTTTCCACTGCCACATAAAATTTTGGGGGTTTCGACACCCTTGGCAAGGAACAGAAGGTGCTGTGATCAGCTCTGTGCATCCTGGTGACCACTGCCTTCTTTCTGCCCAGCACCACCATTAACTTAGCCTCTCCTCTGATCCCAGATGCTGACTTCCACAAAATTCTGTCAAATTTGGCACATGGAGTGACTGCTTAAGCCTCATTTCCTTAGGAAACCAGCTAAAACATTTCACTTCCTTTCTCTAAACTGGATTGAATGGCTGCAGGCTGGATGGTGCAGCAGCAGGACAAACATGACCTGGTCAGGAACGGCGCCAGGGCTCACAGGTGCTTCTCTCCCAGCCTAAGGAAAACAGCTCACGGTGTTGACTCATCTTTCAGCCCTCAGATTCTCTTAATTGCTCAGTGAATTATTCACCCCAGCTTGCTCCTCCCTCCCCCAGTCCTCTCACACCCACTCTGCCCTGAATTTACTTTCAACACCTTCCCCTGCAGGACCAAGGATAAAAAAATCAAAGTTTGCTCCCATTTCCGCAGCACCAAGGACAGACTCTTCTGAGGGTTGGCTACAACACCTGGAAGAAAAGGCAGAGGAACTTTGAAGCCCTGAAAGATCAGGGAACACATTGTAATAATCAAGGCAAAACTGCAATTAATAAAATATCCTGCAGGGGAAGGATGGACCTGTTCTAATGCTGGAGAAGAGCTGAAATTGTCCAAGTATTTGTGATAAAATACAAAAGGAGGATGGATAAGCAGTAAAGCACAAGCTGACACAGCACTGGCCCTAAATTTAGCTGTGATAAACACTTTTTTTGCTGTGCAATATATTCCTTTAAAATATACAAATCATGTAGTACCACAGCTCTTCTCCCACTGAATTCAGCAAAATAAATGGCATTTGAAGTTACTTTCATAGTAGCACTCAAAGCCTAACACAATATCCAGTCAGAATATTGAAATCAAGGATCTGAGCTGTTTGAACCAGTCTAAAAGATGCAAGAAGTACTCAATTAAATGCTGGCTATAAGATCCTGCTTTTTAAACAGCAGAGTTTGTATGTGCAAGGCTGGAAAAAACAGTGGCTCTGCTTCCCCAGATCCTGCCAGGGAAATATTTCAGAGAGGTTACAAATCTTAATTGACCACAGCAGCACATGTCAGGAAAGGTAAGTAGTGTCACTTGTGCGCCAAGGAGGAGGAAAGGAGGACAATGGGAAGGAGCAGGAGGTCAAGCCTGGGGAGCAGGACAGCCTGGATTAACAGCCAAGCACTGCTGGATCTCAATCCAAGCTTAAAAATCACGGCTTCGACAACAAACAGAAAAATTGGTGGTCAAATGTGATTGAATTGGAGAGACTGTCCTGTAATCAGTCACGACAAGGTTAATTCTCCTAAACTCTCACTAGCAGATGCTAATCCACCCTGGAGTGCATCCATGATTCCAGAATAATTATGAAAGCAAAAGCAGTTTGTAAGCAAAGAATTGTGTACAGATTTCTTTCTTTATTCCTTCACTCTGCCTCCCCAAATAATGAGGGACACACAAACAAAACCTTTAGCAAAAACCTCACAGTAAAACTAAAACATAAATAGCATCACACCTAGGAGAGGTGATGACTGTACAGATGGATTTAAAAAACAATTGAGCTCAACAAATTCTGAACAAACTTTTGTATTGCCAGATGAAAAAAAAAAAAAAAAAACCAAAAAAAACCAAGAACAAGCAAATCAAAACACAAAAAAAAGACATCCCAGAAATCCAATCAACACACAAATAGCATGTTCTCCATAAGGTGTTTGCAGAAATAACACTGTGAGTACACAGTCAAAATCCCAGAGCCATAAAGTCCTGCATAAAAGACAAAGGAAAGATAAAGGAAATTGATAAAGAAATTAGCAAGAATGAGAAATTCTGGAAGGAAAAAAACCCATAAATTTTGAATTATGGAACTAAATGAGAAAGGGAGACATGGAGCTGTTATCTCCTGCTGGTGCACTGATCTCAGTGAAACACCTTGGTAAGTGGAAAAACTGCATTTTCCCCCCTAAAATGCAAATCTCTGC
This sequence comes from Pyrgilauda ruficollis, assembly GCF_017590135.1. Classification (NCBI taxonomy): domain Eukaryota; kingdom Metazoa; phylum Chordata; class Aves; order Passeriformes; family Passeridae; genus Pyrgilauda; species Pyrgilauda ruficollis. The sequence goes on from NW_024526600.1 coordinate 9,328,485, forward strand.
TGCCTGTTCTGGAGGGATCACCCTCACACTGTGTTCAAGTTGTTTTCCCCCAGCCACCAGCAGACAGTAAAGGTTTTATATCAAGCACAGCACATGGAAGCAAATGAACACCTCCAAAACCTGAAATCTCCTGGAGGGAGCCCATCCCAGCATGAGCAGCTTTTCCACACTGAGAACAAAATGGTCAGGACTGGAGCATGGCTGGGTAATTCCCCAAACAGAATTCACTCAGTTGTTTTTTCTGAATTTTTTTTTTTAGCTTTTCATGACCTCTTTCCCCCACTGGCCATGACAAATACAATAAAACAATGATGAAACAATCAGATCACCTGTGCACTCTTCTCAGTCTGTTCTTTCTCAGCTGAAGCATGATTTTGGGTATTTTTCTCTTATCCCTGGACATTTCTTAGCAAACTTACTGAACTTTGGCAATCTTTGAGACTTCAGTTTCATTTTCAAGTTAATTTAAAGCAGGGGAATGAATTTCAAAATAGTTTTGGAGGGAAAAAGAGAGAGAGAGGATGGGACTGAGAAAACAACTCATCAAACTTTGTTTCCTTAGGACACAAGCCTAAAAAATCATCTCCTGGGAAGTTGGCTTTAGGACACAAGGTTAGAGTTTGGGCTCTGTAGCAGGCAACATCAGCCTGAGAAACAAACTGAACCTAACAACTAAAAAAATCCAGTTATTCTTTAAAATATTTTGAGAGTCACAAGAAAAAAAGGAAAGAAAAAACAACCAATGGGGGAGGGAAAAAACCCCCACAACACCCCAAAAAAATTCCACCACTGCACAGTTATTCAGTCTTCAAAAAGAGGCAAGACTCTCCAAAGGTCCCTGTGGTTTTACCTGTGCTTTCTCAAAGTATTTTGAGCTTTCTGAGTGCTTTTAATTTGTCAGAATTCAAGGGAACAGAGAAAAATGTCCACAGATATGGATTTGAGAGGCAGGAAAACAGGCAGAGAATGAAGAACTGAATCCCTGGAGCTGACTAAAGCAGCATCTGCTCAGGCATGGTTATAATATTGTTATTTCTGCAGTCAAACAACAACTGATTGCCTGGCATCAAAGAAAACTATTTGATGAATGGAGAGGTGTGAATTTGCAGAGATTTTTTTTTTTCCCCAGAAGTTAAATAATTTCATTTCAATGCCAGTGAGGTCAGTAAAGCATAAATCCAAGAATACATCTCTAATTAAATGATAAAGTTAATTGGATCTGAGTTTATTTCCTGATTAGAGCCTGCACTGCTGAGATAAATGCCAAGGAAAAGCTGAGGGAAAGATTTCTTTAAACTCCTATTGAGGGGCAAACTATGATTTGATTTGATCACAACATTGTTTTTAATGTTTAAGATGCCTTGAAACAAGAGAGATGACATTACTTCTATCAGTTAAGGAGATAAAAGGCAAATAAGCTGATACACAATCATCACTTGGTTCCTGAGCTCTGAGGTTTTTGGTATTACAAAATCTGAATGAATGAGGACCCATTGAAATAGAAAGAGATGCTGTGCTTGCTTTATATTAAATAAATCAAGCTTCCATTTTTCTGGTTAAAAACTAGGGAAAAAAATTAAAGCCACACAAACAAATGTCCCCCAGCCCAAAAGTTACTGATATTAACTCGTCAAGCAAATAGCTTAAGTACATTTCTCTAGCAGACACTGACTCTTGAGGAAAATCTAGTTTGATTTTACTTAGGAAGAAAGAAACAAAAAGCCAGTGAGGAAGCTGATCCAGTTAGTATTTTGCTTAAGGACACATTTCCCTACAAGTGCAAAAACGGTGTGATGGACTTTGATGTTAAAGCATCTCACTGGATTGCATCAAAATGTTAAATTCATTGCAGATCAGCCCCTAAATCTCCAGGTGTAACAGCAGGAGAGCAAACATGGATGTGAAACCACAGAACTGCAGCAGAAATGTCTGCCCAAGTCTAAAGGATTGGCTCTGAGACGTGGAATTTTCCCAGAGGTCTCAGTAAGGGGTTAACTGAAACGCCAAGCAAATATAATTTAGATGTCAACATTGTTAATTATTTAATTGCTCATAAAAGCACAATTGGTGCAGACTCAGCTATGAATGATGTCTCATTGCCAAGGCAAAGCTGGGGGAAGGGGAGGTTTGCCTTGGGAAATCTCCCAGTTTGGGTTGCCCCTACATCCCCCCACTGCCACGACCGCTGGAGGCAGCTCTCCCAAACTCCCAGCGGGGGAGATCCTTCCCACAAAACCCCTTGGAGATCCCATGGATTCACCCACTCCCACAGAAGGGCTCAGCAACGTGACAAGCTCTGCTTCTGGTCCAGGAGGAAGCCAAAACCATCAACACCATTTTTGTGTTACCTTTGATAAAGTATGGTCAGCAACAATTCAACATTTCTCGGAGCAATTGCTCTTCCTCACAGACCTACCACTCTGAATTTATCCCTCTGTGTTCATCCTGAGTGTGATGTATTGTTCTGTCAGACCTCTTGTTTGGTCTGATTTTTAACCACAACACCTCTGAGCTGAATTTTTCAAAAAAAAGCCATTCCGCACTGGTGGAAACTGTTTTTCACAAATAATTTTGTTCTTAAGTGAAACAGAAATTTTCACAGAATAACTTCTTGAAAAACAAAAAAAAATCCTTTAACATGGTATCTGGAGATGCACACATAAAACAAATATCTCATCTTCAGAAAAAGTGAAAGCCAAAAAGTAAAAAAATTACATTTTTCTCTTTCATGATATTCATGAGTCTTTCTCCCTGGCTGGGAGAAAGTGCCTGGGTATCTTCTATAGCTATTGCCACACATGCATAGCTATGAAATTAATTTTATTATGGAAATCAGACCTGCTTTTGTGCCACATTGTAAGCACAAAAAATATATAAATATATATTAAAAATATATATAAAATATATAAATCCTATAGATTTATTCCACACTTAACAGGACTTTATTAATAGACTTATCAAAAAAGCCCAAATTAAATCACAAAACAAAAAGAAACTGTGTTTGTTAGGCTGATTTAAAGTCATGTATGATTTCCAGTGGAAGTTTTTAAGTTGCCACTTTGGAATGAAATAATTAGCAATTCCAAAACATAATTTTTAAATTTCAAGGGAAATTGCATAAAACCAGAAAAAATATTGTAGAAAAATATTCAGTATGCTAAACAGATGAACTCTCTCTCTCTCTCCACATATTTCTGTATCGCCAAGACCCTACAGGAATCAGACTCGTTCTGCTTTACACTGTGTCCTAAACAAAGGAATTAGACTTAAATAAAACATACCCATCCCCACCAAAAATCTCAACCATTCCCTATTTAAATCACTCAGTAGATTTACAATTTATTCATATTTTTCCTCAAGAGATTTGGATTATTTCCAAATTACCAGGTAGCCTGCTAAAATTTGGGCATTACAGGTCAAAACCACATGGCCAAAAGTATTTTGGTGGGAGGATTTCTTTGAAAAGTGAATTTCCACTGCAGGTAAGCTTTTGTGAACACTTCCTATTATCTCAGCAGCATGTTTTCTGACCTCTGGACTTGGAAATCTCTTGCACAGTCTGGATTACCAATCTCATTTAAACCCATATTTAAATGGAGAATAACTGATTAGCCAACATCCTTTGTGCTACATAACAACACATCTCATGCTTTTGTAATGAAAAGAGTCATCCATTGCTTTTAATTTCTTTAACCTTGCACTGAAAAAAGCCACAATGGGGTAAAACTCTTTCTCCTGCAAATTCAAGGATTTGGGGTTTTCCACAAGTAAAACAGAGTTAAAAACACACTTTTCTCCACAGATGTTTGCTGGGCTAGAGAGCAATACTTTATATTTCCTATATACGTGAGGTATATTCAGAGTTTAAATTTTGTCTATAAACTTAATTTCCTTAAATCATGATGCTTGTATGGATTTCACAGCACTTACAAAATGTTTTTAAGTAAAACAGATATTACAAGATCACAAATTCATGTTTCTTTGTTGTGGGTCTTCTCACTGTCCAAGTGAAATGAGATTTTACCTGTACTTCTTATATTCTCTTCTCCATAATTCAATAAAATGAAATAATTTGAGTTACGAGATATATATTTCCCCTTCAAATCTCAGAAACTCTAAATATTTTATAGTTCAAATTAGATCAACCTGAATATTGTGAGGGACTCATGAAGTATTTCTAAAGTGAAACATATTTGGAAAGAGTTATGAATTGCTTCCATTACTCTCTACTTCTTTTGTTTCCTATTTTGAATTGTAGTACCTACATTTCTCATTCTTTCAAAGTCACTCAAATTTTCATGGTGGGAGTGACATTAAAACCAGTTTCATATGGGAAACTATTAAATTGGCTTAATTTACTTACATTGCTTTACCATTGCTGGAATTACTATGACTTTTTTTTTTTTTTTTTTTTTTTAAAATAAGGCCAGGGATATCCTTTAAAGGCTACGTGCTGATTATTACTGCACAGGTTTATGATTCAATTTGTGACCTTCATGTCAGAATTAAAGCTGTGGACTGAGATGGCTCAATTAACCTCATCTGCAAATCATTTACAACACAGAACACCACGAGTGTGGTATCAATCCCTAAATGTCTGGGTTTTTTTCCTCTATCAAAGTACACATCCCATTAACTGCCATTAATGATGCTGCTATTTAAAACGGGATTAAGGATTTCACACTGGGGAGGAAAAGAAAGGCCAGAGAAATTTTCTTTCTTTTAATTCAGTTTCATTCGTTTGAAAAAGAAAATTAACATTATCTAAACTGAAAACAAGGGCCAGAGAGTCATCAGAAGGGGGAAACTCTTTTTTTATCCGACTTGAGTTGTGCAACAGAATATTTCTGTTTCCTGGCACGTTCAGCTGATCCCTTATTCTCTTATTCTGCCACTAAAACTGCTCCTATTCTCTGGTGGAAGAAGATGGGAGCTATCATGTTTATGAAATAAAACAGGTACAGCACATTTTTAATTAATTACATCAGAGTTTGAATTTCATTAGAAATACTATTTAAGGAGCAGAGCAACAAATGTAGAATGAAGAGCTAATTAAGGGATGCCACGTATCACTCGATGTCACTGTCATTTTTCCCAGCTTTCCATGGAAAATAAATGCACTTTTCAATTTCAAAAATATTTAAATTTCCAATATATTCACTAAATTTTACTCAACTGATGCCTCACAAGTCACTTGGTAATTGTGATTTTGCTTGAATGTTAATCCTAGGTTTAATTTTTTTTCCTTTGCTTGCTCCTGGCAGTGGTTCTCAGCACTGTTCTGACTTTCATGTGCCTGCCTTCACCTTTTCCTGGTGAAGGAAGTGAAAAGGAGTGGAAAGGAACATTGTGCCTTTAAGCCCAACTCCTTGTGGGTGTTAACAGGCAAATACTCCACACACACCTGATTTATAAAACTGCACACTCAGCCTGGCAACTTCTCCTCCTCCCAAACATGCGACAACAGCGAAGCTTTGGTGAAGGGGGAAAAAAAATTAAAATAGAAAGGGAAGAGAGCCCCAGCCTTCCCTGGCTGAGTGGGCTGCTCTGCTGTGGTTGCGTGATGAGAGCAGCAAGGAAAAGCACGACAGAAAATCCCTGAATACCCAGCCTTTAAATATGCAGGAGCCTCAGGCACGCAGCAAACGCACCATCCAAACTGGAGGTGTGCAGGCGACAGACAGCAAACCCCCCTCACCCTCAGACAGCTTCGAGCTCCTTTGCTACAAGCCAAAAATTAACAAATTAAAGGGTCAGGGACAAGTAAGCAAAGTTGATTTGTGGTTTGTGGCCGTAACAAAGCTGTCGCTTCTCATGTTTATCCAGCGAGCAGTTGACTTGCAAAGACCGTCAGGTACGTGCTCATCTCCTCTGTCTGCACCTTCCACCCTTTTGTGAGGCAGAAAAGAGAAAATTATCATTATTTGGCTCTTCTATATTAAACCAATGCTTTTCAAACTTATTGAATGCATAGACTGCACCTACGAAATTATTGTTACATCCAGTTAACAAAACTTGCAAGGAAATAAATTCCTCACTTAAATATAAAACCCAAGGGTGTTCTCAGAAGGAGATGTACTCTGCAAAATGCATGGAATAGAGAGCAGTATTTACCAAACTCAGAGTTCAGCACACTGGGCTGCAAACAGTTTCAAATGCTGGAAAACCAGCACTCTCCTGCACCATTCCAACAGCAACCTCCCTGCACAGCCTCCTGAAATACAAAAATTCAGCCTGGCTTCTACCTGCAGAACCAGAAATACGCAGGTAATTTGCTAAGCAATGAGTATCAAAAGATGACTTTCTCCTGCTGGATTGCTCAAGGGAGCAGGTTAAAAACATGACTGAGTGCTCTCCAAGCTCCAGAGCCGTGTCCCAGATTCCCTTCTCTTCTCCCCATGTCCTGCTGGAACCCCAGGTCAAATCCCACCCGTCCCCCCAGCCCTGCCATGCCCATGCCAGATACTTAAACCTAATTTTTTTAAAAGGAAGGACATTTTAACATCATATTGTGATGGAGAAAACTGCAAGTGTAAATACAAAAGCTATTAGACAATAGGGGGAAGCAAATGTCATCAGCAAACAGCATCAAGATCGTACAAAGTGAAAAAGAAATACCAGCATAAAACATAAACAAAGTCTTGCTTAATCACAATGATAGCAAAATCCAATTCATTATTTTCACAGTGGTTTGGCTACCACCATTAACTAAAAATGACTTGTAAAGAGATATCCCATCACACAAGGAAATAATTCTAGCTATGTTTCACAGCTACTACAAAGCAAATTCCTCTCAGTTCCTTAGCTAGCAGTAAAGCTAAATGAGCTACAGAGAACTCCGCTTCTAATTGTTAGTGAAGCGAATAAACCAGAGTTAAAAATACAGTCTCAGTCACAATATTTCATTTTATGGTGTTATAAAAGCCAGGTATACTAATCACCCCAGCAATTAGATGAAATCACACTTAAGTGAATAGTTAAATATAATGAAATTCACTCTTCCTCTACCTGCCCCCCCAACCAGGGAAAGAAAGAATGAACCCACTTCAGTGTGTTAACCGTGAAAAAGAAGTACCTATTTAATCATTTTCTCTATTAAAAATATAAAACCCACAAACAAACAAAACCTTAATGATAATTACAGAGCCCATGGATTATGGGCAACCAAAGCAATACAAGGTATTTCCCTCCACAGCATCACAGAAAAACATTTATTTTCCTTCAACATTTGCACACAAAGCTGCAGAAGAAACGCACCGGGGGACAAACCCCAAACCCTACAAAAACAAATTATCCTGATGTGCTGCTCCTAATCAGGACCAACATATCAAGAGAATGCTCAGACTAGCAGCTTTGACCTTGGCAACCTCTCTTAGAGGGGTAAAAAACGGGGCTAGAACCAGAATTTCACAAGAGAAATTGCAACTTTATTCATGTTGTCCTAAATCCTGCTGAGGCTTGCATCCCATCTTGGCATTGCTACACATAATTTTTGTGAGATTGCTGCTGTTTGGGGGTTTTCTTACACAGGATTTGATTTTAATATTAATCATCCCTCTATTTGCATGCAAAGGGTATAAAAAGAGGTAGCAATGGACTTCATTCAACCTTCCCAGAGCCAGGATAAATCCAGGAGATCACCAAAAAAGATATTATTTGGAACACAAGTAGCATTATTTTATTTTGGGATGATAAGTTCTGATATAAGAAAGTGGAGTAGATGTTGAGTCATTTTATTTAACATTAAAAACAGAGAAGAAAATGCTTCTTTTAATTCCCTGTAAGTTTATTTCACTTATCAGCTTACATCCACAACAAAACCAAATCACACTTGTCAGTATTTTCTGTTCAGTTTCTCACAAGTAGTTAATCAAACAGTTACTATTTGTATTTTCTCAACTATATATTAAAAAAATAGTCTTAATTCTTGGATTTCTTCTTGTGCAAATGTTTCATTCTTTTTAGAACAGGAGCAAACTATTGTTCCTGACCCTTCTATACCTTATAATAGCATTAATCATGCTAAATTCTTTTGGTGCTCATGTGGATATAATGTAATTATAACAAATTCCTGAAGATAATTTCTTATTCCCCCTTGGTCTTCGGGACAAATCGAAAATACACTGAATTTGTATAAAGGAAAGTATGCCATAAAAGATAACAGAGAGGCTATATATTAAATAATAAACAGTAACAAGGAAGAGTAAAATTTTTCAAAATAAACCTGCTATATGATAGAGAAAAATTAATTTCTAATGTATTTTCCTATTTTTGTGTCACTGTCCAAACCAAACAATATTTGAAGAACCAGATTCTGTATCAGTAGTTTACAGTTTTAAGAGTTCTCCTTTCCTTCTTTTTGTCTAACAAAACCCCCCATGAGAGATATTTAGGATACATTCCTTTTAAAATGCAGGGAAAACAATTGGACGCTGAACTTGCACATTCTCAAATAACAAAGTCTAGCAAATGCACAAATTTCAGATACAGATAAAAGAAAAAATATGCAAAAAACCAGGAAATATTAATTGTTATTATGGAAATTTGACATTGTGTATTTAGAAAGGAAACCTGTAGTAAGGCTTCAATATGCAAAGTGTATCCAGTGAGATTTACAATAAAAAAAAATTCTGCAGCATATCTCAATAACAGTACTAGATACCAGAATTTTTAAAATATATCTTAACTATATATTTTAAAATATAGTCCTAAACCAGTGTATTCTTTGAAATAAGTATCATCTATGAGAAAATTATAAAATAACCGTGGTAGTTAATCCATAAAGGAAAAAAACTAAGATTTTGTGTAGCTCGAAAAAAAATTAATTACAACTTGCAGTGTCAATTGTCCAGAAAATGTAGATGTCATCATTTTTTTAAAAAACTAAAATTAGAAAAAATTGCTGCTTCTCTATGTAGTCTTTAATATGATTCTCTTCCTCTTAGACATCAAATAAGGTTCTACTGGAGACCATCAGGAACAAAGGGAATTTTAGGACCAGAGCAAGAATGATTTTAGAGCAGTGAAACACACCAATAAAATAATTCTCAGAGTACATTTCGCCCAGTGGAGGTCTAGCATTGTCCAGTTAGCACTCTTGAACAAATTCTTTAATTTTTTATGTGTTGAACAATGTCCATGAAAGTGAAACATCGTTAAGTTCCTAAGCAGCATCTTTTCATGATGTTTTAAAATCCTGCCCCTGCTCCCTTCACTTTGCACCCTTTCACCTTGTCCCACATTATCTCATATTCCACAAAGAGGAATCCAATATTTTAAAACTTGACTGACTGACGCAATGCGAGTTTTCACAAAAAGAAAAAATCCCCTGCTGGAGAAAAGGCTGATCATTGCTTAGATTCAGGATTAAAGAAAAAACCAGGGTTTAAGGCTATAAACTTCCCAGTAGCCAGAAGTATGATTTCCTCTGTTTACACGACTCGAAGCACAGAGGGTGCCCCTTCCTGCTCACACCCTGTGGATGCTGCTGCAGCAGAGTAAATAATTATAAACACTTCCCTTTGTACAGCCTGACTTTGTTGATAACACCAACTCCAGCCAGCCCCTCGCCCAGAAATCAAACAGCGCGTGGCACTCGAGTATTTATTTTTCCAAGATGCAATTGGGAAAAAACTTTAGAGGAGGGAGCAGCCTCTGATGTGTCAAGCCCATTTCATTTTCACCTTTGGGCACGGCTAAAAGAGATGCTGCTCTCCAAGGTTTCCAGAATATCGTGGGCAGGGCAGGGCAGGCTGAGGCCAAGAGACGGAACCCGCCCCACGTGTTTGCACGGACTAAAAACAAACTGAATCCAGGCATCTCCAAGGAAAAAGCAGGGCAAAATGGATACAGGCACAAGGAAGCAGGGCAAATTCATTTCTTATGTATTTTCCCATTTTCATGTTGCTATCCAAACCGAACAATATTTGGAGGACCAGATTCTGTACCAGTAGCTTACAATTTTAAGAGTCCTCCTTTCCTTCTTTTTTGTATAACACAAAACCCTCATTTGCTCAAGGCAAATCCCTCCCTTGCCCAAAAAATAAACCAAAATAAAAATCAGATTGCTTCTGTACCGAGCAGTGAACCTGTAAACTGCTTTCCACAAGTCAGAGGTTTGCCCTTTGTAACAAAAAACATCTCTGTAAAGAAGAGGTAAGCGAAAGAAAGAGACACTCAATAAATCCTTGCTTCCTTCCCTGCTCTCTGTACCGAGCAATGAACCTGTAAACTGCTTTCCATAAGTCAGAGGTTTGCCCTTTGTAACACAAACATCTCTGTAAAGAAGAGGTAAGCAACAGAAAGAGACACTCAATAAATCCTTGCTTCCTTCCCTGCTCTCCAGACAGCAGGCACGGGAATTCCCTCCACCGACCCCTTTATTTGTGAGAAGCTGAAGAAGAAAATCGAGGAATGAAGCCTGGAGCTTCCCTTCTCCCTGACCTCTCACTCTCCAGCCCAGTTCTCCCTTCCTACACATTTCCATTATTCCAAAGGGAAAGATGCACAAACCTCAGCAATGCATTCCCAACTCCTCATCCTACAATTAGGGGCCTTTATTCCTGCCTGGGTCCACACTTCTCTGCTATTTAGCTCAGCTCCTGGCTCTGGCTGTGGCTGGGGAGGCAGAGGAAGGGAATTCTGAGTTCCCAGACCTCCTTAAACTGCTCAGAGCAGCATGGCTAATCTGACCACGCAACATTCAGAACAAGTGCTCTTAGAGGGAACCTTCCCTTTGTTTAAAAAAAGCAAAACAAACCAGAAAACCCTTCCCCCTCCCAGCCACCCCGCCTGGGCATTAAAAGCAATTTTTTTCCATACTGTGGCTTTTTCCTCCCCTCCACCCCCATCTCCATTTGCCTCCCCAAGAGCCTCTTTTGGGGGGCCTGAACCAGCTGGCATTTTTGCACAAGCAAGTAACACCCCAAAATTGTCATCTTCCTGCATATAACAGGACTTTTCACACGAGGAAAGTGCCTGAGGTGCCCTTTTTTACAATTTTTTTTTTTTTTAATGAAGTGGTCTTTGACTTTTAGGTGCTTGTGGCTGGATCCATTGAATCCACCCACTTTGTGTGCTGTGTTATCTGCTTCTCCCAGCAAGCCTTCTCTCCTCTGCAGCAGATTTTGCTGCCATTCCATCAGGCTTCACTCCTAAGGGGCTTCCAAAACACCAAAAGCAGCAGTGTGAGAGAAACTCAGCTGCCACTGAGGGCAGTCCAGACCATGTGCTGCATTTGCCTTTCCCTTTACACTGAATGCCACGTTCTGCACCACATTCTGGCTGCCTCAGAAAGGGAATATTTTAATATCACACAAAAAAGTGAGCAGTTCACATAATTGTCACTATTTTTTCTTCCCACTGTCTGAGTGATATTAAAAAAAACAAACAAAACAAAAAATAAAAGGAGGGGGAGAGCATTGGTGTTTTACAAGGAATGAAAAGGAAGCAGCATTTCATTTCTGTCTGGGGGTTTTGCTTAACACCCGTTTGTTCACACAGTCCTGCTTGCAAAAAAATATTTGTTTGATATAAAGGACATTGAATAATTTATGCAATATTTAATAATGCAGTAAACCAGGGAGAGTTCAGCAAGGCAGGCATGGCACTCTACATTATTTGCCTTGCTTTCCAAATAAACCCCCACCCTTAAAACACCATTAGCACATGCAATATAACAAAAAAAAAAAAATAGAAACACTAATTAGGAAATTAAACAAAGCATCTGGATTAGTTCAGAGACTACAGCATCAATTTTCCGTGTCATGTATTTTTGATTAAAAAAATAATAGTAAAGGGGCTATGAGAACAAAATCAAAATGAATGGATCAGGGTTTAAATCAGCCTCCAGATCATTCCAGGTGGGTCCAAAATCATGGGAATAAAATCACAGCAGAGCATTAGAGTGGTAATAAATGACTGATGGTTCTGCAGCCTGCTGCATGGGGTATCCTGAAAGCAAATACATTTCAGAGCAGCAATAATTGCATCAAGCCAAGTCCAAAGCTTTCACAGTGTATTAAGGGGCTCCTGCCTTTTCATTCTTTAAAAAACCATAATATACACGAGTAATAGATCAACTTCCAAGGCAATTTACTTTGTTTTGTGGCTTTTTTAAAAGCATTTAATGTACCTTTTACTCCTTCCTCAAAGTTGTTTTCCTGTTTTGGCATCTCCAACCCAGCTTTCAAGAGATGTTATTTTTCTGAGTAAGAACAGCAGAAAGAACTCCACCTATAGAAAAAATTGTAGAATATTATGTAACATCATAAAGAAGATGGAAATTTCTTCCTTCTATTTTCACATTTCTTAAATATTTTGATGAGCCATGCACCAAGGCCTGATTTTTAAACTGTTGAGAGACAATTAGGGTTTAAAATATTTGGATGTTAAAAGGTAAATTATATAAGTCTAGGTTTTGAGTACTTTTGTGTCCTCCAAATTATGTTTCAATGTTTAGTTTGTTGAATTAACTCCATTGATGATAGGTTTTCTTTTCAGACTGTCCATTTTGCTGTCCAAGAATAAAATGTGTTTTACTGAAACTAACGTGACCTTGCAGTTGTCCTAAATTTATTATTTAGAGTTTGGGGCTTTTTTCCCTTAAAAAGACCCAACTATTCACATAATAAATGGGCTAGAGTCCTTATATTGTATTGTTCTTACTGAATAAAAAGCAAAATATTACCTATTTCCTACCAAAAAAAAATCATGTCAGCTTATATATATTCCATCTTTCTTTTTATAAACACTGGCTTTAAAGATAAAAAAAAAATATATATTGGAAGTTTACAACTTTGCATTCATCACCAGCTTCAAGATCTAAAGGAGATGTTTTTTACTTGGACTGCATTCATGTGAAAAAGTAAAAATCAAAATCAAGCCTTATGATCTCTCACCTGAGCTAAAGCAAGTTTTCCTATCTGTCACCATCCTTGTTTGCCATGAGAATTCCTAATGCAAGTTATGTTTCACTGCGAACCATAAAATGCATTGAATGTCCAGATATCACTTCAAACTAGAATTTTCTCATGGACAAATTTGTTTCCAAATTTTATTTTCCCTGACAGATTCGTTGTTTTAATCAGTCTGGAAAGGTTCATTGCTTCAATGACTTAAGTGTCCTGCCAAGGGAGGGTGACCTCAGGGAACGCAAAAATCTCCCCTCTGTTGAAGCTGGGGTTTTGTCAGTCTCTGCTTGAGCTCTTCCAGAATTTTTGTGGACTCTCTGAGCAATGTAACAAGCTCACACCACTCATAACAAGAGGCCAATAATAGCAATTAATAAAAAGCTCCAAACTCTACCAAGGAGAGAAGATTAATCATTGTGGTAATTAATGTGTTAGTGTTGTAGAAAGCACCAAAGGCAAAGCCCTTTCATTGTTGTATTTAAATATTTCATACACTTCATGTTCATCAACGTACTCATAAGCCACTGAATTGCAAAGGAGATGAAAGAGCACATCAAGTTCAATTCCTGCAAAATAAACAAGGATGTGCAGGTGTTTATCGATTGCGTTTGTATCTAGAAAAGCTTTATCGTTACAATGCACTCTGCTATTTACAGAGGAGATAAATCCCTCTGGCTCTCAACTGAGAAAAGCCCAACCATTAGGCTAAATTTCATGTTTGTCTATCTAGTTCCCACATTTGCCATCCTGCAATCCATCCATTCAGGGCATGCAGAAAAACAAAGGGCAGGAGGGCAGAGAAGGATTATTTTTTGGGCGTTCAAGCACATTTGTTGCCCTCTTTCCACCCCACAATCCATGCCCGAAAAGCAAGTCAAAACCTGCAGATGGCCTCTTCCAGTGAGAGGGCAGAGGAGGAGGGAGAGGCACAGTGGGCAGCTGCTGAGGCAGAGCTAATCCGAGAGGACAGGTCCTGCTTATTATGGAGCCACCGCCGATAATAAAACCCGAACCAAACCGCCGACCGCAGCCCAGCGGAGACTCCCCGCCTCTTGAATTTTTAAACTTCTGGAAGCTCTTGACACCGAGGTGGATCAAATATCCCTCTAGTTAGCGTGCAAATACCTACTTAAGCAGCCCAGCAGGCCCCAATCTGTGCAAAAATTTCAGGTGAGCGCCGTGAAACAGCCCCTAATTATGATGTTCCATTACCCCTTTCCCCAGCGCCGCAATTGGCCCTGAGCGGTCACGGCCGATTTATTTCAATTAGCTGCTCACGGGCTCGGAGTTATGACAAATTCATGTTTTGGCTGCAGGAAATTGGTGGCAATCACGAAACCACCAAAACATCAAAACACTGGGGAGGTGGCTCAAACCCCTGGGCTGGGAGAGCATCGCTGCAGCTTCTCCTGGGTGTTTCCTGCCCTTTTAAAGGCTGGGAAAAATTTTAAAAAAGTGCCTCCTCTAGATGGCATTAGGAAAAGAAGGTTGTGTTCTAGTGCTCCAGCAAAGAACTGCTCTTTGAATATTTGTCTTCAGAATAGTTATCTTTTATATTTATCTATTTATATTTATCAACGGAATGTTTGTCTTTTCTGTTGCCTTTTTGTCTCTGTCCATGCAGCAGGTAAAAAGCGGTTGTAGAAACTGTTCGCAGTTTATATGGGTTATAGCTAAAATAATTAAATTAGAAGTTACATCTAAAAAAGCAGGAAACAAAACCAACATACTCCATTTATGTCAGTAAAAGAAAAAAAAAAAAATCACTTTTCACTCTACCCACAGATTCAAGTGCAATGTCAAATTCAGATGTAAGCAAATCTCTTTCTGAAATCAAAGGAGCTGATTTTGACTCCTTGTCTTTTTAAATAACACCTTTGTCTCACACTCCTTAATGTAAGCATTAATTTTGACAGCCTGAAATGTTTTCATGGAGTCATTAAGTTCAACAGCCTGTCAGGTAAATTCAAGTGATTGAAATTCACCTATCTTTTACAGATCAAAATACCTCACTTCTTTCCCAAAGCTGACTTAAAGCCATAACTCTTCTGGTTAGTAATTCTTTCCTTTCTTAGTTTTCCCTTTCTATACCATAGAGGGAAAAAAAAAAATATCTGACAGCACTAAAGAAAAATGTTGTGATATTAAATGGTAGTAATCTATGAAATCTATTATGATGCAGTCTCGTGGCATGATTATATTGATTTTCTGTAGGATATGCAAGTGCATACAGCATAAATATTGCCATAAATTAAGCTACAGGAGGATAATTTTCACAGTAGTGCAAGGAAATTAAAGCTATGTGGAAATTTTGCTACATGCAGGAGAAGCACAGGTAAAAGCATGGATTGGTTTTTAAATACTGGGGGCAACAAAGTACCCACATGCCTCAAATTACTTCAACAGCTCACTGTTATAATTTATAATTATATAAATTTGTTTATATGTTTATTTATTTATAATTTATAATTATTTATTTATAATTTCAGAATAGTATTTGTTTTCTCAAAATAGTGATTTTGTGTCTGGTAGAAGAGCTGGTTGAATATCTTCTGAAAACAATAAAATTAGTTTTCCATTTTAAAAACATAAACTATTCATACAAATAAAACAGCTGTCAGGAATGTGACTATTCTGAAGAAATTTTTCACTGAAAGAATAAAAAGATATTTCTTTATATTTTTTGACGCTTCACTGAGAGATATATATGTATATAGGAAGAGTGTGAAAACAAATGTTTTATTTCCAAATTAGAAAGCATGAAAATCAGTGTTCCACTGCAAAAAAAAACCATGTTGTAGAAATTAGTCATGTTGGTTCTTACAGAAAAGCAATTCTTATCCCTCTCTATGTCTATTTATAGTAAAATTGGAATAAAAAGACTAAATTTGTGGAGAAAAAATTATACCAATAGTGCCAAAATATTTCTTTTAAGTAAAAAATAATGTCTGAAACAAAGTGACTGCATGACTTTAATTTTCAATAAACATATCCTTAATTTTACCAGGTTTTGTCAATATTTTTTCAACCATTCTTCAGCTTCAACTGAAGTAATATTAGTAATAAATTATCAGCAATAAACTTGATCTGAAGTTACTTAAACTGCCAGCAGCCCACGATTAGAACTGTGGAAGAAGTGGCAACTCTACAACCATGCTCAATTTTATTCCAAGTTTTGCCAATGGGAAGACAGAGTCTGATGCACTTTTAGAGAAAATAAAGAGTTATTTGTTCATTTCCAGTCAAATTCTTAATCCATCAGCTGCATGAGAAAGAAATATGGATTTTCACAATGGTCATATGCAACAGCTCAGTTTAGGAGTTTTTAAAATATTACTGAAGAATAAATTTTGCTCTGAGAAGGAATATTGCCCAAGAGTTTTAAGAAACTGAAAGAACAATGCTTGAGCCTAGAACATTAAATCATTTCATTTCCTAAGGATCTAAAGGAATTTTATGGCTCCCCAGCAGCACAAGAGGAAAGGTCCTCATACCAAAACTCCAGATTCACACTTCAAAGCTCCTGTTTATTTACAAAGCAGTGTAAGTGCTTTGTAATTTTTAATTCTGCTTTTAACTGCAAATTAAACATTTGGCCAAAAGGTATTTCTAATAAATATTTCCTGTAACTTAACCCTCTAAGAAGACACATGCACTCAGGAAGAAATACATCATGCTGCCCAAATTTGAAGAGCATCACAAAAGCACATTTTTTAGATGTCAAAGAAATTTTTTATTAACGTACTTTGTCAATGAAAATACATCTATAACATTTGAATCTGCAATACTAAAGAGTGTAAAAATCTAACTGGGTAGAGTTTCTAAGAGCTGGAAAACATCTCAAGATCTCCTGGCACACAGGCACATGAATTAACTGCCTTGTGAGGGCATCCCTCAGCGTTTTCACCTATTGAAATCTGGCAAAATAACATTTTCTGTCCTACAGAAACTGTTTTTGTGGGTGAGAAAAAAAAAAAATTGAAAACTTTCATTACACAACCTTCAAATCAAGTTCTGACTTACACGTAGTGCACTTTTGTGCACATGCAACATATCAATCAGGCAACTGGCTGAAAGTAAATGTCCTTTCCATTAAAAAACAAAACAAACAAAAAAAAAAACCCAAACAAAAAATATCCCAAAAACAAACAAACAAAAAATACCCACAGCTGAGTTCAAGTATCCAGATAGCCAAAAAGAGAAATTTCATTTGGAAGGCATCTTCTGGGTGAACCTGGCTAGAAGTTATCAAATTCCTTGTCACGTGCAAAGGATGTTCAGGAATGGCTTTAAACAAAGTGCACTGGAAAACCCTGAGTATATGCATGTATTCCCTATTTAACAGAAGCCAAAGACATAGAAAACAGTATTTATCCTTAAAGAGAAGCACAAAATACTTTGAACACCAAAACCTGAGGACAAGGGCAATTTAAAAAAAGAAATTGTTTGGTTGTTCAGGCTTTTTTTTTTTGGGAAGTGGCAGAAGCCAAAGACATAGAAACAGTATTTAACCTTAAATAGAAGCGCAAAATACTTTGAACACCAAAACCTCAGGACAAGGGCAATTTAAAAAAAAAGAAATTGTTTGGTTGTTCAGGCTTTTTTTTTTTGGGAAGTGGCTCTTTTAGATACCCCAAACTACTGTGTGCACCCAAGCTGATGTTATTTTGTGTTCCATTGGCTGTGGAAGCTGCTTCTAAAGAAAATTCGGTTTTTAGGAGTGCTGCATGCATGCAAATTGCTGTTCTGGCTCAGGGATATAAAACAGCCTGCAGCAAAGAAATGTCCAAGCCCAGTCCCTCAGAAATCCCCTGAGAAAATGGGTACTCACAACATTTTTGTATTGTTCCTGGTTTTTTCTCTGTTCTGACCTGCTCTCTTCAAACTTTGAGTAGTTTCAGTATAAGATCTAAAAAGTATCCATCTCTCTCAGGTTTTCACTGCTTTTTTTGTTATTTGAGTCTTCAGCTTTCAGAATTCATTTCAGAATTTCCAAGCAATCCTCCCTCTATTTTTTTCTCTCCAGTGTTACTGTTGTTTTACAGACACACACCCAGCTCAGGACTTACCTAAGCAGGGAACAGAATAACCCCACAGAGAATGGAATTTTCTGCTTTTATGGGTCATTGGTCTTCAATGAAAATTTCTAATATGATCTGTTAACATTTCTGCTGAAGAACTTCATCTGCCAGAACCTGACCTACCTCCACATTTGAAAAGCTTTTGCAGCACACATTCCTTCTTCAATCTTTGCAATAAAATATTCTGCTCCCTTTATGGCTTTTTTTTTTTTTAATTCTGTTTGCACAGTCATTAGTGACCCTTCCAAGACACTTGATCCATTTTCCATATGACCCATTTGCTCATCTGTTTCTCCAACTGCAAAACCAGGGGTCAGGAATATAATATGCTTGAGCAGGAAGTCTCTAACTTTCCAGTCCCAAACATTAGCAAAGTTACACCCAGGATTTTTAATTCAATGCAGCCTTACCAAAACACAAAAGTGAAATAATTTAAGGCAGTCTTTGGAAAAGAAAAAAAAAAAAAATGGAAACAAATAGAGCAATGTGATGAGTTTTATTAAAATACTGGATTTCTTCAGGCTGAGTTCTAAACTGAAACCACAACTTTAATCAACCCTTAATTACATAACTTAATGCACACCAGAAGTTAAATTCAGCCATCCCATTAAGAGAAAGAATAAGTAAACATGGATTCATTTCTAAGAAGAAAAACATCGCAGGGAGGCCATCACTCAACTCAATCTCCCCCCAGACCTCATGAAAACCAAAATATTTTGCCAGGGTTGTTTTGCTTTCTGGTAAGAGAAGTAAGCTTTGAGTTTCAACATTGTTACCTGTGACTGTCATGCCAGGTCTATTGGGAGGATAGAAAATTCATAAAAGGTCAGATAAACAACCCAAGAAGATCCTCTCTGTGAAACGAAGAGGATGAACCTGTAGGACATCAATTCAGCACAAAGTACTCAAGTGTTCTTGTAGAAGAGGTTTTTGAATGACAGGATTAGTGAAATCCAAAGAACACCCTGAAAAGTCATGTCCTGTCGCTGAGTAGATCAGCAAACTACTTGGTGAATTTCATATGTTGATTTCAAAAGGGCAGAAGGTCCAGCAACAGTGAAATCTACAGTTTTCTTTGACATCCTTTTGAAGAAGAAAAGGTAAACGTGAATTTCTGGGCAAGTGCAAGACATCCAAGGTACTCCAAACAGAAACTCAATCAGCATTAAAACTCAGACTGAAGTCTCAGAAAGTCTTTCCAAAAGTTCTCAGTTCATCTTTATTACAAAGACACACCAGTGTAAATAGTTATTCCCAGGAGCCCTTCAACACTTACAGTACCACTGAAAACTGTCCTTAGAAGTGCTGAGTGAAAAATTAAAACTCTTAAATTCTGCTTTCCAGAGGGTGAGAGCAGGAGAGGGAGAGAAAGATCAGCATCTGAGGAGTGACTGAGGGAGCTGGGTTCATCCCTGGAAGCAGGTTGGTATCTTTTCCCAGGTAAAAAACAACAGCATGAAGGGAAATGTCCTCATGTGACAGGGAAAGTTTAGATTGCACATTAGGGAAAAAAAAAAAAAAAGGCCATTTCATGAAAAAGGTGGTCAAGCCCTGGAACAGACTGCCCAGGGAAGTGATTGAGTCAAGACTTTTTTCCCTTTGGGGAATATCTATGAAGAGTGTAAATAAGAGTGAAATTTTGTCTGGACATAATCTCTTTTCCATCTCAGATAGTTTTTTTAAATGTCTAGGATACCATTTCAACCCACACAGATTTGTGAGAATAAGAGAAAAAAGTGGTTTATCAAAACCTGAAGGTTTCTCAGTTTGGTAGAGAAAGATAAATTTTTAGTTGCCCCACCATCCCCATTCTAAGGAAACCATCCGAGTATTTTTTCCTAGGCAAGAACATATTTGAAAAGCTGAAATTCAATTAACACCAGGCAAACAACCAAATTATATTATCTTCCCAAAATCCATATTCAGTGCTTTAATAACCCTAATCATTTTACCCTTAGAGAAATATTTGAACCCAGCTGTTTGGCTGGTGAAGGGCCAGTGGTATGCCCACACTTCCAGGGTATGCAGGCAGCATGCACAAAGCATAATCCTGAAATATTTACAAAGCTTGTAGGTACACAGGACAGGGAGAATGAACTATTCATGCTAGAAGACATTATTAACCAATAGAAAATCAAGGTAAAAGCAGAACAAATCACTTTTAAGCTACAATATAAAACTTTCTGAATCTGTTCCAGCACGAGACTGGCAGCTCCTTATTTGCTTCCTCCATCTATAGCTGACACTTGCTCAAACCTCTCAAACAATACTCTCCTCTAGCTAGGAGAATTATTTGGTTTATTGCTTCCATTATCACACAGTCAGGCCATGAGATTTCAGGCTGTAGATTTCTGCCAGGGCGCTGCACAGAGCGTACAAGAAAACACAAACTTCAGATGTTCTCCAAGTCACAGAAGAGCAGGAAAGCTCTAGGCAATATTGAGACCACCAAAAAAATTGATCCTGCTGGTCAGGAGCAGCCAAAAAAAATTAAATTCCTCCCTCTCCTCACAGCACCAATAATTTGGAGCATATGCAGGCTGTAGTCCCTTGGGACCCTGGATACTCTTGATTTTCAGAAACATCCCTGAAGCTCCTACAGGAACAAATATTTGGGGAGAAGCCTATGCGGCAAAGATGAACCAGAAATCATCACTAAACTGGAGAAAAAGAGGCTGGGAAAGTCCACAGAATTCTGTCTGGTAACAATCCGTACCCACTTTCAGTACTAAGAAGAACTAAAGCCGTGCAAGACAGAAGTTTTTCTGCAAACCACGAGCTCATGTTAATGGCTAAAGCTGGCCACACAGCCACCAGCAAGAGAGCTGTGGAAACTCCTGAAACAGATGACCTTGGTTAGCTGCAAATCAAGAGCATCAATGCAGGAATTCCTAGGTGAAGTTTCATCACCTAAATTACATCAGGAAATCAAACTGGGCCCCAGCATTGCCTTCATGCCCTGTGAAAATCCAGCTGTGTTCAGCTATTACTGATCAATGGCATTAATTCTGTAGCAGTGACTGCAACACTTGTCTTTGCTGAGAGATGTGGCACAGCCTGAGACCAATAATCCCATGACACAGTGCACGAGCCTTCCAATAAAACACAAGGTAAACCTGTCTGTGATTGAGAAAAATATATTGTCATTTAGCAAACTAAGTGCTCTGAAATAATTGTGTGGTACGAGCCGGGGCTCACCAGTGGGTATTCAGAGGTGATTCTCTCTCTGATCAAATTCCAGAGCTTTTCAATAATGATTTTATGACTTCCATTACATTAAATGCCACAGTGCCTTTATCAACAAGAAAAATGGTACCTGCAGTGCCAAGTGCAAAATTTATCAGCCACCACCCCGAATGAAGAGGGCACTGCTGGTGCTGGTGCTTTCCCAAACACAGGACTAATTTAAGGTTACTGAGTTGTAAGGAGACCGTGAAAAGGTCGATTTGAGGCATTATTCACCATCCTCTGCCTCATGTCCCTGGGGGTGCAATATGGCACAGATCTGCTTCAGGGAGGGTCCTCCCAGGGTTAATCCCTGAGGCTGAGAACAATCACTGACCATGCCATGCTGCCACATGTGGCAGCAGCATTTTTGGGCAGCCTGGGACAAATTTTGGGTGCCTCTTTGAGGACAGACATGGCCTGAGAAGGAACAGATACCCCAACACCCAGCACTGCCTGCAGGCAATACATCAGATTAAATCACCACCCAGAAATCCATCAAAAGCCTGGAGCTAAATAAAGGCTTGTACACAGAGCTCCAGATCAAACCTACTTTAAAATAAGATATAAATATGTCTCAGTCTTTTAACAAAATTGCTGCATCCACTAAAGCATGTGTAGAACAGGAGCAATGATAATGATCTCCTTGTAAGATAAGCAATGACTGCAGAATATTTTAAAAAGCCTTTGAAGCTGCTCTACTACAAGAAGATGATATCATTCCTGGTACACTCGAGGCTCTCTAAAAATTATATACAGCTCTGACAAATGAAGGAAGCAGACTGAAATCAGCCAAGGGACAAAAGCTGAGATGTGAAATCACTTACAAGCAAGGAACTGAATAAACTCGATTTTTGGCTGAAAAGACTGAGCCTAGAAGTGAGAATTGTCAGCACTACCCCTATTGGCAAAATTATCTTGGGATTTCATCTCCGAGCACATTGACAAATTTCCTCTCAAGATGGCAGGGAGGAATTTAAGTAGTTGATTTTTGGAAGCATAACCTCTAGCACTGAACTTTTCAAGCAGAATTTGATGGTGTGAATAGGGCACCCAAAATTGTGACAACTTGAACTGATGATGGACAGATTCTTGGCTAGAATCCCAAAAAAATCCTTAAGGAGGTAGGGACTACAGTTTTGGCATCTTACATTTATGGGATCTAAACTACATGTAAAGATAATTTAAATTTTATGCTGTTCTGAAATAGTCCCAAGTAAAGCAGTGTAAATATTTTTCCAGCAATGAGCTAACCTGAACTGCAACAAATTTACTCAGAATTAAATACTTTGTTTCATCGGAAACAATGTTTTTTTGATGCTTAAGCCTTCAGTTTCAGCCCATTTTGAAAAGCAAACAATATTTTAGAAAATAAAAGCAAACATTTGTTTGCTAAGATTTCTTTTAAAAAATTATTTCTTGAATTAGGTAGGAAAAAAAAAAAAAAGGTTTGTCCATTGTTCCCTCTCAGCAACAAACTAGATGGTAGAAAAAAACAAACCAAGTCCTTGGGAGTGTCTGTATCAAAGCTGGAATATTTTGTGTTCATCTCCAACTTAGCACATTAACCAGCACTGGATGGTTAAAACATCACCCTATGTGTTCTTTCCTTGTTATTATTCCAACAGCAGGAATTTTAATGGACAGAGGAACATCTGCTGGCTTGAGATCTTGGCATCTTTTTTTTCATGCAGTCAGACTAACAACAGGGAGACCTTGGCCAATATTTGCCAAAACAGGACTTTTCATCTCAAACAAACACACACCAACCTGATTTCTGGTAAGACTGGGGGAAGATGCGCTTGGAGAAGCTTCTTTTTTCATCTATTTTTGGTTTTTTTTCCATTTCATTTTACTTTCTTTTTCCTCCCTCCTTCCTCTGATGCCCTGTTCCAGAAAAGCAGCAGCTAGAAAAACAATTTTCTACGTTATTTGGTTCCTATTTCAGTTTAGTAGAACTCAGCCCTGTGCCATCCTTTGGACATGGCAGTTTCACATAAAATTAAGAGCTCCCACTCCATGCCTGGGGGTGGCACAGGAGCCAGGAAGCCACAGAGCCACTTTTGTCTGCCCTGAAAAGTTCTCTGCACTGGGAACCCTGAACCACACAACTTTTCCAGCATAACAAAAAGGACAAAACACAAATCAATCTCGTCTTTTTCTGTGGGACAGAAACATTTCACTTTCCTCTTCCCTCCCCAGGTTTTAATCTGTTAGGCTTTTCCAGATCCTGGAATCTCAGGGGTATTTAATCCCAAAAGGAATTGAAATAAAATAACTTTTATTGTCATCTGCTTTACTGTTTATCAAGTAAAAGATGCTCCATACAGGTACTGCTAGGACTCGATTCACGCCTTCAAAATGTCACAGAGGTGTCAAAACCGTGCACCTGGTTTTGAGAGAGAATGTGCAACATTTTATCCTTGCACAGTTCCTTCTATCTTAGAGTTTAAAAATGCCTATTACACCTATTACACCTCTGCCAAGAAATATTACCCCAGTTGTGGGTGTAAACTGGAGAATACAGCACTGAAATTACCTGGGCAGAGCAGAGGTGTGCAGAGAAATTCAAGAGAAGAGTTTGGTTTCCAGGTGTCCCATGACAATCCTCCTCTTACAAACCAAATTAATTTTGTTTTACTTGGAAAAACAGGTAACATTAACATCATTTCATGGAGAAACAGAAGCCAATAAATTTTGTACATGCTGCTTAAACACTCAAAACATCAATTGCACTGCAGCACCATAATTATTGTTTATTAAGGCAGGTGGAATCAGAGAATATCCTGAGCTGGAAGAGACCTACAAGAATTGAGTCCAAGTCCTGACCCTGCATGGGACAAGCCAAAAATCACACCAGGAGGTGCATGAGAGCATTGTCCAAACTTTTTTTGAGCTCTGTCAGGCTGTGCCCATTCCCTGTTCAGTGCCTGACCTCTCTTTAAGGGAAGAACCTCTTCCTGATGCCCAGCCTAAACCTCCCCTGGCACATTTAATTGCTTGAAGTGAAGAGAAAGGACACAGATACCTTTTCATTATGGTTTGGCACACTTTCCTCTGCCATGGCCTACAGTTAAAAATTCTTTCCTTGCAGCTGTGACCAAAGGAGCTTGATGATAAACATTCAGAATTTCAGCCTCTCCAGAATTTTAAGAGACAGATATTGACCTCTCCAGAGATAATTGAAGCTTGCCTTCCCTTTTTAAAATGAGTCATATCCCATTGTAGCCTACAAATCCATCAGAAGAAGCAAGTGAATTTCTTGGAGGCAGGACATGATCCATCATCAAAAAACTTGAAAGCTGATGCTAAATCACTAAGTGCCAAGTGCCTTTCTTTGATTCAATAAACCAATCCCTCAGTGAAAACAAGTGCAAGAACCATCCATTTCAGCATTCCTCAGAGAGTGGAAGGACAGGAAATTAGGAGAGTATCTTTTTGTCTGCCAGCTGGAGACAAAAAGTGAAGGAAAGATCTACTAATGAGGTAAAAAGGAGTTGAACATGTCTTGTTTCCAGAGTATCATCCTCAAAAACACCATTGAAAAGCATTTTTTATTCAAATTCTCACTCTTGAGAATTGAGAACTGCAACAAAAATACACACAGGGCCCTGAGCATCAGCTACCCACAGGCTGATGTAACTTCCTAGTGATTTGGCACTTGCATTCAAAATCTAACACAGAGTGCTGCATTTTTAAAACTTGGAGATCACTAGGGCAAAAATAAATGGCAGGTTTGGAAGATAATTATCTATTAAGATAAGGCAACATAGCAACAAAGAAAAAAAAAATCCTGGAAAATTGCAGAAAAATTCTACCTGCATTGACCAGTTTTGTGATACCAAGATATTTGAAAAATTTTTCTGTAGTCGTTTAATCAAATGCACCCTACTGAATAATATTGATTAAATGGAGTTAAGGTGTAAATTCTAAAAATATGTCCTTTTTTATATATGTGTCAACATTGCATTGAGCTTTACCCAAAAGTATTTCAAGGTTCTTTTCCTTAGGTCTTGTTCCAAGGATGGCACAGGAGATTGTCATTCCCCAGCAGTTTGGTTGCTAAAATGGTAAGGACATGAATTAACAGCAAACAACCAATAAAATAAACCTAAACAAAACAAAAAGAAAACCCCATGCAGAACTAAACCACAACACCAACACCCTTGTATTAAAAAAAAAAATTTCCACCCATGCACAAAAAAGTCCTGCTTCAAAACAAAGAACAAAACAGTTCCCAAAAAAACCTACCCATACAGGGTAAGAAAGAAAATCCCAGCTATTTTTAGCCCTGCAGAAGCTCAGATCCACACCATAACTCTAACATACGAGAGAGATAACTACAACAAACACATTTTTCTGTGGATAAAAAAAAAAAAATGCATTTTGCATTAACCTGTCTACCAAACATAAGTAAATCCCTAGTTTTATAATTTAACTCCCAATTTCAGGTTGCAACAGGCAGGTAGCAAACACAGTCTGGAAAGGAGAGATCTGGGGTTTTCGGCTGACAGCCCCTCATTTATCAGTCAAAGGTCAAAAGAGCTGTGCCAGTTTTGCCCTTTACACTCCACAGAAGAAACCTTTTCTTACACCATTCATGTGGATATACTTATTATACACACACATAATGCTTCTGTATTAACTTCAATCCAAAGTTTTTGTTCCCATGGAAACAGCAGCAAGCAACTCTGTGTCAAAGTCCTGATAATTTCTTCATGAGCATGAAATGGATGAGCATCTGCTGGAAACACAGATTAAAAAGGAGTGACAATGGGAATGCAAATACTTTTCCTAATTTCAGGTTTTAATACTCTCTCTTTCAAGAAATACCGATGAAAAAGGCCAAAAAAATTTCTGGATTAAACTAAAATACACCCAAGCACACTTTTTTGGGGAAGGAGAATCTGGAGGCAAAAGTTTAGTTAAGAAGTGCTTACCCAAAATTATTTTACACAGATCTACAGTGCACAACAGCAATGTTTGATAGGAATCCAAAATCTCCAGTTTCCAAGTATGGACTGTCACATTTGGGTTTTGGGTACCTGAGGGATTGCTGAGCGGATCAGAACTGGCAGCTAAACAGGTCTCAACCAAAAGTCTCCAACAAAAATCCTTTGATGAATACTGAAACCCTTTCCATATCAAAAGGACCTTCAACACAACTGGTTTTCTCAGCAGGGACCAATGAACACACCACAACACTTTGCCAGATTGCTGGTCCAAGTCAACAATTAGTAGGATGGAAATGAAGATGTTTTCCAAAAATTAAGCCTTAAGCATGGAGTAAAACATATCCATGCTGGATGTTTCATCCTCCAAACACCACTCATACAAACGTTGGTACCACCAACAGTCTCAAGTGTTAGCAAGACTTTTGTGGGGAAAGCAGCAGGAACACCTGGCATTTATAAATCTCTCCCAAAATCCACACATTCCTTATTAATATTTCCATATTTATACACTCTGTAACCTAAAGTGCAAAGTTTTAGTAGCTGCAAGCATCATCCAAAGGGAACATATTTGAAAATCAAAGCCCACCTAACATGTTCCCTGAACCTCTTAGCACACAGAACATCCTGTTTTAAACAGGAAAAGGGATGTTAAAAAAATTATTGATGTTAAATCCAAGTAATTAATAGAGATAAGAAATGTCAACAAACCTGGGAAAATATTTGAAAATAATTATTTTATCACCTTACAGACTATTTCTGCTTTATGTCAGCCTTTAAAATAATAATAATAATCAGCCTTTAAAATAATAATAATAATCAGTTACATGAGAAGCAACCTTTAATCCAAAGCCCTGCATGTGTGAACTGCAGACTTTGAACACTTGCACCCTTTTTGTGGATATGAAAGGGTGATATGTGGGCTTTGATCTTTTAATAACTCTGCTTAAGAGGGTTTAACTGTATGAATTAATCGTCAGGGCTTCTGAACAGCATTAATTAATTCCACTCTGGAAATTATTATTATATAACAGCATTACATAAGCCAGGGCATCCAAACTTTGCATTCATCTGGTGGCTTCTGTGGAAATCTTGAGAGCTGCTCTGCATGACAAGGAGCAGAAAGCCCTGCACAATAGGCTTGGACACTTAACAAGTGGAACGTTCAAATCGCATTACTGCACAAGTAACAATTCAGGGGGACGCCCCCAAAAAATTCAGTGGGAATAATTAAAGGAAACTGAAATATGACTCTTTTTCATTTGCTTTGAACTAAGTGAGTTAGCACGATATCCTTTGTGTTTTTCAGACAGTATTAATTTTCAGGACTGTGAAGGGGGAAGGCCTGCGGGGCAAACTTGAAAAAGATTAGTCTAATTCAAGTCCTGTGTACAGAAGAGAGAGTTTTATCTGTCAGTTTGAAAGAGAACTTTAAAGAGGTTGTGATATGGAGCGGAATTATCACCGCTATTAATTGCACAGGCATATTAAAAAGACCCTGGAAAGTGACCTCCTCTAATACAGAGAATGCACGGAGAAAAATATGTCTTAATCTTCTTTTCTGCGCCGAGATAAATGTCAAGTGTATCTATCACCTCAATTAACCATAGGAAAAAAGCTGTCAAAATCTAATTCTTTTTTTGACAAGGCGTTTATTCTGAAACCAGCAGAGGGAGAAACAGGCACTTGTATTAGAAAGAGATGAGTGTCAAAGGGTTCTGAAACACATGGTGAGTTTTCCATGTGCGAAATGCTGATTAGAACCATGGTAAATCAGTGCTAGTGCGTTCTGGGTTTGTTGCCTGAGCTACAGGAAAACTGAGGGCTTTGTGGCATGGTTTACTTCAGCACTGAGGTTACATGAACAAAGGAATGTTTTTCAGCTACAGCACCATGCAAAATGCAAAAGATCTGGTGAAATGAAAGGACCTGAACTTCAGGAACGTTTTAAGGTTGTTTTACAAAATATTGTAAAGCATATTTGTTGTGATAGTTTGTTTGCTCTTTGATTTTTTTTCCTTTAAATGGAAATGAAACCTTTTTGTGCCTTTCCCTGTTACACCCATGTGATCTCCTCAGGGTATTAGGATGGATCCACCTCTCATTAGCTTGAGTCACACAACATTTTCTTCTGCTACCCCTGAATTTTGCAAAAGGCCAATAAAAGGCGTTGCAGAAAAATGATATTTACACGTCTTTCATCACTGAGCTTTGAAAGCAAAATGACTGACCTACTAATAAAACTTTCATATTAACAGCAGCTTGAAAGAATTCTGCCACGTAATTGGTGCAACCCAACATTGCTTCAGTGAGAAACCATGCAGAAGAGGAAAGCTGCCTATTTAAAGCAGCGCATTTAGAAAGAGAGAGCAATTTGGGATCGCGAGACTGCCTTAAGATCACCCAGATTTCTTTATTTTCAGGATTTGATGTGTGCCTATGTATCTGTGCGTGCATTCAGGTGTTTGAGACTCCTGCCCAAAACAAGAGAGTTTGAATTGTTTTTAGAGTTACAGTAAAGCTGCTTGTTCAAAGTATTCATTTTAAGGCAAGAGAGGGACGACTGTAAGAATTGAGATAGAAAAGCAGTAAAGGTCTGGGATTTTTCATCCTCCAGTGCTAAATCATATCATATTTATCAGGAGGAGATGAGTCTCAGGGCAGTGTACGATGTCCTTGGCCAGCACCCTTTTTCCAGGAACAAACGATGCCCAGAAAAGCTGGATGTGCGCACCGGGAACGTACGTGACCCGCGGTGTTTGTCAGAAGACAGAGGTGCATTCAAGGATTAAATCAACTGCATCTCACAAAAAGGACAGGCTTCCCTAGGGAAAGCTCTGGGATTGCTTGTCAGCTGTAGCACAACTGAAAAACAACAGATCAGTCCTCTGCTTGTTTATGTTGTCACATGCTTCTGAATTCAGTGGCACTTTGTCATCTCATGTCACAACTGGCTCATTCTTTCCATAAGTCATGCAAATAACAGATCCTAAAAGTGTGATAATACAATGAGGGCTCCTCAAGCAGGTGCCTACTCCTTTTTTTTTTTTTTTATTTTTCCTTGCTCGTATTTTAAATATTACTCCAAAATAAAACTTGGCCAAGTTAGAATCGTGTCACGAATGTTCCTCTCTTGCAAGAATTCTGTTCATATAAGAAGTGGATAAGGCACACAGGCCTGCTGGCCACAATGACAGCATGTGTATGTCTGCTAATATAAAATTATTCAAAAATAAAAGCAACAGAAGTGTTACTGAAAATATAGATTCTGCAACTTGAATTGTTTCTAGAAAGTACAACACAGTAAAAAACCCTAATGCAAATATTAATGGTAAACTAGAGGGTTTTAGTTAATAAACAGACTTTGAGAACTGAGAAATTTTCTCGTTGCTCTTTTTTAAACTCAGCCAAAGGAATCTGGATAGAAAAGTCTTGGTATATGGATAAATATATGAATAAAGTATAAGACAATCAAGCATGTATAAAAATGTATTTTCTCTTGCATAATCATTCAATTCAACATTCTCTCCTATTTTCTAAGGTGCAAACACTCTGGAGCACTCAGTTAAAGCCAGTAACAGCAGGGATCCACTTTCCCATTTCCCACACACTGCATCAGCTGTGCCAAGAATAAAACAAAATAAAAGCCAACCAAACCAGCCCAAGAACCTGGAAGTCTCTTTGAATTCCAAGAAAGAAAAGTGCTAGGCAATGAAGCTTTAATAACACATTCCAAATTAGATCTAAACACACAGCAAAGGTCCAGAGCACCCACTGAGCCTCAGCAGCAAAGTGAGATAGCTCAAATTTGATCAATCCTGCTCTGGATTGCTGACTAACCTTCCTTTAAATGCATCTCTTGTGAGGTCAGGATGTGCACTGAGTTCAC
Source organism: Pyrgilauda ruficollis (assembly GCF_017590135.1). NCBI lineage: Eukaryota > Metazoa > Chordata > Aves > Passeriformes > Passeridae > Pyrgilauda > Pyrgilauda ruficollis. The sequence goes on from NW_024526600.1 coordinate 9,358,543, forward strand.
CTGGCTCACCCAATGCATCCCAATTTCTGGCTCACAGCATTTCTGTGTTTATCAGGACAGGGGGCTTTTCCTTCAAGGACAACTGAAGCTGCAGGAGGCATTTGGGTGTTTCTAAAAGTAAAACCATTGAGGTGTTCAGCAGGCACAGACAGGACAGAGCTGGTAGAGATTCAGCACAGATTTCTACCATGAGAGGATGAGAAGAATGGAAAATACAGAAATACAATCCCACCAGGACTGTGGGCATAAGCCAAAGTCCTCCAAACTCAACAGTGGCCTTGCACACGATGGTGCAGAAGCAGGGGTGGGCCAACCACAGGAGAGGCTCCCCTGCAGGTCTGAGGAGGCAGCTTGCATCTGGCCGATACATTCTGCACCAGGAACAAGAACCTGAGCCACTGCTGCTCTTTGGTTCTGCTGCAGGTGCTGAGAATTCACCAAAAACCGCTCGAGATCCCATATCCAGCCAGAAGAAAGCAGGACTTCGAACCAGCAAGGTCCTGGTCCTCTCTGCTTCCTGCTGCTCTGTTTTCCTTTGCACTTTTTACCCCTCTTTTCATGGATCTACACTTGCACTTAAGCAGATTCTTAGGAAATAAGTTTCCATTATCAAATCAGGGCACACACTCAGCTCCACTCACTCACTGCCCACCATCTCACAGATCACTGTGTAACAGCTCCACTGGTGCTGTTTTTAAGCTCCACTGGTGCTGTTTTTAAGCACCACTCATTTTAAGGCAGCAAAAGGGACACAGGACACTTCAGTCCTGCTCCTGTGTCCCTGTCTGAGCTGCAGCCCTTATCTGGCAGGCCACCAAACAGCTTGTCCTCAGCTGGAGTTTCTCACCCACTCACTCACCCAATTTTCCAGAAGTTAATACTCATTCCTGACACAGGCTTTACCCAGCTCTCCAGTGCCTGAGCAGGAGCAGAGCAAAACCTCTGTGCTCCATTCTGAGGCACTGACAGGATTTAATTCACATATTAATAGTGGCATCATAATACAGGACTGACTCATTCCCAACTCTTTTGAGCAGAATTTCATACTTGCATTTAAATCCTGAAGCTTTCCTGTTGTTAAAAAAAAAAAAAAGCTTACTCTTAAAGGGAATTTCATTAGGTTGTGGTGTTTGGACCTCTCCATCCTGGCAAAGAGATAAGATCTCAGATTTTAAGAACAGTATCCATGCAACTTAATGAGTTCAGGGAGCTGGAATAGATATGAAGGTGCTCTGAGGGGTTTCTTTGGAGAAGAGATTATTAAGAAGCAGTCTGTTTGCTTTAATCACAACTGTAAATGCCTGTTCAAAGCACTTGCTTACTTCATACATTTTGAGCATTTCTGCAACCTGACTTGCACCCTGCCATCAAAACACTCTGAAGACTGTTCATTGTGGAGGAGCTTCAACACTACAATGAACAATTCTTAGCTAGAAAAACCTGGTTGAGCTGCCACCAGCACATTTTTGTCATAGGCCAAGGCTAATATAACACAGAAATAAAAAGATTTAACTAGACCTTTGGATTCAAATATCTCTAATCAGTTTCTAGTTAAAACTAGTAAATATTAGGAAATCGTTTTCTTTCACTGAAGATAAAACAAAATAAAAATTCTGTCTGAAATGTGCAGTGTTTGCCTTCCTGCACTGGAAGATTTAAGGGGGTGATTGAGATACAATCAGGATTAGCAACCCAGTAAAATTTTACGGCGAACAGAAAAGCATGAAGATTTGTATAAATATTTGCAGAAACTGAAAAGAGCAGATGCACAATCAAATAATCCAGAGGATGTGTGCACGTTTGCTTTTAAAAGTAAACATTTCTGTCCCGGCCTCAAAATTAATGAGACAAAGAGAATGCTTTCATCAGCTGGACAGCTCCAAAACCCTTCAGCAGTCTGAGTTTGTTGCCAAAATAGAAATTATTAGGGAAAATATCTTTGTGGAAAGAAGCTTCAAAGCATATTCTTGTCAGTGTAGACTTGAAGGTCAGTTTGTCTAAAGAGACAATATAGCCTGCATTGATAATACTTCTATAACATGGCTGTAAAAATAACTATATTGAACCCAAAAAGCAGAAAAATCAGGTGAAATTGTACTGGCATCATGTCAAGGGTCCATAGTGACACCAGCTCTGTTCCCTGAGAGACTGGGGCCCTGTCTCAGGCAGATATCTCCAATTCATGTGTCTGCATCACTCCTCTTTTCCCTCTAATATGGTTTTGCAGAGCCGTGCCAGTTCCTACTGAGTGTGAGAAGATTCACAGAGTGTGAAATCTTGCAAACTAAATGAGCCATAGGAACAGTTTGCCCAAATCCCATATGATCAGCGTGGTAACCCAGCCACCTAGTATGTTATTTCCATTATTAGCAATAGCAATTATTCAGGCAAAGAAATGACAGAATAAACCCCTCGCTCCGAGCGTTTGCACAGCGCCGGGTCTGAAAAAAGGATTATTATGTTTTTCCACTCACAAAGGACAACTGTATGCTAATGTCCCCCCTTTCCTTCACTAAGCTGCAGGGAAAGAGGCTTGTCAGGCTCCTGGACAGCTCACACTAATGCAAGGAGGCTCGCTCAAGCTCAGAAAATGAGCTGAGGCATCTTGAGTGCCGCAGACTTTGGGTGGCAGCTGGAAGGGAGGATGCTGTCAGCCAGGCTGGGGAAAGGGCTTTAGTGGGAGCTTTCTGCTTGCTGCCCAAGGAGGGTCCAGCCTTGCAATCTTGGAATCACATCCCTACTTCCCTCTGAAAAGGCACCTGTGCAACCAGAAAATTTCAATTCAGGTTTTCTGACCCCAGAGAATTTGGGCATTGCCACCTGAAGCTTTGCTGCGCTGTAAAGGAAAGCAGTATTTCTAAGTGATGGCCACACAGAAATCCTCGCAGCAGACACTCATTGAAATGCACAGCATAATAAAAGAATTTACCTAGAGGAAGACAAAAGAATAGAAGAACGGTTAATTAAAAAAAGTATCCTATTTCTGAAGAAATTAACAAGTGAGAAATTGCATTTTCACATCTGAGGTGACTGTTCCTTGACAAGCATGTTGAAACAGGTTTTAGTTCTACTTCATTTATAGCTACCTTCAGATAGAGCACTGGGTGTAGTTAACAAGTACAAGTTGCTTGGAAGGCTTTGCTTTTGGATTCTGGTTTTTTAAGGGGTTAGGATGGTTTTCTGTATTAGGGATTTTGAGGGGTCATCTTTGATGACATTTTTCTAAGAGCCATAGTTTGGATTTTTTTTTCTTTTTTGTTTTTAATTAAGCTAAGCATTATGTCCTGTTAATTTTTTTCCAAGAAATTTAGGAGAGGAAGAAAAGAAATCCACACCCCAATCTAACATTGAAACATTTGTCTGCCCAAACACAGGCATTCATTTGGCTAAGTAAAGATGTCCTGTTTGCAATCAAAATCAGAGATGACAATGACAAGAGAAGTGGAAGGTGTAGGACAGGAAACCTTTGACAATCCATCACCATCTGCTCAAATTTCACCAAAAATAAATAAATAAATCTGTGCAACTGAACCTTGAGGAAACAGTACGAGAAGACTTTCAAATGCTTTAGAACAAAGATAAAAACACTGATTAAAATTCATTCTGAGTCCTGGTACGCTCATTTTCAACCCACCAGTTTGAGCAAGTTTTGCAGAAACACTTGGCACAAAACCTTTTAACTTGTTACAGATCAAGTGTGAGAAAAACTGTGGGTTTATCCCTGAAGCTGAGAATTCAAGTAGTTCCATACCAGGTGAGCGCAATAACACCATTTAAGACGAGCTTTATCAAGATGACTTCAAGATTTGCTTCTCTTAAGGTGGCATCTAAATATTAAAAGAAAGCAAGCACTACTGCAACAATGATTATTTTGGGGCTCCTTCCCTGCCTGTGAGCAACATCCCTTTGGCACTAACTCATCCCTTCCACATTTAATTATGGGTACACTATTGCAGACACACCACAGATTAATGACTGGGGAGGAGTCCTTGTGAATCATGCCACGTTCAGCTGAGCTCCTCTTTCTCCCACTCTCAATTCCTACCTCTAATGCTTGCTCAATTAGGTTTCCCTGTCAATACCCTAAGAAAATATGATGCACAGACTGGAGGCGATCTCAGTGATGGCATCAATATTTTAATGTAATGAATATGAGCAGTGAACTACTCTAAAATTAATGTCAGTTTTCTGGGAGTTTCTGCTTTGTTTTAATCAAACTTTCTCCTCTCTTTTTGCATGCATAAGGTTTGGGGGCCGCCTTTTATTTCTTTATTTTCTTCTTCGTGCAAGGCTCAGCTGGGACAGGGGCAGGGTTACAGGGCTGGCACACAGGACCTGACCCAGGAAGGACCAAGGACACACGGAGATCTGAGGGGACACAGGGAGGAGCAAGAATCAAGCTGCAGACCCCACCACCCCAAAACAGCCTCGAAACCACAGCTGTGACAGAAGTCCCTTTGCTGAATCATTCCATTTTGTAGGATCTTGAGTGCTGCTTCATTGCATGTCCTAAATAGAGCTCTCATATTGAGATGTCTTGATTCATCTTTTATAGCTGGAGATGATCATACATTGCTTTAACTAGCCCCAGCCTAAATAAAAAGCATCAGAAAGATCAAAGAAAGATCAGAAAGAGTTTTTTTGGTGGTTGAAAAAGAAATAGACAAATAACATGATTCTAAACATTTTTGGAAAAGGCTCAAGCTTTCCTGTAAAAACAGTAATTATACAGACATTGTTCAAGAGAGATAAAAATTATCCTTCAACAGAAGATTCTTAATGAAGACTGCAGGATTTAACTTTCTGCCTAAAAGAGGTGCTGTGCTGCAGTCATCATTCACTGGGTTTGGTAAAAAAAGTTATTAAATCCAACTGCATTTTAGGTCAAGATGAAGTAAAACAGCTGAAAGTGATCCTTTCCTGCTTTCATTTCTATATCTCCACAATCTAGAAGCTTTTATTTAGTTCACTTGGAATCAAATTATCAGGAAGCAATTAGCCTTCTTAAAATGGAAAAAGGCTACATCATGCTCACTTATTTTTAATACCTCTTATCACATCCAACAGGGAATAGAGAGGATAAAGGGAGAAAAAGATCACTGCTCACAAAGAAAAGCATTCATTAGGCAGATACACAATACACCTCAGAGAAACCCACTGCTACTGCCACCTCATATTGCTGAGCTCTGAATTTATACACTGTTAAAAGGGGTTTTTTGGGGAATTGGTGCCCTGCTAGTCTCCTTACTACCTTGAGGTCTCTCAGAGCACAAAGGACTATAACTGGATTACTCAACATCTTATTTTACACCGACGTGCCTTTGCAAGGCAGGACCACTTCATCCTCGGCATTACAGAAACACAAAATAAAGGAGACACACACGGATACTCAGAGTTGGGACAACTAACACTGGCCTCTGGTGGCCTGTGCAGAAACTGGCCGGGCTCTGGAAATGGAAATTTCTGAGGCAGGACCATGCTTTCCTTTGAGAAGAGCCTACCCAGGGTGCCTGGGGCTGTGCTGTTAATTCACCACCTGCCACCTAGGACTGAACAGCCCAAGAAACCCTGAGCTGGGGCTGGTTTTCCCAGGCCAGCCAAGCCACAGGTACTGTTTAACCTCTCCAGCCTTTCCCAGCCTCTCTCCCCACACAGCCTGTTCCCCCAGCTCTAAGGTGTCAGGTGTACTTTTGCTCAGAGAGTTGAGATAGCTCACTTTGAATCAGGCAGTTCTGCTACAAAACCTTACAGGGTTGGGCTTGGGAGTGAAATCTGCCATTTTCCTCTGTGATCTGAAATGCAGCAGGGATCCTGAGTGTCCCTGCTCCCCGCAGCTGGATCCCTTTTCCAGGTGCCTCCCTGCCAGCTCACAAGGATGTCCCTCCTTCCCCAGGGGGCTGGGAACAGAATTGTCAACCCCTGGAGCACCAGGACAGCCTCAGAGAGCAAAAGCAAATGCTTACCCAGCTTTAACACCCACTTTTAGGTGGAGGGAAATTTTGCACCAGCAATTCATTTACAGAAAACTGGGAAAAGTTTTTTGAACTCATCTGGAGCGCCCTGGAGAAACTGCTGGGAATGATCCCTGTTATCTGACACTTCTGAATGGAAATGTCTTTGTCCTGTGCATCACTTTCAACTCCCCTTTGCAACTCCCAGACAAGCATTGCTATTTGCACTGGGTCCATCTGGTGCAGTTGCAGATCCCTGATACCCCCTATTTTATCAGGGGAACAAGAAGTGCCCATAGGCTGCCTCCTGCTAACCAGAGGGAAGAAATTTGCCAAGGGCCTTGGTAAGCAATGCCCCAGGTAACTCATGCTGCCCAGAGCTTTGCAAAGGTTGGATTTACTGTATTTTTTGTGCACAGCAATGGCAAATGCCCTTGCTCAGACTCCCAAGAGCTGGGGAAGAATCAGTCCCACAATTTACTATTTATTTCAGCCATGTATCCCTTTAAAAGAAGAGGCAGGTTCCTCTTTTGCAAAGATGAGGTGAGAACACAATCAGACAGCAGGGGCTGGCTGGGACAGAGCTCCAGACCACCAGAGTGGTTCTCCTGGTGGATCTCTTGGACCAGCCACATTTCCCTCATGCCCTCATTGCTGCAGGCACCGCTCAGCACCAGCACAGCCACCTGGCAGCTCACAGGAGACGAGCTGGGAGGCCAGATCCAGCACATGGGCTTCCCAGGCACAGCTTGGATCAGGGGCATTCATCCTTCTGCTGCACTGACAACACCCAACAGGCAGTCACACAACATCCTCATTGTTCATCCGGGAGAAAAAACAACCTCAGAGCGGCCACAAAAGGAAAAAAAATACGTATGGGCACGGCCCAACATGTGCTTTGTCTGGTCAGCGATACTGCCAAGAAAGATGTGGCACTCGGCCAAAAAAGCCTCAGCACAGCAACAAAACCCAGTGAAAGCTCAATTACGAGGTGGCAAAAGCGGTCACGGGCGTTAGCGGCGACGCGAGGGAGCGCGAGCGCGCGGAGCCGCGCAGGAGCGGCCCCGTCCGTCTGCCAGGGCCTTGGGGACACGGCTGGGTGACAGGCAGGGCTGGCCAGAGTGGCAGAGCACGCTCTCAGCACTTCATCAGAGCTGCTCTCCAAGTGCTGCCCAACTGCTGTCAAGCGGCGTAGGAGTTATGAAGACGTTTTCAAAGGACGGTAATGAAGTAGCTCTGTGAATTGCTAGGAAGAGCTGCACTCAAGCATGAGGGACTTGGCAGGGAATGAAGCATGGAGACCAAAATATAAAAAGCAGGTGATGAAAATAAATCCCTTCCTCCTACCATGGAGATCTCATCCTGAATTTTCAAGGAGATAGCAAGCAGCTGAAGTGAGGGGCTGCTGACAGCAGAGGAACCACGGGGCGTGCAGTAACCACGGAGCTCTTGGGCTGTGGGACTTGTTCAGGTCACTGGGAGTGCCCATGTGGTGCTCCCAGTGAAAACCACTGGATTTTAAGGCTTCTGTTAGCACTTAATATCAAAGGATGAGCTCTGGATTGATGGGAGAAGCTCAGCCTGCACGGATGCCTCATATTTGTGGGCTACTAAAATTGTCTTTACAAAAAGACCAGAAGCTTTGTTCTCCCACATTTCAAAACCTTCCTCAAGCAGAATTTGGAGATATTCCCAGCCTTCCTCATTCCCCTTTCCCTGCATTCCCAGTGAGCCCTGATCTTTGCCTGAGCTACACCACAGGCAAGTCTGTGCCTAGGCAGGTCTTGTGCCTTTCTGATCCTGACTCGCTGCATCCACTGCATTTTCTGGGATGATCTGGAAGGAACACACCCATTGCCCAAAGCAGCTCAGTGCCACTGCGGCCATGCCATCACCTCTGTGGTGTCCTGCAGGTCTGTGCCCAGTGACAGCACTGCCCCTGCCTGCAGCCTGGCCAGGCTCACCTAGCCCTGCTGCTCCCCGACACGTTTTCACCTGTGTGTCACCTCTGACAGCACAGCAACATCCAGAGTTTTGGTCCCATGGTCGGGCAGCGTGCATCGGATGAGGAGCAAAATCATGCTAGTGCCCCAGGAACACTCAGAGTACAACCAAATCAAATAGTAAAAATTAAAAAGTCAGGCCACAAACCACTATTTTCTGCATTGTCTAGAAAGCCAAATGCAGTGGCTGCAGGCATAAACCCCTTCCCTGCACTCCCCGTGAGGAATGGGCTGGTACAGCTGGCACTTCATTAGTCATCCATTAAATACTTTCTACTATTACAGCCCAAGGTGAGCCAGAGCCAGTGATCTAGAGTTTAGCAGATTAAAAGCACTCTGAGTTCCTGTAACCATTCTGTCCTGCAGTAGTTGAATTTCTCTAGGCTATCATCAACACGTAAACCATTTTTGTAATCATATTTGTTTCTTCTACTTTCTGTATCCAAGCTTTCATTTAAGTCTTGCTTTCATTCTCTCGGCCATATCTTTTTCTGACTATTTTTTTTTTCATTTTTGCTACGTCTACTGAAGGAAAAATGTATGCAGGTGTATAACCAGCAACCCATAAATTTTCTATACAAATGCACTTTATAATGTGAGGAATAAAAATATAGCCCAGTCATGTCAAGCTGCTTTAGAGCTGTAAATGGATCAAAGTATTAAAACACTTACATGAACTTGAATACGTAAGGCTAGCCAAAATAGCCAGTGAAAGAAAGCTTTTTGTGATAAATATTAGTTTGATAGAAATCTTATAGCAGTTTCAGTTGGGATTATAGGTTGGCATTTTTTTTTTCCTACAAGCCTTGTCAAGAGGTGCCTGCCTAACTGTCTCTTCTGATTGAGGTTTTAATCCTCTTGAAATTCATGTACTGCTTCTGAAGGTAATTCAGCACCTGAAAATGCTCCACTGCTTCTCAGGGGAAAATGGGAGTCAGTCAGTCCATGACACCTTTCACAAAAGTAGTAACATTTACTTGCAGCAAAAAGATTGCAAGCTAAACATCTGCGTGTTCATGTGTGTACACACACTATGGATATAAATATATGCGTACGTATACGAAATATAAAAACATCTCATTAATAACTTGAAAGTCAAAACTAAATATTGCACTAAGAGTCTTGGTAACTGGGGTTTAAGGTAGTCTGCTCTCAAATCCTGAGTGCATCACCTAGTCCTGAAGGGTCTGCACTTTCTGGTTGCAAAAAGCTGAGCTTTCAGGCATTTTGAATGACAAAATAAGTGCTTATGTGAGGAAAAAGTGCTCCAGAGCTGCCACTCACTGTAAGGACATGCAGAGAGGAGTTGATATGCAGGAACACTGAGATGTGAAACCAGGAAGACACTGCCTTACCAGCTCATCACAATAGTTTTAACTACACAAAAACCCGGAGATTTGGGACATTTGGAAGCATCGCCTCAGCCATGGAATGAGTGCCATCATGGAGAAGAAACCCAGAGCTGTTCAGGTTCCTGCATGAGGGCTGCAGTGACAGACTGACAGAGTGATGTGCAGCCCCTTGACTCCTTCCACCCAGATTTCAGCCCATTCCAGGATAATTCTTCAACTCGTCTGTCTTTGGGATGGGAAAGACAGCCAGCAAACACAAGATCAGTTTGGACCTAAATGAACAAAATAAAGATGGGGGAAGAGAGCAGAGTGCACAATTCCACCTTAGAGAAAGGAAATTAAATGAGAGTAAGGAGCACTTAAGGGACCTGCCCCATCAGCAGAACTTGTCTATGAATGACCTGTGAATTAAATCACACGTTCAATCCTGTAAGCCACAAGCCATTCTCTTATTGAGACAGCCAGAATTCCTCTTAAGGAGAATGATGGATTTCCTGAACAGAAGCATAACTCAGACATTTCTATGGATTATGTAGCTCTTATGAATACCATAGCCATATAATTAGATCCTTCCTAATGAGAATTTAACTGCTTAGAAAAGCAAAATAAGTTTTCTGAGAAAGTATGGTGGTATTCAATTCAAAGCAGATCCAACAAAAGAATGTTTTAGACATCTAAAGCTCCCTTGTGATGGGCACTGATGAGGCTTTGCCTTCCTTTTATTTTTCATAAGCATTTGTGGAGTCTTTATCAAGCTGGACAAAGTTCCTAACCTCTAAAATTACTGGATTCTGTACATTTGAACTGATCAACAAATGTTGACTGCAATTTTTTTTTCAGGGGTGGACACAATGCCATCAAATTGAAATAAGTTTGTTATATAAGCACGTACATTATTTAAGGAAAACATTATTATTTTGAACCCCATACAAATCTTAGCTACATTTCCTTTCCTCAGTTTTATCACGTAACTCCAAAACTAACAGAGAATTCCTTAATGTGGTTTTCATGTGAACTAGTAAGGGGAAATAAACTTTACAGCAGCATTTAAAAGATAATCCAATTTTAAGCATTAACTCGGCCAATCTATCTTATAAATTTTAGATTAACTGATACCAATTTACGTATTAGCGTTTAATTCTGGCTTGATGGCCCCCAGGGATGTTCCAGAATCTTGCCATGCTTCATTGATCATATGCTGATATCCTGTATCAGGGAATATAATCAGAATGAGTGTATAAACTTACAATAGCAAAGTTGCTGCGTGGCGGGCAAACATAAGTTTTTACAGACAGTTTGTACCAATTAAAAAAGTTCAGCCAGTTAACTAAATACCTGAGGCAATCTTTCAGCCTTCAAAGTTGGAGAAAAGGTCTGTTTCAGCACCAAAGAGTAATTATATCCAGCCTGTGACTGGCAGTTGAGTTTAGAGAAAGGTTAAGAAAGCCCTATAGGTCAGCATAGCCAAATAACACCGAGATAGCTTAGGAGAAAACAGTAATTGAGGAGCAGAAATGTCAACACTTAATCATAGTCCCTACCATTTTTACTGGGTTGGAAGAAAACATCTGATGCCCAGCTCCCAAACAAGCCTTGCAAAACAGTGCCCACTGTGTTTGGAAGTGGCCTGGATGTTCTGTTTTCCTGGGGAATCTGCTTTTCCCAGCCTTCCTACTGCGGCATTACAGCACAAATCACTGAGCATGGAAAATTTGTGCAGCAAAGAGTTATTTCCCTGAATCCTCTCAGTTTCTTCAGGCTTTGATAACAGCTAAAAGCAGTTCTTGAAAGTCCTTAAGGAAATGGTGGAGAGCTTAAGGAAATATGGCTGGAGGTCGTATGAATACTGTTCATTACTTCAGATCAAGCCTTAGACATTGTCATGTCATTGTCCCCTAGTTCTTTACAAAAGGGAAGGGCCTTGCACCCACACAAGATCTCAGAAAGAAGAGCTGTCCCACTGAGCAGGTGATAAATCCACAATTCCAGCCCCAGGATGTTGTTGCCTTCCCATCCAAGAGAAAGCAGTGGCTGCAGAAGAAAGGCAGTCACAGTGACTAACACAACATTTGTCCTAACCTTGCTCAGCAGGTGAATCACAGCATGAAAAGTTCCTCTCCCCTCTCATTACCTTTATGTTCACAAAAGGGGACAAGTCTTGGAGATAACCCTGCTGTCCCACATGGGGTAAAAGGGGAGAAGAGCGGGGTGACTTAAAGCACAGCTTATGGCAGAAAAAAAATAAAGAAGAAACAGCCTATTTTGGCACAAACAGCAGCAGATAATTTGAAAAATCTTCAGCATGCTCTCTGCACCAAGATGGCCACAGAATCACAACTCCTTCCTGAGCTCATGAGATACTTTCAGCCTCAGAAAAAAAAAAAAAATAAAAAAAGAAAGGAAAATGTTACCATATCATTCTGAGAATTTAAGGAGCTCTGTAGCAGTGTCTGGAACAGAGAGCTCTGATTTACGAAGAAACAGCCTCTTTCGGCTCAAACAGCAGCAGATAATTTGAAAAATCTTCAGCATGCTCTCTGCACCAAGATGGCCACAGAATCACAACTCCTTCCTGAGCTCATGAGATACTTTCAGCCTCAGAAAAAAAAAAAAAATAAAAAAAGAAAGGAAAATGTTACCATATCATTCTGAGAATTTAAGGAGCTCTGTAGCAGTGTCTGGAACAGAGAGCTCTGATTTACTGCTCTCAAAGCAGGCAGGGGAGAAGGCACCCTCATGTTAGATGAAGACATTAAGTGAGGAAATGACTCTTATAGGAGTGAATTAATTTTCATTGATCTCATTTCCTGACAGACATACCAGCAGTGAAGAGTTTACTAACTGTGGGCTCCTCCTTTGTCAGGTATCCCCTCCTCAAGCTTTTACTGCAGAAGCAGAGAAATAGAACTAAGGAATGGAGGAAATACTTAACATTTCTCTCAAATCACCAATTAGTGTTTCTCTGGAGTAAAAGCTGTCTCATGCTGTTCAGCCTCTAAAAAAAAAAAATTTTTGCTGAATGCAAGTACAAGGATGGCGTGATACAGAAATGCTGCTGGATTAAATTCCTTTGACAAAATTGTGCATTTCTTTCTCTTATTTGTTTGACCTTTTAATATGCTTTGAGGGTAGCCCGATGAGTTTAAGTTCAATATTTAGCTGCAAAAGTAGCCATTAAATGTAAGACTTCATGATCTTTATCACTTCTTACCTAAGGAAAATTTTTATCACAGTTTTGCCCAAATGACAGAAATAGCCAGTTCTTTCCTGGCTATACATCCAGATGCGAAAAATTGGAGTTTGGGCAGAAATCAGCTACATTATTTAACAGAGATAAAATTCACATGTCATCTTGACCAAAAATGGAGTTGATATTCAATAGCAAACTTCTTAATTGCTATTTCCAACTAAGATCAGGTCTCCAACGAGAGTACAGCATAATTTAATCCATGATTATAAATATTTGAAGGAAAGATTCAGCTCTCCTGAGAAACAACCTTCAGATATAACACAAACTCACTGTGCATAAGCAAAAGAAAAACATTCCTTCACTTTTAGGTTTTATACCCATTGCTGCTGACACACAGCATCAGAACACAGGTTTGTTTTAATTCCCTGGTCTTGGGAGTTAAAAATAAATAAAATAATCAGATGACTGGTTTGTTTGCTTATTTATTTATTGCATTTCTAGCTACCCTTTTTAAAAGAAAAGATGTAAAATCTAGCTCAGGTACACCTTCAATATTAAGATACTAAAGGTTAATAAAATGACATCATATATTCTATTTTATATCACCATTTTTGAACAGCCATTCTTCCAGTGGAGGCACAAGGCTTGATCTTGGTTGAAAGCTTGGGTCTTGTTGAGCTTTCATTTTTCCAGCCCTCTATAAATGTTTGGCGTGAAATTTTAATTGACTTAATTTCACAGAGTCCCAGAATCGTTTGGGTTTGAAAAGACCCAAAGAGATCATCAAGTGCAACCATGAACCTCACAGTGCCCAGGCCAGCACTGAGCCATTCCCTGAGCACCACATCCACAATTCCTTTCAATCCTTCCAGAATGGGGACTCAGCCACTGCCCTGGGCAGCCTCACGAGCTTTTCAGTGAAGTTTTTTCTCATCACCAATCTAAACATCCCCTGGATCAGCCTTGAGGCCATTTCCACTTGTCCTGTTGTGTGCTAATTTGGAGAAGAGACCAACATACACCTCACCACAATTTGCTTCCAGGTAGTCATTAGATTCTTCTGAGCCTACTTTGCCTCTAAGAACAACACAAAAGCAGAAGCTTGTTTTGGCATTGAGATGTATTAAGTACATCAATATTCTTTTTTTTTTGTTTAAATGAGACATGAAATGCAGCTATGGAGCCCATCTATCCACGTGGATGCGTGATGGTGACAACAAAAATTTAGCATCACTGGCTACGTGAAAACTTTAAAAAAGAACTTGCACTGTGTGTGGGGAACTGATGAAAAATCAGCATTATCTGGAATGGGAACTCTTGTACTTCCTGCATTTCCTCTCTGTGAGGGTGAACACTCCTGGTAATGCATTATTTCCCTCAGCCTTAGTCATTCCCTGGCACAAGCAGTGTTATCTGTCATAACTTTATCCACACATCCAGACAAGGTTTGGTCCTTAAGAGTTCATTTCTAACTGTAATAATGGTCAAAATAAAGGTTCAAAGCTTTAGCAACTGTGTCATCCACTGTCTTCTGCTCACAGGGAGCAGAAGACAGTGGATGAACATGCAGGGAGAAGAAATTCGCTATCTTTGTTGGCAGTTCTGCTGCTGCCAGTGAAACAGGACCACCAGGAAATTTCAAAAAAAGAAAGGTGAGAGAATCCCAGTGAGGAAAAATTCATGCCTCACATGAATAATACCTGAGCTTTCTAAAATTTGAGAAATAGCTAAAGAATTAAGGTTATTTACAAAGCAGAGCAGTGTGTTGCCAGGGCACAAAAGGACTTTGAAGACTCTGGTAACTATCACAGTTTGAATCTGCATCCAAATATAACAGAGATTCAGCACTGGAAAGAATTCAAATGCATGCCCACCGTGGCAGTTCCCTATCCATGAAGAATAAACCATTATTTTCTAATTTATTCCTGTGATACAACAAATAAAAGCTCATCTCTCTTCCCCACAGCACATGGACCTGACAATAATTTATTCATGCTGTTTTCAATATGAGTGTACAAGACATTTTAAGTACTGTTAGATCACTTTCTGTTCCCACTATTAGATGAACTTATGATATTTATTGTGGTTCCTCTTCCTAGTTGTGACATTTAATACAAGTCAGGGCCTCTCTATTAACCAGCAGTTTCAAGTCAGCCAAAACAGAGCAAGAGTGAATCCTGAATTTCAGCTCCCTTCTCATTGACTCCCAATCACTGCAAATATCAAACTGCAGTACATGGTGGGAAACAGAGGCTTTCTTTCCAGTACAGCCTTACACCAAGAAATCCAGATAGTGTGGAACAGTATTTGGGAAAATTAAGTGTTAAGTCTCTATCCCTTGAAAAGAAATATGCTGTGTGTCATGGACTCCAGAACACATCACCTCCACATGTCAAATAATTTCTGAGACACAAACATCAACAAGGCTGATGGCAACTGCAATAAGAAAGGTCAAAATCAATGGCCTTGTCAGGTTTAGAGGGAAACAAGAGGGTGTTTGGGGGGCTGAAGAAGTTGGTTATTACTTTTAATTTAAGTGGGATGGGTAAAGAACTATCTCACTGCTTTTCTTGGTGTTTACTTCACAAGTATACACAAGGCAATGCTTGAAGTGACCCATACAAAATATATGGGGTTTGTTCATTAGTGGGGTTACATTTGCACTTCAGTCATTGACATTCCACATGAACTTCAAAAAACAGATCACACTTTTCCATATCCAAGCATTTTATATATGGGGACTTGCTGAAATTTCACACATTTCCTTCTGTATTGTTCTAAAATTGAAAGTCTTCCCTGATGAATACTTCTGAAAGCAACTTGCTGTCTGGAAAAATAATTAATGGAAACCCAAATATCCAAGAAGTGTGGAAAGATGTTCACAGAGTTCAGCACCCAAAGTCTTCCCAAGGCTGCTCCACATTTTCACCTCTCTAACAACAGCAAACAAAGAATACTTGACTGGTCAGAAGGAAATCACCAGTGTTGAATTATCACCTACTCACACATCACACTGTACAGCAATAAAAAATATTAGGGTTGGTAAACAAAGACTCCTGTGAGCACAGCAATCAACTCAAAACACGGCTTCATTCAGCATTAACTGGGAATCCATCCCTACACCAGAAAATACACATATACTTGAAGAATGTCTTATTTCAGTGTCCTAAGAACCCTTCAGAACAAATTGGCTAAAATGGCCACGTCTATCTGTACTACAAGATGCATGAGGAAATTATTTTACTGCTTTAACTCGTCTCAAAACACAGAAAGAAAAATAAAAGTAAAAGTAATAGGCCTGCTATGTAGCAGATTAACTTGGACATTGACTGCAGCCCACTGAGAAGAGAATGAGTAATTATCCTTAACTCATTGGTGATAACTCTGGTCTCCAGCTCTCCACTGCCCTCAGTCAAGAGCAATTCTGTTCGAGTTTCTCAAATGGACTGAGTCAAAATTGGTGTGAGATCAATATCAAGTTCAAGAACTAATGAAACCCAGGAGAGAGTTTTTGCTCAGTCTTTTGTTTCCAAGGAAGAAGGGCACTAGGGGAGAGGGAGTGGTTTATTGTCAGCATTTAAAACTTGGCTCAGGTTCAGTCCTTTTTTCCCCATAAAATACCAGTAGGAAAATTGAAGTCTCAAAGTACCAGTTTGCCAGTGTCGTTTCTAGCCTGAGGATTTAAATACAGTTATTGACAAAGCTTTTATTGCATAGCACTGTCTTTAAGATTTACTTCACCTCTCATTATCCCACTCTGATTATTTTTTTAGTGATAAATTCAATTAACACCCCCAGGCTGAGTCTGTTTTGCCTGTGATGGTGTTTGGTGAGTGATCTCTCTTTGTCCTTAACTCATGAGGTTATATTTTGAGGTTATAACCAATTTTGTTATATTTTCTTTCCCTTGTTCAGTTGCAGAGGGGACGAACAGAGTGTATTTTTTATGGTTTTGGGGGTTGGTGCCTTTTTTTTTTTTTTTAAGTGAATAGCTTGCTACAATAGATACCTGAATTTTAAAACCCTACATGAGCATACATTTACTCCTCAAAATCCTGACACCTGCTAACAAATTTTCAGACTGACATTTTCAGAGAATACTTGTGAATGTTAAAGCTGGCCCTTGAAGAAGCTGAAATTTCAAATAGGCTATAAAGTTCTTGTTTGCTTTTTAAATAAAATTCACTTTTAGCAAAATACATTTGCACTCATCACAGAGGTATCACACAAAATTTACCCTTTGCCTACAAACAATATGGGTTCCACTGTCCACCTTCTCTGCATGGAACTGTAATTTAATGTACAGATTACAATGATATTTAAAACACTAACATTTATACCACGTGTATGTATAATCTCTTGCAAAATTATATGCCGATGTAGACAATAAAAAGCAAACTAAAATATTTCCATTTTGTCTTTTACAACACTTGAAAATACAGATGAAATCACACTCTGACTGAAATCATCAAGCAACCATACAGAAAAATCCTTCCAAAGGTGACCTGTGATCACTCCATGATCACTGCACACCTTTCTGAAAAAGACCACTTCTCACAGCACGAGCCTGCTGGTTCATTTTTCAGCTTTGAAAGGACACACACATCCCAAAATTGAATTTGCTCTGGTAAACCAACGACCAAACCACAACAAAATCTCCCCCCAGAAAAAAAAAAACAAACAAACAAAACAAAACAAAAACCCAACCAACCAACAACAGTCAGTGTGAAGAAGATAGAGATCAAGATGTTAGCATGGAAATGTTATTTGTTTAAGCAGTCCTGGGGATATTCACATGCTTACAGCCCTGTTCCTTGAAGTGGTTTGACAAAGCAGGCGGCGCTTCCAGCATGGGAAGTCTGACATGGCTCTGCTTACAGAGACAATTGCTGGCATGTGCAGAAATCCCTCCTGGCTGCTAGACAGAGTCCTGCTTTCCTTGCAGTGGTGTCTCTGAAACACCCAGAGATTTCCAGACTGAGCTGGCATTTACCCTCACAGAGCTGTTATCAAGTCCTGGTTTGCATCTCTTGCCCTTGCACAGAGTGGGATCAACAAGATTTTTTTTTAACTTTTAAGGAAATTATCATCCCATAGCTTGTGAAAGATAAATCTTGGACAAACACAGGCACACACAACTTCTTTGCAGTGCACACACAAGTTATTTTCACATTCCTATGCATGATATCTAAAAAAAAATAAATTAAAATGCTTGTTCCTTGCTTCCCCACAAAAGAAAACACTGTACTCTCAACATCACAATTCCCCATATAGGAATTTTTTTACTGGGCTCATACTTCCAAGTAGTGTCTGTACTAAGGTATATTCTTCAGAACGAGGAGGCAGCACTGGGAAAAGAAGACAGAGAGCAAACCTGCTTGTCTACTGAACCATTCCTGCATTCTTTTTGGAGTTCACAAGCCATAAAAGCCATAACATTCGGACCAAAAGTTTCTCAACAAACAGATATGCAAAAATTGATTTTTTTTAGAAGAAAATGTGGTTTATTGCTGTGTTTTATTGGCATCTTAAACAGGAAGAGAAGTGGAATATTTTTCTCCTGTAATAGCAATAGGAGGTTTTACTTGTTGTTAATGGGAAACATTATCTTACCAGAGAGCTGAGTCTTCTCATTTTCATTTATATAGGAGATTGATTAACACTTAGCTAATTGGCACATGCAAATAAGGATTAGCTGGATTTGTTTTTTCTTCACAGCTCAACGACTATAATTTAGATACTTATTTAGATTAAAATCTGTTATTTTTTGAAGGTAATTATCTGCCTGTTGTCAAAAATAACACAGTAAAATATATTACTAATTGTATTTTACACGTGTTTCAGAAAATAGTTAATTAACTTTACTAAAAAAGTAAGCACAAAAAAAGCAAAGCTTCACTTCACAGTATTGGAACCAGGTCTCCTAATGAGAGAATAAAGACAATCTTTTTCCTAGTGAAGCAAGGTCAAATGGGTAGAAGATAACTTCAGGTGCAATCACATCTGAAACCATGAAGTTTGCCAGCAGAAAACATCTGCAATATAACTAGAAATAGGTGAGAATGCAGACTGGCTTTTGAATCCCTACTCTGAATTAAAGATAATTTTTCCAGCATTGATTTATAAGGAAGAAAGATCTCCAGGCTGTTTGGCATCCTACTCACCTGCCCTTCCATATTATTCACTGCCAGGCCTATTTGAGAGAACAGCTTGAGGGTGTCTGTGTGGTTGGGTGGGACAGGGCAGTTGTTTCTGAGGCATTTTTTGTGGTTTGAGTTTCTTTTTTGGATGTTTCGGGCTGAGTGAGAGCAGGTGGTCAGACGCGGGTGTTCAGCAGAGAGCAGAGACCTCACAGCAGCAACTGTGTGTGGCTCAGCTCGTTTTATGGCTTAGGAAACAATGCAGCCTGACACACAAATTCTTCCAAAAAAACCTCTCTTCCTGCACTGCTACTGGAGGAGTTCATGTGGACGTAAATAATTCATTTTACTACTTATTATCTCACACAACCAAAGCAGCTAAATCATGTACATGACACTACAAAGATTTGAAGTTCTATTATCATCTTCCAAGGTTTATCCTATCACATATATTAAAATATTTTAGTAGAGCTTCTCACGAAGCACCAGACCAAAGGCAAGAGCTTACAGGACAATATTTAGAATTCAGAACAAGCACAGTACAGCTGCAGTGACCCATAGGGCAGCAGCTGGAACTGTGAAATGCAGCCTCTGGTACATTATTTGTATGTTTCTGTGAGGTGTAGTTATTATCTGTCCAATTTTTCCTACAGCAAGTTCAGTGTACTGCAGCCCCAAAATTTATTAAGGTGGTTGAGCTGATCCACCAGACAGTGAGTGGTGACCATAATGAAACAGTTATGGAACTTGACTCAGCTTTCTTTCACACTTAATTCCACCCTCCCTTCCTGCCACAAATCCTAGAAAGAAGCACACCCTCTAAAATTAATCTCCACAGATTGCCTCTTTGGGCAGCAGGATCCAGGATCCAGGAAGCTGCCATGGCCACATTTCTGTCACAAAGAAGTGCATTCTGCATCACCAGTGCTCACACCCTGCACATCACCCAACAGAGCCATCCCCACAAAGCAGCAGCACCTTCGTCTGTCCAGGCTTCATTTCTCACCCTTGCTGTCTCGAGGTGGAAACTCCTCAGAAAGCTAAGAGGGGGGAAAAAAAGCACTCCTTGGATGCTCTCTGGGTGTTTGCCCACTTCCTCTGCTTTGGATCAGATCTGGTTATTTTTCTTTTTAATACACAAAGAGCTGGATAATCATGTCCCACTTCATGTGTAACAGCTGGAACTGTGAAATGCAGCCTCTGGTACATTATTTGTATGTTTCTGTGAGGTGTAGTTATTATCTGTCCAATTTTTCCTACAGCAAGTTCAGTGTACTGCAGCCCCAAAATTTATTAAGGTGGTTGAGCTGATCCACCAGACAGTGAGTGGTGACCATAATGAAACAGTTATGGAACTTGACTCAGCTTTCCTTCACACTTAATTCCACCCTCCCTTCCCACCTCAAATCCTAGAAAGTAGCACACCCTCTAAAATTAATCTCCACAGATTGCCTCTTTGGGCAGCAGGATCCAGGATCCAGGAAGCTGCCATGGCCACATTTCTGTCACAAAGAAGTGCATTCTGCATGACCAGTGCTCACACCCTGCACATCACCCAACAGAGCCATCCCCACAAAGCAGCAGCACCTTCGTCTGTCCAGGCTTCATTTCTCACCCTTGCTGTCTCGAGGTGGAAACTCCTCAGAAAGCTAAGAGGGGGGAAAAAAAGCACTCCTTGGATGCTCTCTGGGTGTTTGCCCACTTCCTCTGCTTTGGATCAAATCTGGTTATTTTTCTTTTTAATACACAAAGAGCTGGATAATCATGTCCCACTTCATGTGTAACAGCCCACCCAGAGCTCGCTGGGGAGTCTCTCTCCTTTCATACCCTCTGAAGGCTCAGGAGAGATGGCATCAGGGTTGTCCCCTGCCTGGCTGCATTCTGGACACCAGGAATGTGTGCACAGAAATGTCTGAGGTGCATCAAGGAGGAATCAGCCTGGCTGTACACAGACTTTATTGACTTTAATTCCCTGTAGTCCATGCAGAGTCTCTGTTCCATACAGCCCGCATTTAGTGCACAGATTATTGGTATTCCATTGGGATGCTCCAGATACCTCTCCAACACCCTGCTGAAGTCAGGCTTAAGCAAGACAGCCCCAAAGTAACCAGCTTGAAGTTCCTCTCAGGTCCAAGCACATCGCTGACATCTTGCATCTAACTGAAACTTAATTGTACTTCCTGAAACAGCTCCTGTATTTCCTCCAGAGCTCAGCATGATCACTCCCTACAGTGATATTCCCACAATGTAAAGGAACTCTGATCATGTCACAAGATGGTGTTACCTCCAAACACCTTCACACAATAAAATATTAAAACTGGGGGGCACACACTCTAGAGCAGAGAACTTCCCACTCAACCTCTGCATAGAATCAGCAACTGCCCAAGTTAAATTTAAAATTTCTAAGTTACAAGTGTACAGGGCAGATCAGAATCAAGCAAGCTCCACACCAAACAACTAGAAAAGTTTGCCAGGAATACAGAAAAAAAAAAAAATATGCACATTCTCCTTAAAGTCTAAAATAATTTAGAAGCTTTAACTAAAATGTCAGCATGTGTCAAGAAATATTAACTTATATAATACTGCACCATTTTACTTGCCAGATAATATTGTAGAAACTTGGCATTCTAAGTGCTTCATGCTTTTCTAAGTGTTCTTACATGACTACAATAACTCAGCATGATTGAAACAGCAGTAAATCTTCCCCTGTTTAATTTTCACTTTCCATTTTATTCCACGACTGCTACGAGCACAGTTATATTTGGTTACAATACCAAAGTTGTAATGACTTAGATTAAGGGTTCTTGTTTTCAAATACCCAGGCTAAACTGGTCTTTAAGGAGTTGAACACTTCAGCACCCATTTAATCAAATAGCTCATAATTCTACACCACTAACTTCTATATACATAATCTTATATAAACCTCTGCATCCCTGCATGCCTTGAAAAATAAACATTGACTCAACCACCTTTTTGAGGGTCTGAGTCCATGAGGACCTCCCTTTGACAAACACCTATTAGCACATCTAAGTTTTCAAAGGAGCCAGCCCCAAGACCCCACAACATTTTTGGTGATTACTACGAGAATATTAAGACAGATTAGAGTCCTTTCCTTCAGCATAAATACAAGCCTGAGCCATCTGGACCTT
Organism: Pyrgilauda ruficollis; assembly: GCF_017590135.1. Lineage (NCBI taxonomy): Eukaryota > Metazoa > Chordata > Aves > Passeriformes > Passeridae > Pyrgilauda > Pyrgilauda ruficollis. The sequence continues at coordinate 9,380,328 of NW_024526600.1, forward strand.
AAAACCTGGCAAAGAGTGGACAGAATTTTATTTAGATTTAAGAAAGATGTTCCATAACACTAAGAATTTGTGAACTGGCTTTGATCTAGGCAAATAGAATATAACAAAGTTTTTTGTTTTGGTTTTTTTTTTTAATTTTTCAGACACCACATCGAGGTGCCTGCAGTTCCATAGCAGACAGGAAGAATGCCATACGGAATTACCCCACCCATTTGCAAACATCCACTGCATTTTTAAGTGCACTTCATACGTTCCACTCAATGCCAGCTTTGAAATCTTTCCCTGTCTTGGAGATGAGTTGAGTGGGAACTGGCAGAGCAGCAATGAAGAATAAAGGAAATCTCTGTCCTAGAAGGCAGAGATGGATTGCCACAAACGTCTGTGGTACAGACACCAAACTCCTGGTGGTTTACCAGGATGATGACTTGATACATCATGCTCTTTAAACTTATTCATAATTTATGTCTGCTTTTCTGGGATTCTGAACCCTGTGCCTGCATTTTAGCTCTCATTAACTACTATAAATTAAATTAATAAATGAACAGTTAAATAACTTGCTGGAAAACCATTAGGACCACTAACCAGATATCAGGGTTTGTAACCTTTCCTAAGACACTGGGAAGAGAATACTAAATAACATTTTTATTTTCTCTTGGTTGTTAGATATTTATTCAGCTTTAAAACAGTGACATTCTAAAGGGTGATAGCAAGCCAAAAAAGCACAGCCAGAGACAGCTGCATTCAATCCACATTTAAAAAACATAAAGACTTAAATTCAATTTATTTTTTAAAGTATTTTTAATCTTCCTTCCAAAATGTACCACATAATTATATATTGTATATTTGGGTTTTTAATAGGAAACAGTGAATTGACAGCCTGACACGGAAATCAATATATTGTTATCTGAATTTTGCTTTCAAGCTGCCAACAAACAAGGGAAGACTGGGGATTAAGAAGGGAGAATTTCTTGGTGGCAGTGTTTTATTTGCTGGTAGAGGCCAGGACAAGAAATTCGGGCTGGCAATTCCAGGAATGGGGGTAGGTAGGGCTGTGCAGGCTGCTCCAAACCTATGGAGGCATCCTACACCCAGCACAGGATTTGATTCTACTAGGCAGTGCATGGGACTCAGGTTGGAATCAGATGTTCTCCAAGCTCCCTTCCAACCCAAACCATTATAAAATAAATAACCAGAAATGGCATGGAATGGTGAAAAAGCCTAATTAATGAAAACAGCTCTTTTTTCACCCTCTGTTTTCCCCAGATAAAAAAATGCACATTTGTACAGCCCTGTAACTTTTCAATTCGAAAACAAAAAGAAGTTTTTGAACCCATTTGTGCTACAAATATCACCTGGGTTTTTGCTACATTCAGCAGCCAGAAGAGCCTAACTCATCAGCCTGGGTGTGAGTGCAGTGAAAACACGAGTCACCCACGCTGGTTAATCCCAGGGATTCAAATCCCATCCCATAAACATTCCTGACATCAGCTGTAAAGAGTGATAACCCTCACCTGGCACAACCAGCACACCTGCACCAAAAAGAGCTCTCATTTTAAAGGTTCCACACAATCACCCAGAATGAAAATATCACCAGATGTGAACAACTTCAGGAGAAAGCCACTCATCTTAAATGTGACATTTTTGGTCATGTACTGACCAGGTAAGTAGATCACACTGTATTGGAACATCTGCTTGAAAACATGAGCAAGTTTTGCAAACATATTTGTTTCAAATTTGCTTTATATGAAGATATCTGTGCCAAATTTCAATTCAGAAAAAACTTCCAAAGCTGAGATATCATCTAGGTAGGAAGAGTGGAAGGGAAAAATCCACCCCACCCCACACACTGTTAGAAAAATCTAAACTTAAATTTTAAATGCACATACACACACAAAAAAAAACCCCAAACAAACAAAAAAAACTAAACCTAAAAAAAAAATGCACATACACACACAAAAAACCCAAACCTAAAAAACTAACCACACAAAAAAAACCCCGCTTCACATACATGGGAAAAAAAAAAAAAAGACACAAGATGGCCACATAAAGATTTAATTCTGTCCCATACCCAGACACTACACAAGTCCAGAGCAGAGACTGAAGATGCTGTAATACAGATTTCTCCCTGTGAGACTTGCATGTGGGTTCTGAATCTGAAAGCCAAGAAAATCCTGTTTTCAAATAATATCAGGCCTCTGTACTTTTTTAGTGTTAATGTACAAGTAAAATATTTCCTACCAGAACCACTACAAGGAAAGCTTGGGATGGAACCCACCAAAAATAGCTGCCCATGTGTAATTTTGGTTTGTCTCTTTATGTAAGTCACAGAGAAATTAGGAAAATCCAAGTAGCTTGCTAGAATACAGTCACAAGAAAGGTGAGGTATAAATATAAATTTCACAAGAAAGGGAAAAAATCACAGGGGAAAAACCAGAAAAGTTTCATCTTCATGATTTTGAGAAGTCACAGCTACATCCCTTTGTGCAGAGATCAGCACAAAGAGCAAAGTGTCACAATGCAACATCTCAGCAAACCTCTCTCTGCAGCTTTTGAATACAAAGGGAAGATGAATTTGGATCTTGGCAGCTCTGGATACAAGGTGCTGAAGAAGGAGGCTCAACTTGGAGAGCTCTTGCCTCGACCTTTGTCATGTTTTTACCACAAGGATGTGCTGCTGGTGTTCCTTTTACTCAGAATGGCAGTGAGACCCTTCCACCCTGCTCTCCTCATCGCTGTTCCACCACAAACAGAATGGTTTCTGCCCAGCCAATGCAGATATCTATGCATTCATGATGTCTAGCATGTAGCAGCAAGCAGATTACCTTAAAAAAATCATCTAACACTGATTTTCATATTCTGCAGTTCACCCTCCATGCTGTTGTCAAACCCCAATGTTGATGAAGCACCAGGCTGACCTACATGAAATTCTGCACTCAATTGGAAATGAAATTTCTTTTCTTTTTAATTTCTCTTGGTTGTGTTGCTCCAGGGAAAAATCTGGAAAACATGATCTGGAGCAGTGCTAGAAACCTACTCAAAGGACAAACAAAAATGCAAGAGTCTCTTGTATCTCCTGGGCTCCAAACCCAGAACTGCTGAACCAGACTTCTGCTTGCTTACATCTGCTCAGAATAAATTTTATTCTACTTCATTTTTTTTTTTTTTAGCATCTTAATGTAAACATTCTCTTGGTAAGAGTGAGAGCTACAGCTACAGCCCAGGAGGATGCATGTGTGAGGCTAAGGCAGCTGCAAAGCTGAGCAAACGTTGCTTGTGAGAGCTCGTGCAGATCACAGGAGCAGCAATCTGCTGAACCTGCACCCTCACAAGCCATGAATCTCCTGTGCCAGTAGATTCCCCTACAAGACAGATGTGTGTATGTAAATAGTTAATAGATCATGTCCCTTTCATTAAGGCAACTCATCTGAAAATAATAAACAAAAACGTGCAAACACAGCACATGAGAAAATGCCTGAAGAGGGCCCAATTTACATTAAAGACAGATGTTGTGACCCTGAGCACACTGCCTTCCTAAGGATCTTTTTTTTGTGTCAGTCTGTCAAGCACACCCATACAATTCACACAAAGTAAAAAAAAATTAAGAAAAAAAAATCTGGCATTACATTTTATTTCTGGTGAAACAGCAGGTAACTCTAAGGAGATCAGACTTCAGCTGAAGTTGGATGCCTCAAAGTTGTTGTTTTGAATGTAAAGACAATGAAAACACTGCCACAAAGACAAATTTTACATGCTCATTTTAATGGGGAATTTTATTCTACTTATCTGTATTACCTACTTCTTTCACCCAAATAAAGGGTTTGATTTGCAAAACCATTCAAACTCAAACATTTAGTTCCAGACATATCTGAGGAGTCAGAGGGCAGGAAATAGGTCACTGGTTTTGCAAGACCTTTATTTACATTTCAGCCAAATAACACGTTCGGATGGATTTTTTTTGGTTCGGTATTGTCATTTCCCATCATCCCTGCCAGGACACCACACAGAGGGGAGGGAGCCTTGGTGTTTTCCCAAGAGGGGCAGCTTGTGGCAGGCACTGCAACCAGGAATGTGACAGATGTTGGATGCTCCCCCTTCCCCTCCCCTGGCAGGGATCTGCCCTTACAAATGCTGGAGCAGGAGTGGGGTTAGCAGCTGCCCCTGGTGGCATCATTCCAGGTGGGAGCTCCTTCTCTTCTGCTCCTTTTCCTTCCTCACAGCCCTACACTCAAACCTGGATTTTGAGCAAGCTGCTGCTGGAGCTCTCTCCTCTGTCTCTCTTCCTAGGAAGATGGATTTCCTACAAAACTTTCCCTCCCATTTTCATTAAGTCTCTGACTGCATCTCCTCTCTTGCCCCTTTCCCTCTCACAGCACTCTGCAGCTGTAAGTGGAATGTGCCCTCACACAGCAAAACCAGTCTCTGTTCACTACCTCCCCCTCAAAAAAAAAAAAAATCCAGATAATTTGTAATAAAATAAAGGTGTTTTCAGGCTAAAAATGTGTCACAACCCTCTATACACAGAAGCTACGCTTTAGGCTCTAGAACAACCAAATGTTGGATCTATGTGGTCTGAAGTTTTGGTTTTGGAGAAACAAAGAAAGGGTTTTTATCCCCCTGAGTGTACAGCATAGCCCACGTCCCTGGGAGGCAGCCCCAAGGAAATGCATGGTCCCAAAGAGACATCCAGTGAATCCTATGGACATTCATCCTATTTTTCCCCCATTTTAAGTAAGCTGACTGCACAGGAACTCAGCTCTGGTATGCCAGGTATCCTTCATGCACTGTAATTTTAATTCCTGCAAGGATTACCAGATAAAGTTTCCTCCAAAGTTATTTTTCCTTACAGAAAAACAAAGAAAGTCATAAAAAGTTTCAACTTTCACTGTCTTAAAATGGGTTAGCAGAAATTAATGTTATCTGGGTATGTTTTGTGATTAAGTCTTCAACATCTTTTCGGATAAAAAGAGTTTATCACTTCACACTTTAATAACAGCTGAGAGCACGAGCCTAAAGCTAAAAAAGTCGTCATCATGCCAACAAGAAAATGATCCAGAACCATCTTAGACAAATATCTTAATAAGGAAAGCAAAACTTTTGCCCTCTCGCTTCAGAAGCGGAGATACACTAAATTACTCAGATCCTCATTAAAGATTTACTTGGGAGGAAGGAGGGGAGGAAAAGAACCAAGGAAAAAGTTGCAGCAGTTTTTCAAAGAAACTTCCAGCAGCAGATTAAAGCCTAAGGAACATCAGCCTTCTCTCCCATCTGTTACACAGAAGTGCTGGTTCTGGGCTTGGATTTCACAGCGGACAAAAGACCACACACAATTCCACTGGCATTATCAGCAGTTCACCTGAGCCTAAAAAATTCTGGTGGGGGACAAGCACTCAATATCCTGAGCTAAACCAGGAGCAAGTCTTAAATTTGCTGTAAATATGCACAAAAAATTTAGGCATTTATTTAGTGTCTACATTTGCTAAGTGCTTTAAAAGACATGCTAAGTATTTTAAAAGTTCTGAAGGTGGGGGAATATGTACATTAAAATAGGGGTGGAAAGTCTGAAATCTTCAGGTGATGGTTGTTTGAAGCACAAGAACATCAGAAAACTTCAGAGTCTGCTTGGCTAGGAGCCTGTCAGTGGAGGGGAAGCAAAAATATTTCAGCTGCTGCTTTGCTCCTGGTGAACTTGTTTCCATGAGCTGAAATGCTGTTAATTGCAGCTGTGGAATCCCTCCCCCAAAAACTTCCCTTCAGCCCATTTTCAACTTTGTTTAATGAACCAGCTTTATAGACTACATAGAAAGTGTTCCTAATGCCATTCAAGTCTTTTTTTCTCTTTTTGATCCCTGCTGAAGCCCTGTGTCGTATTTTGCACAGGCCAAGGAGAAATCCATATGAAACATATGCAGTTACATAAATTGTGGTCAAAGACTTCCTGACATGGAGATCTATGAGGCTGTGGGATATTCTCCCAAAGGAAGTGGAGGAGACTCTAACAAGTGAGACCCTTAAAACATGTCCTAACAGGAGAATGGCAGATATTAACTCTGTAGGAACTGCAGGAATATTGCTCAAAGTAGCTAGTCCCAGAATTTCAAGTTTGTCATGGTTACTCTCAATAGAAAGGCCAATTAAACACTGTAAAATGCAACAAAAGACCATATAAATCTATTTGCATGGTTTCCTCGATCTTTAATAGGTTTTTGCAGCACAGGAACCAGATGTACTTTTATTGAACTGGGACCTTAAATATGGTGTAATCCATATGGCCAAAATAACTAGGTAATAACAGTGCATTTACTAGGGGACCATAATAATTATAGGATATTTCTCTTTATGATGTATAAGCAAAAGTTAACCACAAATGTAATTTATAAACTATTATTTTCACATATGAAATAAGCTACAGAGTAAGTGGCAGTGGGACTGCACTGCAAAAAAAAAAAAGCCATTTCAGGAAGAGAAGACATTGAGTACAACCATAGCTGGATCCTGTTTATCTCCCAACTGAATAGTAAGGAAGAGACCCCCCTCCAGCACAGATCCCCTTCCCATCCAGAGGGAGGGAAAGCAACCCTCACCTCCCAGCATCATCCCTCCCCAAGGCTGGAGCTACAGGAACCACTGCTGGAGATCTGCAGCCCAAGTGCTTCCAGCTTTCAGCTGGAGGACTGGGAGCTCCTGACCACATCCAGGAAAGCCACACGCAGAGCTGCAGCCCTGGGCTGTTTCACAGGGCCCTGAGAGCTTCCCTCCCTCTCACATCATCAGGGCAGACTGGAGCCTTGCAGGCAGTTGGTGCTTGGCCTTTCATTCCTTCACGGATTTAATAAAAAATATTCCCAGCCACGCTTGCCTTGCTCCTCTCCCCAGACTCCTTTCCTTGCAGCTGCCCCAAATAGATGTTTCCAGAAAAAGTAAAAATATCCCAATCCTGACTGCCATCCACTGCTCTCCATTATTTGTTGAGCAAAGGACTAGTTGGGGAAATACCACCCATGATTTTCTTGATTTCTCCAGCAAACATGACACTTAAAAGAAAACTGTTCTAATATAAAGTTTCTAATCCAAAACTAACAGGACAATGTTTAAGACTAATTGCTCTATTCTTGTATTTTGATGCAGACCAGAGCATAATATAAAAGCAATTTTCAGTAAAAAGTAAAATTTTTACTAAAGTTTTACCCTAGAGTAAGGGTACAAAGTGCTGGGACAGAGTTTCAACATGTCCAAACTTAACCTCTTTCTTCATGGGATAACCCTACACTCAACATGGATTGATTACAGAGTTTCAACGTTTCCAAATTTAACCTCTTTCTTCATGGGATAACCCTACACTCAACATGGATTGATTGTCTCATGCTTCCCAGTATCCATCCCAATTCATCAAGGTTTCTGTTTACCTTTCAAATTATCCCTAAATGCTTTTAGGATTGGGATTGTTTTGTTGCTCTGGGGGCTTCTGATTTTTTGCTTTTAATGAAATTCAGCAGCAGGGTATGTACATTTCCAGCACCAGATTTTTTTTCTTCAAGTTCCATCCAGAAAAGTACACCTGAAAAATCCTTTGACAACTTTCAATGAATTCATATTATAATAATAAAACCAGCAATTTAATTTTCTCATCTGCACTTAAAAGAAGATCTTGCAAATATCTCTAGGCTCTTTTTCCCAAGATGTCAGGCTGCCAAATTAGCCCAACAACCACAGTAAGACAAACCTTTAACTTCTTGTGAAGGTTTTATCTATGTAAAAATTGTATTAAATTGGTTTTGATGCTTCCAGATGTAGTGATAGCCTAAAATGTTTTACTCTGTGACAGAGAGCAACATTAACAGGAAACAAAGATTTCTGAGCATAAGTGGAAGCATTTTTTAGTATTTCACTTTAGTTCCGTTAACTCAAATTATTGAATGACTGATTACAAAAATCCCTTGCAGTACTAACAACTTCTCAGATGATGTCTCTTGAAGCGAATTAGCATTATTCCCTTCTGAAAACCTCAATTTAAAGCACATATAGCTGTCATAAATGGGGGGAAATTATGTTAACTCCTCGATTTAACCCCAGAGCAGAGGAGGAGCCACGGAGACCAGCACAAAATCCTTGTGGCAGAGTGTGCGTCCAGCCCTTGAGGCAAAGCTGAGAGCCCAAGCAGAGTCCTGCTGTGCTCCACCACAATTTCCAGGACACAGCTCCACACCCAGCAGGCAGGAGCTGTGCTGGCTCCCAACCAGGCCACCAGCAGCAGCTCCATGGCCTCAACAACCTGTCTGACCGCCCTGGCTGCAGGGGGAAGGCTCTGCTCTCCATCACCCCTCTCACACCCCCTGCTCCTGCCAGCATCCAGGTACTCACTGTGCAGCACTCCAAACAAGAGCCTGCTTCTCTGCCACCATTCACAATCAATCCTGCAAGAGCAACCAGAGCTCATAAAGAACGGCTCGTAATTAATTACACTCCAATGGTCTTCCAGCGAGCTCCCATACATCACAGGCTGCTGGATGCTTTTAATCAAAGTGCTTCATTATCATATAGCCATGTATCACTTTTTCTTTTTCTTTTTTTCAAATAATGGATGACATTTTTATAGCAGTAACCTTAAACTTTCCAGCCACACATCTTACTAGCAAAGAAATGCCAAGAAAAACTACAAATATTATAGCAAAATATTCTTCCCTCTGGAACATGAAGTGGCATCTATACACTTTGGGGATGTGGTGGGGAGGAAACAGTGGGTACAATATAATTTCAACAGAACAAATCAGTATGGAAGCTACTTTAAAATAATTTTCCACCTGTCCCCAGCCAACCAGATCAGGTCCCTACTCTAGCACCAGAGGGAGGTGCTGCTGAACTCCCTGGTGCAAAACCAATTGCTACTTGGCATCACTCCACATCCACCAATCTCATTCAATCCTGGACAAAAGTGGTCAAAGTTTTCACATTCCTGCAAAGTCCTTTCCTGAGGGGACACAGCACACGAAACACAAGACAGGGAGAACACAAGGCAGGAAACACAACTTGTAAATTTGGGTTTTGAAACAGCCACCAGTCATGAGGTGAGACCTGAGCCATTAAGTTCTCCATTTTTAATTTCAAATAACCCAGAATCCTTCCCCATGTTCATTATAGTACCAACAACTCTCTGAAATGCACAATAAATGCTGTTTGAATAAAGTCCCTCCTAAAGCATTCCCAGCAGTGGGCTTTCACCCTTCCCTGCCTCCACAAACATTTGTCTCTTTGAAAAGAGTTGGCCTCAAAAAAAAAAATGTATCACAGAATAATTTAGGTTGGAAAATACCTCCAAGATCCTTCCCTGGACACACTCCAGCCCCTCAGAGTCTGTTTTGATGTGAGGGGCCCAGAACTGGACACAAGATTCGAGGTGTGGCCTCATCAACACAGGTGACAATCGCTGCCCTGGTCTTGCTGGCCACACTATTCCTGATCCAGGCCACTGCCCTTGGCCCTCTTGGCCACCAGCACCTTTTCCTCTGGGCAACTTCCCATAAAAATCTTTGTGGTGAGGTGTTTCCCCATTTATTTCTCCCCTGCTGTTAATCTGTGGGTAGTTAATACATATTTTTATAGGAATTATACCTATTATGGAAACTTCATTTGTTTTGAAGCATAGCAATAATCTGCTAACACTCTCCTGGAAAATTAATTGGCCACAAGCAAATACCTCTAGCCTCTCTGTTCGGAAGTCAAGGGCAAACGGCACACAAAATTCATATTCCAAGACCACATGGCTAGTTTCATGTTCATCACACCCTTCCAAATCTGTTTGGGCTCCTAATGACAAAAATTTCTCACTGGAAAAATTGTGGGAAATACAGCTTTAAAGATCCCAAACACTGCGGAAAGTAAAATAGATCTCAGGCTAGACAGATACAATTTATTAAAATAAAGTAAGTGATACAGAAATCATTCAACTGTTGCGCCATAGGACCTCCCCCTTTCCTTTTCCATGGAGACAGAAGGTACATACCATTTTTTCTACACAGAACACTACATGGTTTAAAAACTATGCCCTGAAGGTCAGTTTTTACCAAAGTGATGCACGGGTTCAAAACTTTTTCTGGGGTACATGGCCTTTGCAGCATGGGCAGTGACTGCTCCTGCAACAAGGGGTGCTCAGAGCTGCCAAGGAACAGAAAATCAAAATATTCCCATAATTTCATATATGTTAGACCAAACCAAGGAGAAATACTTCCACCAAATATTTGCATGGAAATGGATGGTTTCCTTCAATGAGCAATGCCTCACAAGGAAAAGCAAACAGTTCTCAGCTCCAGAGCACTTTAAATAGTCTAAGTTAAGATGCCTTTCCTCACATAAAGCTCCTCTGGGGCTGAGCAGGCAGAGGATGGAAGTTTCTGCAGCACCATTCACTGTTGCTGGCACTTGGCCTCAATTCTTGGCTGCTTGTGATAGGAAAATGGGCATTCATTGTGTCCAGGAGCAATCAAGATGTAAAATAAAGAGAAGTATTTTAAGGAAGATTTCTGTGTCCACTGTGAAATTAATTTTAAATTGCCCCTTTAGCAAGTAAGTTATTTTTACATATATGGGAATAGAAAGGTAGGGAAAAAATAGGCTAATGCTGAAACAGTGGCACTAAAGTTAATGTGCTGAAGACACACACATTTTTACTTTTCATCTTAAAAAAAAAAAAAGAAAAAGAATAGCGTTAGCATAAAAGCCAGCTGGAGAATCTGGGGTATTTTCTACTAGCTCAATCACATTTCTTGTCTTACAAGTAATCATTATCTGGGTTCTGATAGCGTTTGGTACTCAGACTATTTTTTCTGGATTGTTTATGAAATCCAGCTTCCTACAGCCATTCATAAATATGTTTTTCAATCAGAGATATTCAGGTAACAATGGACAATTAAGCTCAAAATCCTCGAGCTGCAGTGTCCAAGTGCTGGGGAATTGTTGGATGCAACAAAACTTGTAGATCACTTCTAACTGAAAATATTCTGATTTTAAACAGCATCCATGCCCTCCAACAGCAGGATGGGCTGCAGGGGGTCCTGTCCATGGTCACAGCAGGCTCTTGGGAAACGATGACAGGAATTCTGTCCCTACAAAACCAGGGATGTGGAGAACAGCCTTTCCTTAGGCATGCGCACTTCTCATCCAGCACTGAAACATTAAATTGCCCCGTGAGCTGCCATTTCTCACCACAGCGACTCCAGCTGATGGTGCCAAGCACACCAAGGAGGTGCGAGGTTCCTTTTCCTCTGCAGAAACAAGAAACAAACCCTTGCCCTCTGATGCCAACCCCTAGACAGCTGTGCTGACAGAAATGGAGCGAAACGTTCACTCCCTGCCACACAAGCACAGTCGTGGGACAAAGCAGCTGGCAAGAGATGGCTCCTGTGAAGAAGGACTCCCATGACAGGCTAAAGCCTCAAGTTTTGGTTCCTGGAAGCCCCCTGCAGACATGCTCCACATCTCCCAGCTCACACAGTCGCTGCCTGTCCCCCGATCCACAGATTGTCCCTGTGAGGGAGGCTCCACACTTGGGGTTTAACTCCTTCTCATGGTTCCTTCACTGACAGCCCTGAAAAACCTCGATTTCGAGCAGCACTTGGCAGCCCTTTAAACACCATAAGCACCTTTGGGTCTTCTCATTACAAATACTTAAAAAGCTAAAAAATGTTTAGACAGGGTCCTGGGGCACGCTCAGTGTGAAATGCCAGCCTGGGTAATTCCAAGAGTGCTCGCAGCAGCCCAGCTTCATTTACTGACAGGCTCTCAGACATTTCCACCCTAGGCAGAAGCGGGTCCATGGGGCATAACTCACCTCCTGAAAATTCCTTCCTTCAGATCTGCTATCTGTCAGTTGAGAGGTGTCATTATTCAAAACAACAAGCCTAAAGAGGTAGAAGGCAGGGGAATAATTCTGAGTCAGGAGTATGAAATTATTGCCACAAACGAAAGGTCATTTCACCAATTATCTCCTGCACATATTTTGTATTAAATCCTGCATTATTAGGTTCACCAGGCTTTCTTCTGATTGCTATAAGGAGAACTGAATATTTATGTAGAGCAAAAGGTTAAATTATAAGTCATTGAAAAATTATGATGATGGATTTCTGTTTAATAAGCAGTGACATAAGGAATAAAACATATATGCATATACATAAAGTAAATATACTGTGCTTAATTGATTGAAAAAACCTGCTTTCCTATTCTAGGTGATCTCCCACCCATGCAAGGAAAGCAGCATCAGGAAGGGTTTCAGATTAAGCACTATCCCCTGCAGTGATTAGGCACTCCACAGCAAGGCAGCTTAAAAGAGTTTAATTTCCTTTAGAATTTACCATTCTGATCGATAAGCCTTTTGTAATTCCATTGTGTTAATACAAAACCACCTCCATTTCCAAACGTTGATACAGAACAGGAGCCACGTTTAAAGCACGATTTTGCGGACGGTTTTTTCCTCCCCTTGCCCGTCTCTTTCAGAGCAGGTCCCTGATTTTGCAGAGGAGCTGGAGGGCACCAGGCTCACCTGTGAGTGATGGGGCCAGGCTGGAGCCCAGGCACAAATCCTGTGGGCTGGCAGTGACAGAGACAGATGCCTCTGTGTAGCTGTGCAGATGGCACCAGCAAGGCATCTCTGGCTCCTCCAGCTTGGGAATGTTATCCCACCAAGAAGTGCCTCTGAGCAGAGATAAGAGGAGCAGGGGGGAAAGTATCAGCTTGCCCATCAAGTGGGAGAGATCTGCAGGCAGATTGAACAGCAGAGGATAACAAAATTCGAGTGTTCCAAAAGCAACGATCTGGCCCAGGGGGCTGAAATCTGGGGAAGTGATAAGGAGCTGTAATAGAGTCTATCAGAAGGAGCAGCAGCCTGACACTCAGGGAAGCTCGCTTGGATGTCTGTTCAGCAGCCCTAGGAGCGGGAGAGAGAGAGAGAGAGGCACAAATGGGAGCTCCAATACTTGAACCAGCACTAGAAGAGATTTTTCTGGGCAAACTCTACAGCTGAGCACCACTCACTCTGTAGGAAGAACAGAGGAATTTATTATATTAAATTCCAAGTGTAATTCAATATGAAATGAAGAAAGAAAAAAAAACAAACCAAAAAAAAAAGGAAAAATAAAACCACAAGGGTGATGTCACTATTTACTATCACCAGAAGCAGCCCAGAAAAGAAGCCACTGATGCATAGGGCAGAGAACTTCATCTAGGGATGTTGATAAAGCAGCACACAGCCACACTGACCACCTGGAATTCACTGGGATAATCTCTGGATAAACTCCTCTAACCACCTCGAGCTACCAAAAAAAAAAAAAAAGATTAGAGAAAGTACTAGAGGAGTTATTTCTGCTCCAGTCCTCACTAACAGGAGAATAGAAGAGAAGCGATTGAGAATTTGACATATGGGAGCAATAAATAACACTGTGGATTAAAGCAGTCCAAAAAAAAAAAAAAGCATGAGTATATACATCCATAATTATTTTAAGCAAAACAGCTTTTCTTCTGATAGAGAGGAACAGAATGCATAGCAAGACCATCACGGCTGTGCCAGAAACAGGCACTTGAAAACAGAAAGAAACATAAATCATATGTCAAAAACAAGTTTACATGGCTGAGGAATACAAAAGAACCAACATTAATCACAGTGCATTAAAGACAAGACACAAAGCTAACTAGAAAGGGACAAAATGCATCAGGAACAAATTGGCTTACATATAACAAGAGGAAACAAAGGAAAGCAAGACCTCGTTCCTAAAGAGAAGATGATGCATTTACTCCCTTGTGCCAAGGAGTTCACCAAAAGGGGAGGTGTCCCCCTCCTCCTGGGGTTACTAATGGGAGAGCAGCCCAAGGGCTTCCTTTCCTCCCTTAGAAGGTCTTTGAAAGGATAAATAGACAGGTACTTCTCTGCAGTTCTTCAGTGCCTCCTTGATCTCCATGGGAAGTTCTCCATTGATAGGGGATAATTAGGGAATTGCACTCTGCTAGGATCAGTGGGAGGGCACAGCTCGGTCTGTAGTGGTTACAAAGTGGTAGGTTGGCTCCAATAAAGCCTAAATTAGGGCAGCATTCCCCTACCATTATCTTGGATTTCTCTGGGAAAACCAAATAGCAGGGAGGGAACATTGAGCTGTCCTCTCCAATCCAGCTGTGTTTGCACAACTGACAAGGACACAGAGCCCAAACCCTGCTCGCCTCAAAAACACACAGGAAAGAAGGAAACACACATCTGGAAAAGAAGGAAATTTTAAACAGTGCTGGGAGCTACAGTGCAACCAGTGACAGATCTTGAAAACAAGCTGGTCCTGCAGGACGTGTGAGAAAGCACATTTTGAGGCAGCAGAAGCTGCTTTTAATCTTGTATCTCACTGATGTCTTGTGTTGATACACTGTTGAGTTGATACTACAAATATTATAGGAGGATTTCTGAAATTTTTCCTTAAATTTTAAACAAACAAACTCTTTGGAAAATTCAGCTGATGGAGGATTTCCCTATATTAGCACTGGCTTAAATCAGTTTTCATAGGAGAAGTACATTAGGAAACACTAGATTGAGTTTACACTAGGAAATACTAGATTGAGTTTATGTTTTCAGAGCGCTTAACAGTGCTCACGGCATGAGCAATGCCAGGAATGCACCAGAACCAAGTTTTCAACCATTCACAGTTTAATAAGTGTTACATTTTAAATGGTTGTTATTGAAATGGCAGCTATAGCCTTCACATTGAAAGAATTTTCCATTTTGTGGGGGCAAAAAAGCTACTCCATCAGAGCTGTGTCTCACAAACCCCAACTCCAAAAGCTTACAACTGAAAATGGATTAATATAATCTGACCAGAAGTAGTTATGCAAGAAGAGGACTTTGGTTCAATGAAAGAGGCTGTAGACATGAAGCAGACGATTTCTACCTTGCTAGAGAGCAGGTGGTCTGCATAATAAAGGGCAGAGAAGCTTTCATTTGCACCAAAAGCCATAAAAACACATCTTAGGAAGGAACAGCACAGAAAACCAAGCAGCAGCCAAGGATCAGATCAGTCAGACATCCATCACAAATGACTTCAGGGTACTTGATGGCTCTCTGGTGCACAACTTTTTTTCCCCAAGTTTCCTCTGCCTTTGTAGTTTGATCAATCTTATCTCAAGGTCTAGAAATCAAGCATGAGATGCTGCTGCTGTAAATCACAATCAGGCACCAGAGTGGTGACGTGGGGGAATTTGCTGTCATTATTTGATCTCCAATGGTTTTCAATACTGCTTTGCTGTGGCAATAATTTGCATTCTTATTAAGATGAATTAAGATCATCATGTTGCATCATAACATACCCCATTAATACAAAGCAGCTTTGCAGCTTTATCAGTGATACTAATTTTCCACAACAGCCCAACATCCTTGCACTAAAAAGCTTTTAATGTTGTTACCATTCTACTGCATGAACACAACAAATCCTTTCTATGGCTTCCCTACGTATTATAAAGTATTTTATGTACATTTTGCTGGGCATATATTGGAAGCACAAGTGTTGTGTCAATACTGCCCTTGTAGTGCTCCTGGCTTTCACAGCCAGAGATAACACAGTGCATTAACACACCCCACTGGGTTCAGTTTAACAGCTGAGCAATGAGAAGATAACCATTTATAGAAGTTGATATGATGTGCTGGAGCCATTTGGACCAGGACCAGGCGTAGATGCTTTGTGTGATGGGGAACAGGAGACTTTCCCTCTACCCCCACACGCTCTTATTTTGACTTGGGAACATGATATACTTTTAAACACACTCTCTTCGAGTAGAGTGGTGGAGAAATTTCCTCTCTAAAAAGCAGGAAGCTATTTTTCAAAGGCTACCTTTTAATTTTGAAAGAGACTGCATTCAGGCCAGAAAATCAGCTACCAATATTTTTTAAGTGATCTAAAGCATGACAAGCTTAGCCAGCAATAGAAAACCCATACAATCTATCCACTATTGTCTGAGGGTTAATATAGTTATACCAAGCCTATTACTTCTGAGCCTCCTAATGAAAAATGTTCTATTTAACAAAGTGAACATCAACATCCTGAAGAGGCTCTTCTGCTATCTGTCTTCTACCTTTAATTTTAATTAAGAAAACAAATGGACAGTAAATTTGAAGCAAAGAATCAACATTAATCTCTAAATCAAAACGATTTACATTGAGATTACAATTAATCATATGCATGAAATATCTTATTTAATAAGGTGATGCCCTCAGTTACTTTGTTTAATCACTAAAACAATTCAATTTCCAAAATTAGAATTTGGAACCATTCCAAACATAACCCATTAAGATTATCAATCCAGCAAGAGCAGTGACACTGAACCTCTGAAAAATAAACTCTTCAAAACTTTTTATTCCTTTGCTGAAGAATGTAAAGTGGGCCCAGACAGAGAAAACTTCAATTAAAAACAGGGAGGGGTAATGCAACATCTAAACAAGGAGATGACCCCAAGACATTTGCACTTGAATTTGTTGGTGACATTACTCAATTCCCATTCTAATAAAGGCCACAAGGCCAGATTTTAACCTTTAGTAAACAAATCAGCTCCACAAAATTACTGGATTTACCTCCAGTTACAGTGGGCATGGGTTTGGTTAATTAATAAAGATTTTGTCAACATCTTTAACAAAGGGCAGAAAGGACACAGTTTAAGCTTTGCAGCTGGGATCAGCAGCTGTAATGGGGGACACTGCACAGAGATCAGGTCTCAGCCCAGATGCACACACAGGCTGTCACCAAAATGTACCAGGGCACACCAGTGATGGCTTCTAAGCCTTTTATTCAGGTTAAACACTTAAAAACGTCTCTTCAGCCACCTTATTTGAACAGAGTTACCATAAACATGGTCCACACCCTCCTGTTGTTAGGGAGAATCACACATCCCTCCCAACAATCTCCTGTTGTCCTCTAAAACAGGTGGAGGCAGGATTTGAGCAGGCAAAGCAAAGCAGCCAGCTTTGATTTAGCCTGGCAATAATATTTCAGCCAGCACATCAAAGCATGGCTCACTTCATGGAGACATGAATTTACACACACACACACACTTTTTTTACCTCCAGCCAAATGCCAGAAGTCTTGAGACGCTGCCTCAGCAAGATGAACACAAGACTATTCATTACAGGGATCAATAAGCCAGTCCTCCAGTCTTCTCAGGTGCTCTTTTCCTCTTGCCCCACTTAGCTTTCCACTCTGTGGCAGGGTGGATTTATTTAAAGGATAAGAGTCTTCTTCACTGAAGACTGCCCAGTGATTTTTGTTCTCTTCTTGTATTCTAGCACTATGTCTTCAAATTTTTTTTTTTTAAAAATAAAGAAGCAAGAAAAGGAATCAAGAAGAAACTGGGTCATGGTGCTCTGGACATCCCAAAATGTGTTTGTATGTCTTTGTGTCACATCTTAATAGAGAAGAGCAGTCATATTCTGCTTTCTTACTTAAATGACACTTCTCATCTAAAAATTCATTTTTCAAGTAGATTTTCCTCGCTCTGTGTGCTCAGAGTCACCCTGCCAGCAGAGGAGAACAAGTCCTTCTGGCTCCCTGCCCCCTCCACGTGCCAAATCTCCTCCGGTGGCACCTCAGCCACCTTCTCCTTTTCTCCCTCACACAGCTCCAGCCTCTGCAAATCCACCAGAAGAGCCAGCAAAGCAAAAGGTACCCCCACAGCTCCAAAGCCAGAGCTGGCATTGAGATCCACCCCAGCACATCCCCACCTTCACACAGGCCACCAAGACCCCTGCTATGAGACACTGATCCACCTCAGCAAGGGACAATCACAAAAGACAATAAAATTCAGTGCTACTCTTCAAACCATTGGCCCAGAAGGGGTGAGCAACGCCCCTCCTTCCTCTCATCCTCAGGAAAACACAGGTCTGGCCATCACAGCAAGGTTCTTCATCCTATAAGCTTCTTGTGGTAGAAATGTACTTTTTATGTCACAAAACTCTCTCTGGTTCTTTTGGGAAGATGGCACATGGCTGGGTTACGGAACACTCCTAACTCTAACCCTTATTTCTCATTTGCTGGAAAACATTATTTTGTTACCTCCAGGGATGTTATAGGCTTGCTTTTGCCTGGATCGCTGATGTGTGTGGAGGAAGTACCTGCAGTTAATGCTAAAATGGGACAAGACACTGGAGGGGGCACTATTTTATTTCATTAATAAATAAATAAAATAAGTTCTGCTCAGCTTGTCTTCTGGACATATCAACTTCCATATCACCTTCAGGCAAGAAATAAAGAATATTAACCAACAAATCAAGTAAAGTCATTCTGTGCTCATTCTGTGTGCTGCAACCTGATAATGGGTTTCCTAAAAAATTCTCACTTTTGCTGGTGCCAAACCAAAGGAAGGACAAATACAGCAGCAGCCCATCTCACCTCTTCTGAGCATGCATTTGAAGGGAGTCAGGAGCAAACTATTGGACTGCTCTGTTCCATAAAACCCATGGGGGAAAAATTCAGCACGACAAGGCCGACACCTGAAACCAAGGGCTGTGACAACAAGGTGACACTTGCTGAACCTGGCTGACACTTGTCCTTCCCAGAGGTGCTGTTCCCCTGGAAGCCGTAAGGACGAGGCCCTGCCACCGAGCCCGTGCTCAGCTGGAGGAGGCCCAGCCAGCCACGGCCGCCCCCCGGGGCTGGGGAGGCCTGACGGATCCCGTTCCTGGGGAAATGGAACACCTCGTGCTGGGGGAATCCGATCCTGCTGGCTGGCAGGAGAGGCAAAGCTGAGGAGAGAGTGATGGATGGAGAAGGACTGATCCTCCTTGCCACTGCTGCCTCAGACAAAGAGGGCTATGTGGAATGCTACCAGGCAGCCACTCAAATCATGCCACAGCTTATAATGCCTCCCCATGCCTCCCCCCTTCCTTTTTAACAGCTACTTATGTGCTAAACAAACCTCTTTTTCTACACGTTTTGAAGACTGACAGCGGAAAAACATCCCTGAGGTACCGCAGCCTTATCCGGCCAGCGGCCCCCAGATCACGTCCCACTTTCTCTCAGAAGCAAGGCCATGAGGAGTTTTCAGAAAAATCCAGAGGAGACCAGGCCAAAGAAACTCTTCCAAAGAATAGAGACAGATGGAGGGACATTTTGTGAAGCTTCCTTGTCGAGACAGCCAACAGGTAAGGAAGGAACAGGAGGGAGGATGAGCAGAGCTTTCAGGGCTGAAGTGTGCTCTGTCAAAACCCAGTGAAGAATTATTGTTGCCTTTTGGCAGTACGCATCACATCCGTGAATTTTTCTCTTTTTTTCAATCTTGATACATTTTTTTTTTCCCCCGAAATTAATTCTGTGGCATGGTGAGGCAGGAGAGTGAATCCCTCCGTGAAGGGCAGGAGCACACCTCTCCTTCAGGTTCGACCCTCAAATCTCATTAATTGCTGCAGCATCCTCAGGGCCCAATGTTTGCCCACGACACTCCCGAAAGGAGAAGGGAGGGAGAGGAGATGAGCGCACCCCACACGAACAGAAGGCTGACTGCTCCATCTGGCTCCCTTCCACCCTCTCCCTCCGAGTCCCCAGGGCAAAGCTCTGCTAACAAAAAGGGGCTCTGCAAATACCGCGCGAGATAAGCACGGTAGCACACACGCGGCTTTTGGCATCTGTTTATCATTAAAGATAACCTCACCTGGATGGCTGGGGAAACGGCCCACCTGCTCTTTAAAGATAGGTTTCATCTCTTCTCTCACAGCAATCTGCCTGTGCTGAGTGATGCTTTAAAAATATACCAAGACATGGTGCTAACACTGAAGCATTTCCTTACCGAGCCGGGCATGGATAAGATCTGCATCTCACAAAAGGCCAACATATGGTGCTGATAGCTCCCTGATTATGTCAACATTTATTAGTTAAGTAAAAATCACCAGCCTTCTTTAAAGGAAGGAGCCCAGATGCCTGCAATTAATATTTCTCTACTCCACCGAAGAAACCGTAATGCAATTCCTAATGTCTCTACTTGAGAAGGCTCAAAACTCACAAATTATGTCATTAGAAACTGCAACGGGGTAACGAGAGGCTCGGTATAATGTATTTTCATTAGCCGAGGCTAATTGGAGCCAAATGAGTAAAACAATGCAGGGAGGGCAAAGCAACAGAAATCCTTGGGTCTTTAGGAGCCGAAATAAATGAGGGTAATCAGCGGTGTATGCAGAATACAGCATGTTCAATTAATATAAATGGGAGAGCAGTCAACTGCAGCGCTCTGCCGGGGCACACGCGGGAGCTGGTGGGCAGCAGATGTCTCCTTGTGCTGTGCAAACACCAGCAGGATGAGACAGGGAGGATGCTCGTGTCTGAGGCACCCAAAACAACAGGATTTGGGGGTAAAAACCCCCACGAGGTTTTCCTGAGCAGGGAAAGCAGCACGGAGCTCAGGAGGAGATGGAAAATGGGAGGAGACAGAGACCTGTTTCAGGAATGCCCAAAAAAACAGGACTGGGGGTTAAAACCCCAAAAATTGCCAGAGCAGGGGAAGCTGAGCAGATAAACCAGCACGGACATCAGAGGAGATGGAGAAAGGAGAGGAGATGACTGCCTAAGTGAGTAACACCCAAAAATCAAATTGAAGGGGTTAAAACCCCCAAAAATCACAGAGGAGGGAAATGTGAGCAGGGAAAGCAGCACAGACCTGGGGAGGAGATAGCTGCCTGTTTGTGGGATACCCAAAAAAACAGAACTAGGGTTGAAAACCTCCACAAATAATCACAAGAGAGATATCTGAGCAGGGAAAGCAGCACGGAGCTCAGGAGGAGATGGAAAATGGGAGGAGACAGAGACCTGTTTCAGGAATGCCCAAAAAAACAGGACTGGGGGTTAAAACCCCAAAAATTGCCAGAGCAGGGGAAGCTGAGCAGATAAACCAGCACGGACATCAGAGGAGATGGAGAAAGGAAACACCTGAATGTGTCACTCACCCTATGTGAGTGACACCCAGAAATCACAACTAGGGGGTTAAAACCTCCAAAAATCACCAGAGGAGGGAAATCTGAGCAGGGAAAGCAGCCCAGACCTTGGGAGGAGATGGAAAAGGGGAGGAGATGGCCGCCTGTCACATTAGAGGAAAGGCAGCTTTAGTCGTGGCAGCTCTACCCTTGGCAGCTCCAACACTTGCCACCTGCACACACAGATATTTTGTGGGGGTGGATTCTCTGATCCATCCTCCTCCTCCTCCTCCATCTTTTCATCACGTCAGTTTAATTGTTGCAGTAACCACAGTAAATTGATTTTGCAATTTAGCTTTCAGACCCTTCTGAAGCGAGAACAACCAACCTTGTCTTTCGCTTCAATCTTCTTCTCAATAAGATCAAGGCTGCTGTCCCTCAATTTTCTTCTCTTTTAGAAGAGAGAATAATTATGAGCTCCCTCTTCAGCATTTGCTTCTGGTCCAATCTGTGGCAGAGCAATATTTTTTTTTTTAATTTCCATTAGGCAAATTCCCTTTTTTCATATTATGCTTTGGGACTTAAGGCCTTAGAGATGATGTTATTTGGTAGCTCAAAAGACACAAAATGCCTATGCTTTTTCAAGTTGCTGGCATTTGTGTGGAATTCTTGATGCACTTTTTTTGCCTTTCCCAAAGAGGAATTGCCAATAAATCTATTATTGTTCTCCAAGTACAAAGCTAAGAGGGTCACATACCTGTAAAACACTGAATTTCACTGTACAAATCCTACTGAAATTGAGCAAATTATATGAAATCTTAGTGAGCTATCCATCACTCACAGCCACAGATACCCTGCCTCTTTTTCCTATTCTGGAAAACAATAATAAGGTTCTGCATCCATTAATAAAATTGCAATTTCATGATCAAGTCTGCACTGACTAACCTTGTCTTTCATCACTTCCCATCAATTAATGATGCTCTATGACTAAAGCACTGTATGATAAACATGTTTTCAGTCAAAGACCAATTTTATCTTAAAGCAATTAATCCATTTTTGTTTTAGCATTTAGTACACAGGTTTAGATGTGGGGTTGATCTTAATTCCAAGATTCTCCTCCTTCCTTATTCACTCCCAGAAAAAAAGAACTTTCACACTGAAGAAATCTGAGGGAAAAGACAGAAATTGAATGCTAGGAAGGTCAAAAAGCTTTATCATTGTGAAAATGAAGATGAGGCAGCATTTCCTTTTGTGCCCTACTGCACTGATTGTGTCTGAAGTTTAGGACAGACAGCAAATTATACAGGAGCTGTCCATGCCATACAGCCAGAATTAAAAAATAGCCAAACACACAAGATGGCACACCAGGAGTGAATTAGGAAAGAATTAAATAGAGAAGCAAATAATTGAAGATATTATGGTCCTAAG
This sequence comes from Pyrgilauda ruficollis, assembly GCF_017590135.1. Classification (NCBI taxonomy): domain Eukaryota; kingdom Metazoa; phylum Chordata; class Aves; order Passeriformes; family Passeridae; genus Pyrgilauda; species Pyrgilauda ruficollis. The sequence continues at coordinate 9,402,658 of NW_024526600.1, forward strand.
TCCTGCAAAATTACTGATGAGCAGCTGAACATTCATACCCAGGATCTTTTAAAATGTGTTCCTAGTTCCTGAAGTTTGCCTAGAAATTTTTCCCTTAGCTTGGTTTGTTGAAATCCGTCTATGTATATCAAATTAAAAACCCAAAGAGTTCCTACTGTAAAAATCAAACAGCCCTAATCCTGCAACAAGTCTTTGAAAGAGGCCTGAAGATGCATCATCCTTTAAAACCCAAGTAGAGGCCAACTTCAGTCCCTGCTAATGCCAAATCCAGAATAAATATATGAAATTCACTGGAAAAAATAAATTAAGCTGAATTAAGACAATGATCAGCTCCTTGGATGCCTTACAGATGCTACAAAAGAAGTTTGACTTAGGTTTAAATTATTTTTTTCAGAGAAAAACATATTCCATAGCTATTTCCCTGTGAAATACCAGAGAGGAAAAAAAAAAAAAACCCAAACAGATTACTGATGTCCATGCAAATTCTGCTCCAAAATAATTCTTTTCCCTTCCTCCCTCATTGATATATGACAAGGAGAAAGGAAGAATATACAGATCTAAGAGGAGATTCAATAACTGTTTTTAAACATAAAGAAGAAGCTGTGAGGATAGGACAAAAGCCACATCACTTATTTGAGATTAAATCCTGGTCCCTATTTAGACTGTGGGGAAACCTTCAAGAAGTCTATAGATTTGCCTCTTCTGTTTTAATACATTCCTCCCTCCATTTTTATGTAACTAAACATTAAAAAGGTTAAAAGAAAAAAAAATCCTGAAGCATTCCTGTAAATCAGCCCTCCCCAAGCAAAAAAAAAAAAAAGCTCAAACCCATACTACAGCCCTCCCCAAACAAAAAAAAAAAAAAAAGCTCAAACCCATACTCAATTAAAATAGTATTTCTCCCAAAATAGCATGAATATGTAAAGCAACATTTTAAAATGCCTGTGTGAATAACTTGACATGGAGAAACTCTGGTGACATTTATTTCCATTTTAGAAATTAATCAGGATGAGTATTTCTAATAATAAATACATATTTTGAGGTAAGAATAATTTTCTAGAAGATGGCAGGAAAAACACAAGTCTAAAGGTGTTATTCCCAAGCACAACATCCAAACCACTTCCAAGTGAAATCCTACAGATTTTGCTATTTTAGCAGTATTTTGCTTCCACATAAAACAATGGGAGAAAGGACAGGGGGATGGTCAGTGAGAATGAGCTGCACATTTTTCAGCACATATTTGTAAACAAAAAATATTAAAATATCTCAGTTAAGTCCCATCTAGGAAAGTCCTAAAGGATCTGCTGAGGGTCAGGAGCCAGGTAGATTTCAGCTCCAGGAATCCACAGACACAAACAGAACACAAACAATTCAGGTTTTCCAGACAAACAGAGCTCAGTGAAGAATCTGTTTTCCCAAATGATAGGGAAAAGTGTGTTCTGTGCAAAACCTGGTTCAGCTTTTCCTATTTAGGTCAGGGTATGTAGGGCAGGCAACTTTTGGGACACCAGAGGTGCCACTACACAGCCTACCTGCAGCAAGTCATTTTTCCAGCAGCCAGCCCATCCCAAAGGTTTCTCTGATAGATTGCTTAGGTTAAGCTCCTGCACCCCAACTCATCTTAATGTTCATGTTTGGGCATCAGTGTCCAAATGCTCCCTGTTTCCCACCAGCCCAGCATCCTTGCTTTTGTCCTTGCCCTACATTCTCTTCAGTATGGAGGGAAAAGGAAACAGTGGCTTCCAAAGATGATAACAGGAGAAGGCAGAGTAATTGAAAATTACCCTCTCAGGCCTGGATATCAGACATAGAAACAAGAGCTGATCCAGTGACCTGCCCATCAACAGTACCTAGAACAGGAGTCTTGTATTATTATTTTGTTCCTTTAAAAAAAATAAAGCTCAAAACACCACTGCTAAACCCACAGAGCCTCGTGTCACTGTATAAATAGAAGAGTATTTCATGTTGCATTTTACAGCATCAACACTTCAAAGGCACAAAACCATCCGTGAGCATTTCCACTGCACCAGAGACAGAGAAACGCTGGCTTTCTGGACATTTCCCAGGTTTATCTCACAGCCAAATAAAATGAGGATTGTTCAGCTGATGTTTATTTGCCAGACTCTCAGCTGAGGCTTCCCCTCTGCAGTGCCCAGCTGAGCAGATTAGAAGGACGCCAGTGAGTGTTTCTCTGCAGATGTTCTTTATTTGCCAAGCAGGAGCTGCAGCAGGGTAAGGCCTTTCTGCCATGAGAGGACATCTCAGGATTTTGGGATTCCTCACATGCCCTTCTTGGCCAGTGGGAGACCTGGGGGCTGTTCCCTAGCAAGGAGGCTCCCAGTATCCTTGCTCTTGTCATCACTCAAGAGTCCTGCATCTGTTATTTCCAAAGAGGAATATTTATTCTCTCTCTCCACTCCCTGAAAATTACATCAACCCTTCAACTTTACACCCCCCAAAAGAAAAACAGCTCTTCCACATCCCTTCTGAAAACCATGTTATCCACAGTTCACTGCTTTGCTTTGACATATTTAGGATTTTCCCCCTAGCATTTAGGATTTACCCCCAGAGAACCAAGCTTTCTGTGGAGGCAGGGGGAGAACCTCAATCACCAGGACATCCCAAACACACATCCTCCCTTACACAGCTCCTTGGATTCAGACAAGGAAGCAGCACAGCTGGCATCACAGCCATGAAGAAAGCCTGAACAGAAAGTCACAGACAGAAGCAAAGGTTGAGGTTTTTTCCTCCCCTCGTTGCCACTGAAGTGCTGATGAAATTGCACATCATTCCTGTGCTTTAAACATTCAAGCAGCAGGTAAAGGTCAGCATGGTTTCTAACTGCCCTCTTAGCATGCAAGTTTCAACTCTGATTTCTCTTTTAAAACAAGAAGTGATTCTCTGTCCTGCCTGTGTTTTTAAAAAAGAGACTGATTTGCTCTTGAGCAATAAATACCACTTCTAATTACAGTTACACAGGGAATAGATAAACCAAGGTATGGGAACAGGAGAGAGAAGAGAGCACCAGGACTTTTTGCAGACACTTATCAGAGACCAGACATGAAGCACTGTGGTTTTTCAGAAGGGTCACCACCAGTGCTAAAGCACTAACACAAACAGAGGCTATATCCATTTCCAAAAAAAAAGGCAAATAACCAAAATAAGTCTTACACTCACGAACACTAAATAATTTCAGAATACCTTAGCTCAGGCCCACAAGCCTGACACAGACACAGGGAGAACAAAAGCTGCTACAGCTGTTCATTGTCAGGTCTCTTCTGAGAGAAATTTCACCATGATCATGAAGACCAAGCCAGCAATAAATAACTCCATCCCTCCATCCAACACCATCACCAGCTTCTAATTTCTGCTCCAATACCCCACCACAAACAAACTCTAGCTCTAAAAATGACCAAACAGGCTCCTTCTAGCAATAATCTCTCTCCCTGGCCATCATTGCTGTTATCATATCAGCTCTGGATACCAGGCCCAGCAGGACACCTGAAAGACCAGCTCACACAGACTGTGGGACACACCAAATGTTCCATTTTTGTGGCCACTGGGCCACACAAAAATGTTCTCATCCTGTGCTGCTTTCCCCCAGTCTGTATTCAATTCACACAAACCACAGGGGATGAGATTTTTATACCACCTGAAGTGACACAGGGTTGTTTGAGGGTTCTTACAATGCTATTTTTCTTTGTTATTCCACCTGATATGGCTATAAAACATTACAGAAATGAGAGAGGAACTTTCACCAACCTTCTCTGCACCAGGGCAGGGGGCACACCAGGGTCAGCCACGGGATCCTTCTGCTGGGGGAAGAGCTCTCTCCACTCTAACAGGGAATCTTCCAAAAGTTCCTCAAAGTAAAATCCCCTTCTGCTCCAGAAAAGAGGAAAAGCCTAACCTCCCTTGCTGCCTAATTTTTATATGACACTACCATCAGCCCTTGCTATTGACAAATCAGCTGTGATTAATCAGCCAAGATTCATGAACCAGGACACTCCACAAAGCACAGATTAGTAGATTAGCATACACAGCTGACTTTGCCACCTCAACAGCACTTTACAAACATCAACTAATCAGGGTTTCCAAAACTCCCTTCACCTGGCTCCCTCCTATCTCTTTCCCCTCCCAGCTGTGAAAAATCTGTATTCTGCCCTACCCACACCTGACTTGCTCCCTCATCTTCTCTTTTCCTCTTTCCAGCCTCAGGCATCCTTGTTCCAATTAAAAACCCCAGATGGAGCAGCTGGAAGGTGCCTAAATATCCTAATGAACAGTGAGATGCAGCAAAAGAGATATTTAAGGCTTCACAAGGAGGTGAGCAGCACAGAGGGAAGGAAATGTGAGTGACAGAAATGGGGTAAGGCATGTTTGCCTAAAAATGAGGATAGCAGAGAGCTCCAAAAAGCAGAGAATAAGCAGAAAAGAAGAAAAGAACCAAGCCCATTAGCATTTGTCTTTCCTTATCAAGAAGGTTTCAGGTGTGGTGAGTTTCTTATTGCAAGCTGCCCGTGGAGACACAGCACCATGTAAGCCTGTAGGAAAGAGCAGAAGCTGATGCTGACAGATATTTAAAATGCACTGAAATTCAATAGCTCTGGTTTCATTCCCCATAAATTTCCAGATATCCACAGAACTGAAGTGAGATGTGAATAAAATTCACTTTGTATTCCAGAAAGAAGAAAGGAAAACTATACCATAAATACCAAAGTCTCAATATAAGTCTTCTTCTTTCTGTTCAGGATGGCTTAGAAAAAAAAACATTACAATAGACATTTCAAGGAGAGAATAAATAATTTCATTTGAAGTCAATGTGTGCATAAAATCCCATTGCAATAACTTCATGGAAACATGGAGTGGTTTGGGTGAACCTTGAAGTTCAACTGGTTTCACTCCCTGCCATGGTCAGGGACATTTTCCTCTATCCCAGGCTGCTCCAAGCCCCATCCAGCCTGGCCTTGGGCACTGCCAGGGATCCAGGGGCAGCCACAGCTGTCCCTCACAGTCAAGAATTTATTTCTAATATCCCAACTAAATCTCTCTTATTTTAGTTTAAAAGCATTTCCCTTTGTCCTATCACTGCAAAAGTCCGTCTCCCTTTTTTATACAAGCCCTCTTCAGGCGCTGCAAGGGGCTCTGAGGTCCTCATGTCTGCAATTTCCAAAGCTCAGGTGCAGCACCTTGTACTTCTTTGTCACCTTCACTAATCTACTAATAAAGTTTAAAGGAACCATTTGAAATTTGCTAAGAAAACAGAAGTGCTCAAAAGGTCTTTCAAGCAAGATGATGAGGAAACCGTGCTGCAACAGTTCCAGCCTGATAACCTGACAGAAATGGCTGTACAACAAAATACAGAGATCCGTAGAGAAAAAGAAGTTCAGCTGGTGATGCCAGATCCCCAGGATCTCTGAGCAGATTGAGAAGGGCTGAATCACTCTTACTTTCACCCTTGCTCATGCTGCAATAGTTCTGCACTGTCAGGTGCACTGTGGGAGTCCACCACGGACTGGATTTCATCCCTTGAGACACAACTTGCCTTTTGTAAGAAAATGTCAAGGTTCCTGTGAGATGTTGCAGACATCAGGCACCTCAGGTGGGAATTTGCAAAATGCTTTTGGTACTCAGTGCTTGATTGTCTGGTTGGGGTAAGAAAGGTGAGACGAAGTGATGCCTTTCTGTCTTTAACTTTCACGAAAGTACGATTTGATTTCCTAGAAAAATCTGGGAATTTGCCGTAGGCCAATCTCCAAAGACAGTCACAATGCAGACAGGGACTGTACCTCAGAGCACACCTGCCTTGTCTGCACAGTGGAATCCTGATTAAAAACCAACGTGGAGGATGGCCATGCTAGGAGTTTCTCTTGTTGTGCTGGAGATGGGGAACAAAAAAAGCATTGTGGTAAAATGGCTCAATAAATTACGTGCAGCAGAGTTAATGCAGGTGTGCTTTCTTGGCCATGGAGCAGGCAAGGGACTCAAGAAGTGACTCTGAGGCAGGGAAATTTGAGACCAGCGGTGCTGCCTTCAGCAGAAAACTGATTATTTGGAATTAATGTTAATAAATCTAGCTCTCTTTTCCTATACCCACTCCCCCTTCTCCCAGCCCTGCCACAAAGACGCTGCTGGCCGATGACAGTATCCAGCACAAAACAAACCCTTCCCCTTCCTTTGTGTCACGTATTTCCACTGATACTGAACCTTTGTGTCTCTTGCCGTGGCTGACATGCCAGCCAGAGCCAGCAATCTTCACTTGGCAGCAATTTCCATGTGAAAGGGATATTTTGAAGAAAGCCTGTGGGCCGGAGCCAAGGTAAAAGCTTCTTACTCTCTCCAGCAAATGCTGCTTTTCCAGTGTGAAAGCATTGAGCCACTGCCCTCCAAACCACCGTTCCCATGGATTTGCCCCAGGTTGGAGCCTGTCATCATCACAGCAGGAGTAGGAAGAGGGTTTTTCAGCGGGATGGGTACAGCCAACAGCACAGACATTGTTTCTTCACAAAGGAAACAAACTTGAGCCCGAGGTTTTGGCCAGCAGCACATCCCTAATGCAAACAGTTCTATTGCTCTAGGAAGGGTGACTGGACCTAGCAGGGAGAGGAATAACCCCAGGCAGGGGCTGACAGCTAAATCCAGGTCACTGAAAATGAGAAGCACAGTACACATTTTTAACAGCTACCCCTTGAAATGAACTGCCAGGGGGTGCATCTAGGCGGTTTAGGTTTTGTTTAAATTTTTCAGATCAAGATTAGGGTGCCCTCCCTGCATCACAAGTTACTGCAGACCTGAGCAAGACTTGTTGAGCTGCAAACACCCTTGCACGGAGCGAGCGCTGCCAAAGAGTGAAGCATTGTAGAGCCGGGGTTTCAGCGAGAATGAAATTACCCATATTGGTACCGCCACGAGCTGGGTTTGGGCTTGCCCACAGTGTCCCCGGGGAGGGACAAGCCCTTCCAAGTCACCTCAGCATCCAAACTCCGCTCCTGGCTTTCACCCCGCCCTGCCACCATCAGCTTTCCTGCCGCCTGCTCAGCGTGCCCGACACCTGCTGCTCAAGGCAGGACGGCTGTACCCAGGAAAACCCACCCAGGGACTCCGGGCCAAAACGCTGGGGTTTAGTCAGCAAATCTGCCTGCTGCAGCCACCCTCTCCTTGCAGGACCTCAGCGCCTTCCTGCTTTGCACGGAGCGAGGCGGGAGAGCGGGGCAGCGCCCTGCCGGCTCCCGCAGCTCCGCGGGGCTGGAGCAGCCCGGTGCGCGGCTGCAGAGCCCCGGGCAGCGCACGGGATGCTGCGCCGGGATCCCCCCGTGAGGCCGGAGGAGAGCACGGTACCCACGAGTTACCCCGAGGCAATTGCCTGCGGAGCTCGTCCCCTCTTGCCGTGGCACGGGCGGGCTCTCATTCCTGCCTTTCCTGCCTTTTTCCCGTGCGGAGCGCCGCCACCGCGGGGCAACAGCTCCGCAACGCGGCCGCTGCTCGCACTGCGGGTGGAGCGGGGCTGGGGGCTCTGCCCGCTCCTGCCGAGCCCTCCCCATCACCTTCATGGCTCAGGCACCTAAATCCCGGGTGAGCATCACCCTGAGCATCATCTCTTCTCCATCCCATTCTCTCCGAACCACCCCTCGCTCTCTCATTCCCGCTGAAGTTTCTTATCCCACCTTTAACGCGGCCAAGTTTTGTGATCCTGCTTGGTTTACTCCACTTGAAACTAGTGTTCAGCTAGAAGACCCTCCTCTAGAGAGTCCTGCCTGTGAAAGAAATGATTGCCACAAGGGTTCTGCGGGCTGTTCTTCCTGTTCTCCAAGAGAATGTGTGTCATTTTTCCATGCTGGTGGTCATGAACTATGGGTGGCAGTGAAGGAGTTTCTCACTTGTCTGTAATATGTGTAATTTTGAGCTGTCTCCCTGCTGTCTCCATAACTGCAGGAAAAATAAAAAACTCCCCAACATTTTTAGTGTTGGAGAATCAAGGCATTACTTTTTGCTGGCCAGGGTGCTGTTCTGCCCAGGATGTGCAACAGAAATCATTTCATCCACACAGGGCCCGAGCCGTGCAGAGGAAATCATTCCATCACACATCAATTTGACTAGATTTTTCACACACTTAGAGAGTCAAAATCCATAGAAATTCGTTGGTTCAGTGTTCATTGGCCCCAAGTTACACAGTTCTCAGTATTTGGTTTCCTATTGGTTATCAATCTCTTCGCCTTCGATGTTAATTAGGTTCTCATTCCCTGATTCTCTCATCAAGTTTTTTTGGACCAGGTTTCTCTGACCATGCCAGGGGTGTTGTTTGGTCGTTGATGGTTGTTATCCTTCTGTGCTACTCCCACTCTGTTGAGACATCAGGCCTTGAGTGCTGAAACAGTCCTTTGAAAACAAACTTAAAATTCCCTTCCCCAGGGGCAAAGGCGAACAAAACCCCTGACTAAAGTGATATAAAAATATTTTCAACTCTGTATCATTTCCAACACTACCACTTAACACTAAGGGCCTCCTGCTTGGAGGGTTTTTCCCTGCTGACAGGCTGGAGCACACAGAGAATCCCACATGGAAACACTGCTAGTACATCACACACACGGGGGTTTCCACCAGCATTAAAGGGAGGCAACCCCACAAATACCCTGCACAGCACGCAGGGATAACACATTCCGTGCAGAAAGGCAAATTTCCCCACTGTGACCTCTGGAAGACCATTCCCTGTGCCTATTCCTGTTCTGCACCCTCTACCTCCACCCTCCTCCCCAGTGCCTCTGCACCCTGTCCCCTTCACCCCCAGTAATCACCAGAGGACCCCTTATCTCTGTGAAGATCTCTAGAAATGCCTTTTGTCTCCAACAGCTCATCTGCCCTGCCCCTCACGTGCTGAGATCAACTGCTTTCCTACTGGGAAAAAAGAAATAAAAAATGAACCCTGCGAATAATGAGGAGTTCTGAGAGCTTTCAAGTTCCAGAAATAAATAAATAAAGAGAAAGAGGAAGGGAGAATTGTGTGCTTCTTTTGATTAATTCCCTTTCTTCCCACCCCCAAAGACCATGCAGTAAATAAAATGAAGTCCAGTCCTGACAGACACAAACCTTGACTGTCTGTTTATAGATGGTGTGAGTGCCAATATTCCAGAGGGACTGTGCAGAACGAATCTGTCAGGGAATCAGAGCACATGTTACAGAGTGTGAAGGTACATGCTTCACATTAAAAACAAATCCTTCAGAAAGTGCAGAGTACCCTAAATCTACATCTGCCACGCTGGTTATTCCTGTTGCCTTCTTAAAATTCATCCTGAATTTTATTTTCCACATCTTTCAAGTGTTAGATCTGCAAAACAGCATTATAAGTGCAGCTGTTGTGAAGTTCAGCTCTGAATAGATATGCAGCTGAATGCTGGCTGGAATTCTGATTTTTACCTCTGAATATTTTCCCATCTTTTGGAAGCTGCACAGTTTGAGAAAACCACCTCTTCTGCCTATGATCACTGATACCATCACATTTCAGGGTGCAATTTTTTTCACATCTGACTCAACCCAGCTCTAGCACCTTTTCCTAATTGCCTCGATTCCTCAGCACCAAATCCCTGTGCAGCTGCTTTTGCTCCTATATTGCCATTACTGTGTCCCCAAGAGCCACATTCAGTGCCACTGATGTCATCGAAAATAATGTCAAGGAGCAGAAAGAAGCCTTGTAAATGACTAATTTATTTCTATTTTTTCAATCCTTTGTCACCATCACCACCTCCTCTCAAAGGAAGCAGACTTGAGGAGGGTACAGCAATTTGCAGTGTAAATTTTGAGCAAGGCCTTTGATCACACCAGAATTCAGTCATCTATCTTACCAGGCAAATACAACACAGAAACCTGCCCAGTTCTGAGACACGGTTTAGTATCAGCTGATGACCCTATTGATTCATTTTGTATTTTTCCTAATGAGTTATAGCTACAATATAGAGTTGCCTGCATTGGACTGCAGTTTGATTTTCCAAGTGCCACTTCTCAGATGTGAGGTTTTTATAAAAGCTTTCCTCACAACAAAAGCCACTTTCATCTTAACAGAACGGTGTTGCAAGTTTGTATCTACAGTTGAACAACAAATTAAAAACTTTTTATTTTCATCTACACACCCATGAACAGAGGTTGGAGAACAGCAAAACAGGCTAGTGTGCTTCCTCTGATCCCATTTTTCCTTGGAGGTGGAGGAGAATACTATTTCTCCTCTGCTCCTACACATCAACACTGCTGGAAGCTATCACCTCTCCCCGGCTGGACTTTGCCAATAAAAATAGAATAAAACATTTTAGCTCAGCATTCCTAACTCACAGCTCTTCCTACAGAACTTTGCCTGAAAAATCTGTTTCCTCAGCAAAGTTCATCCCCTTCCCGTGTTAGCTGGAGCTAACACCAGCCAAAGGCATCAGCAAAACTTTGCCAGGTCTGAGTTGTGTCTCTGCAGACTTTACAAGGTCCTGACACAAAACAAAGATTCAAAAAAGTGAAAAAAAAAGAAAAAAAAAAGAAGAAGAAAACTTTTTTTTCCCTACCACGCTCCCCCCACACGTTATGGATTTCAAACCATGGCTCACACATCAATTCAGAAGTATGAAAATTCAGAAGTATGAAAATTCAGAAGTATGAAAAAAAGCCACAGGAAGGGAAGAGCTGTAAAATATTCTTTTCCCTAATATCTCAGAATCGAGGTCCCAAGTGCTTGCTGGGGTTCTTTGTATGATTGCACGTCCTCCTCATGTGTCTGTCACCAGCAGACCAAGCTCCCTGGCCCCTGCATTTCCTCTGCTCAGAGCAGAGGGGACATCTCAGTGACCCTCAGGTGGGTCACTGTCCCCTCACAATTATTCTGCCACTTTGTTTCCTTGGGGACATTCAGAGTGACCAACACACGGAAGGAGCAGCCTGCCCTGGGTGCAAACAGAAAACATCCCTTTTTCTGCTCAGGAACAGGAAAAGAGCTTCTTGTTCCATCCCAAATCCTTCCTTCAAGGAACTACAGAGCTAATGGTGCTGTCAGAGCCCCCAGACAAAGTTTTGTGAATAACTGTTTGGGGGCGGCACAAAATGAGCTAATGGCGCTGTCAGAGCCCCCAGACAAAGTTTTGTGAATAACTGTTTGGGGGCGGCACAAAATTAGAAAGTGATTTGATCAATGTGAAATGTTATTCTTTGGGGGCGGCACAAAATTAGAAAAAGAAAGTGATTTGATCAATGTGAAATGTTATTTGAGCTGAGAAGGAAAAGGGACACTTCTCTTTGCACATTAAATAGGAGAACAAATGCATACAGGTGCAACATTTGCCACAAGCAAGGCAGCAATCCCCAGCACTGCTCCAATGGACAGCTTCCCTCCCCTTCTACTCACCTCAGGCTTTGGCATACACAACAGGATTTAAAATGGGAAAAAAAGAGAAAAAAAGAGGAAAAAAAAAGAAAGAAAAGGACCCTAATGAGCTTGCAATATTAAACCTGGCATTTCTCCTTGAGGATATTTCCTAGTGTGCACTCAGTAGTTGAGAAAATACTGACAAGATATTCTCTCAAGAGGTCTAAACAGTTTTACTGGCACTTTAGAAAAACCAAGGGAGTTTGACAAAGGGCTTACCACAACATCCAGTCTACATAAAACACTTCTCAGAGCATTAACTTGGCCCATTCAACTTAGCAAACTTTAAGCCCCTTTGATGTTAAGTTGCTCAAAATGCTCAAAGGAGGGGGAATTATAGGAGGAACAGAGGAAGACAAGAAGACAGAAAAGACACAGCAAAGCACACAGGCCACATACACATTCAAAGAATGCAAGATTTGAAATTAAAACACCCTGAATACCATTCAGGAGCACACAATTCATCAGACAACTTTTACCTGCAGAGATCAAACTACATCACAAAAAAAAAGTAGTTACAAATAGAAATCCAGTCCAGCAGCCCTTCACTTTTGACCCAGGATTTGCCACAAGCAAGGCAGCAATCCCCAGCACTGCTCCAATGGACAGCTTCCCTCCCCTTCTACTCACCTCAGGCTTTGGCATACACAACAGGATTTAAAATGGGAAAAAAAAAGAGAAAAAAAAGAGGAAAAAAAAGAAAGAAAAAGGACCCTAATGAGCTTGCAATATTAAACCTGGCATTTCTCCTTGAGGATATTTCCTAGTGTGCACTCAGTAGTTGAGAAAATACTGACAAGATATTCTCTCAAGAGGTCTAAACAGTTTTACTGGCACTTTAGAAAAACCAAGGGAGTTTGACAAAGGGCTTACCACAACATCCAGTCTCCATAAAACACTTCTCAGAGCATTAACTTGGCCCATTCAACTTAGCAAACTTTAAGCCCCTTTGATGTTAAGTTGCTCAAAATGCTCAAAGGAGGGGGAATTATAGGAGGAACAGAGGAAGACAAGAAGACAGAAAAGACACAGCAAAGCACACAGGCCACATACACATTCAAAGAATGCAAGATTTGAAATTAAAACACCCTGAATACCATTCAGGAGCACACAATTCATCAGACAACTTTTACCTGCAGAGATCAAACTACATCACAAAAAAAAAGTAGTTACAAATAGAAATCCAGTCCAGCAGCCCTTCACTTTTGACCCAGGATCTGTAGCCACACTTCTCTGGCTCAATTTTACTTGTGTTTCAAAACAGGAATACTACAAAAAGCCTATCTATAGACAGTAGATCCAGGATTTCCCAGGTTAAAAATAGACATTGAAGGTGTTTTGATTAAACTTTTTTGTTTAAATGTTTGTGTAAACAACCGCTGGGACTGGGAGAAGGGGAACAACCTTCCAGCAGCACCATTTTCCTTTTGCACACTGACAATGTCAGGGATTTTCCAACATGTGTTACTATCTTGTGGGGACACAGCAAAAGGAATCTGGAAGTGAAGTGAGGAGCTCAGAATTTCAAAGTGAAAAGGGTGAAAATGAAAAGATAAAAGAAGTAAAGCTAATTTTAAGCCCATTCCCTAATTTGTAACGCTCTAGTTACTGCCAGCAGATATGGAAATACAAAGCCTCCGATTCTCTCCAGCCCTGCCCAGCATGCAGGAGGCCAGGGGAAGCACACAGGGAGGTGGAACACAAGCCTTCTGATGAAAAGTCCAGACTTAGGGCACTCCAAGTGGATTAGACACAAGGAACTGTCCCAGGTAACTGCACCACCTCCTTGCAAATGAAACATGGCATAGTTACTAATTAAACTTCCACATTTATAGAATCCTTATGGCTCCCAGGACATGAGAAATCACAGCTGACATCATGCAAGCAAGAGGCAGGACACTTGTGCTCAGCAGTTTCCTACATGTGGAGTCTCAAATCCCAGAAACACATTTTAGGATAAGCAGACACTTTTAGCTCTTCCCAGGTCCTGTGGAGGACAGGGCGGGTGGTCTTTTCCAAAGGTGACTCCTTGTGTCACAGGAGCACTGGATGGGCTCATCCACACACCAGCTTCTCCCCAAGGAGCCCACGACCAGATATTTTCCATGGCAGGGTTTAAAAAAATCCTATACATCATGCTTAGCAGTGTCAGCCTGCTGCCAAAGTTTGTCAGCTGTAGCCTGGAAGCATCCAACTTTTTTAGGTTGGAATCCAAGCCCTCTGTTCCATATGTAAAAGCTTTAGGGCAAACACAAAGTTTGCTCAAAATTTCTTGTGGGTGGTTTTCTCCCAGATGCAAAAGCAGTTAACAGTGTTTGAATTAGAATGTTTTTAACGTGTCCATTTTATGATCTAGTGGTTTTATTGTCACCACTGACACTGCTCATGCTTCCCAGCCAGCTGTAAAGGGGTGGCATCCCGGGCTGAAGCAGCAGCTGCCTTGGCAGTGACAAACCAGCCCTCCTGGGCTCCTACAAAACCTGGCAGATCCACAACCCAATCCCAGTCTGGGTCAATAACATGGAAAACCAACCAGCACTGAATTTCAGCTCACCTGGGGAAGAATTTGTCCTTCTGTTGCTCTGAAAGCCTTTATCCTTGCTGTTAACCCCTCACTGAGCTCCAAGTAAATTGTGTGATGTCCTCCTGCCTCCAGCAGAGTCCTTGCCTGTTATATCTGGGGAAAGCAGCTGCTGGAGACAGCTGGAAGGAGACTTTGATGATTATTACAGGAGCTGCAAAGTCATCTGTGCCATGGTTAGCACTCAGATGTTTAGCAGTTTCTGTCACCAACACAAACTGTAATGTAGAAATGAGTCTGCAGGCAGCCAGGGAACCCCCAGCAGCCCAGCCCAGCCATGTTTCAAGAGAGGGGCAGCTGCAAAGGGCTGGCAATCCCCTGGAAGATGCAGGAGAACATTGCTGGGAGCTCACGGTTTGGTCACTGTCAGGATGCCACAGATGTGACAGAATGGAAAATTGAGTTGTAAACTGAAAATACTGAGATCCTTTTAGTGTCATGAGATGTATTTCTAATGGCAGCATTTGAAGAGTTTGTGTCTCGTAAGATGATGTTTCTAATTTCAGAGAAAAAAAATGACTGCTCATCTGAGCCTTTCAGATGCACATCAGCCAGCAAGTAATTGAAGACAAAGTGTTTTTCTGTAATAAACCTTCATAATGAAGCACCAGAGGAAAATCCTAAAGTTCAACTCAATAAATCACACTAATCTGCAGAATGGGATTTTCCTGCCACTAATCTTGTTAGAGCTGGGGCACTGTGCAAATATATCTAAACACATAATTACTGAAGAGATATTAAACGGATCGATTTATTTCAATAAAAAATGCAAACTTTGAGGAGAATTCATTAATACTCAAAATCCAGCCAGGCAATAAATAACACTAATGAACTGAGAAAAAGGAATAGATGAACAAGTACTGACATGATGTCTTATGCTTATTGCTGTTAAAGAGGAGCTGACAACTACTCCACTTGAAATATAAATCCTGCAAGGGAAATGCTAGAAAGTGAGTGAAAGACTTGTTAAAAATACGCATGTACATATATATACACACATTTTAAGAAAGCATTAGGATGAAAACTAATTTAATTTCATCCTAAGGAGGCCATATTACCATTTTCATCACCCTTAAGCTGTGTTTACATTAGCAAGCAGTGCTGTGCAACAGGAGCATGAAACAGCTGCTGCTGAGATGCTGCCAGCACAGCATCTCTGAACGTGTTGGGGGTTTGCTGCCAGCCAGCTCCAGGGTGGTCCTGCAGCCCGAGTGCCTCACAGAGAGCAGGGTACCCTGGCCACAGGGCTGCAGCAGCTCCCTGGTCCGTTTTGTCCCAAGGGAACTCCAGGGTGAGCGCTCTGTAACGTGAAAGATTACAGGAATTGTGGGTGTGGCAGCAAACACAGCATCTTCCTCAAAAGCAGCCTCTGACTGGCACTGAAATGCTTCCTGCAGCAGAAGCACTCGGGGCACTGAAAAGGGCTCACACTAGGACAGCCCAGTGCAACACTCACCCACACAGCCCAAATGACCCAGTGACAACCAGGGGCATCTAAAAGAGCCTTTTCAGTAAGGGCTGTGAGAGCTTGTCAACACACAACCCAAGAACGTGTTTTTCCTTGTGCTTGGGAGGTTCAGCAATTTGCCAAGAGGAAAAATCAAAACATTTGGTTTGGTAGTTTGGAATTATACCATGGTATTCAAACAGCACGCTTGGAGTTATCCAGGCTGCTTCAGAGGACACTTGCAGTGATTTTTCTACAGGCTCCTGAAAAAGCAGGAAGACATTGAGGGGGCTGAGGTGTGTCCAGAGAAGGGAACAGAGCTGGGGAAGGGTCTGGGGCACAAGTCTGATGTCAACCAGCTCAGGGAGCTGGGGTTGTTTAGCCAGAAGCCAGCTCAGGGGACATTATCAATCTCTACAGCTACCTTCAAGGAGGGTGTAGTGAGGTTCTCTTTTCCCAGGGAACAAGACAGAAAGAGAGGAAATAGTCTCAAGTTGTGCCAGGGGATGCTTAGACTAGATGTTATGAAGGATTTCCTCGCTGCAAGGGTGGTCAGGCGTTGGAACAGGCTGCTCAGTGTGGAGTGATGGAATTGCCAGCCCTGGAAGTATCCAACAAGGAGTGGATGTGGCACCTGCAAGTTTTACTCAATCCCACAGTTCTTACAGCAAAGGAGGCGCTGCCATCTCTCCTGGTGGAGGAGCCCCAAATTATTCACTCATTCCTTACCTGAAAGCTGCTCCTGTCCATTATTTAGGACAACAGGCTTCAGTAGCTGAGGAGGAAGAAAGCTCAGATACCAAAGATGAGCCTGTTTCATTAAATCACAGTCAAGTTATTAAAAATCACCATTTCCTTTTAATAGTCTTAAGTGGGAAAATGCTGGCAAGGCACCCAAACCTCATCTAGCTGAGCAGCTCATGCTTTTATTGGTTATAAAATGAGTGATTTATGGCAGCATGTACAATATGATGTTATTTCCCTTGCAATTTATGCTCTCAGAGGGCAGAGAAGAGGTGGCTGTGCAGGAATTACACATCCCCTGCTCCTTCCAGTAGATGCCTCTCTGCACAAACACCACTCTCACAAAAATCTCTGCTTTGTTCCGACCCATGTCTCTAAAGAACTTCTGTAAGGGCAACTACTACTGGCAACAAGCCCAATAAATGTTGTATTTTTGTCATTTCTTTAAGTTTATCCCAGAAATATAAGAGGTTTCTTAGTTTTCATTCTGCTGAGGGACTCCCTTCAAGCTTTCCTTTAGATCAAGGCAAGGGGGAACCTGGCAATTTCAGGGCATTTTGTTGCCAGCAGGGAGTGGGATAAAGCAGCCTGCTCTGCACAGTCTCCTCGGGCAAGTGATGGATCTGCCACCAGATGTCACCCAGAGGCCACTCCTGTCCTGCTGAGACTCCAGCAAGCCCCTGGATTTCCTGCAGGCAGCAGGGATGGTCACAGCACTGTCATCACTGCAGTGGCACTCACATTTAACTTCGGATTTCTACTTTGTGCCCTTAGAAAAGAAAAGAAACTTTCAAGCTGCAGTACATCTTCAAAATGCTCTGAAAGCTGAAGTACACTGCAAGAGTTAAAAGCAAAGTGCTGTGGTTGTTGATATCTTTACTGGAGGCCTGTATTTCTCCTTTTACAGGATTTTATCACCCTGCAGAGCTTACCCTTATCCAACTCTTAGGGGAAAAAGAACAAGCTACTGAGACAGATAATGGATTGCAAGAAAACAGCAAGCAAGAAGCATCTTGTGACAAGGGAACATAAAAGATTTCCTGCCATAATAAAGGCAATTATAACAAGAAAGAACCAGCAGAATAAAAAATGATAGTCTGAACAGATGAAGACTATCAGACACCTTTTACAAACTCCTGAACACACTTAAAACCTTCATTTCATGGGGAGCATCCAGAGGAAGCACAGAGGGACACGATTTCCACTGCTTAACATTCAGAAAGTTCCATGTGCTTTGCTGCAAATCAGAATTTTGCTTTTTACCAAATAATTTACCAGAGAAAGATCTAGAAATCACAAATTTAGCACTGCAGCTTCAGGGGTAGTGAAAGACGTAAGAAACTGTTATTGAAAATATTTGTCGTGATAAGAAACAGGAAAATGGATGATAACAGTTTTCAAGAAATTTTACTTCATTTTTTCAGACTCCTAAATACCACTAAAATGTCCAGTGCTTCCAATGGTAAATCAACAATTAATTCCTTCAGCTTTGAACAACAGCATCTAAAAAGAGGGATGAAATCACTCCTGTAAATATTTCAGCTTTTTGAAACTTGTCCAGCTCCCTTTAAACAAGTCCAGAAACAATTTCAGCTCCATTTAAACAAGTCCCAACTTTTCCCTTAAAGTCAAGGTTAAGCTAAAAGTACTTTCTCATATTTGCCACACAGTCAATGTTTTTCTACTCTTAAAACATTCTGTCTGTGTCAATGATTTGAAAATTGAGGTTGGAACTCAAAGTAAGGATATTTATTTTAAACAACAGAAAAATCAGAAGCCACAACTCAGCTGTTTATTGAGAAAAAACATCCCACCACAGTATCTGACCTTTTGCTTAGAAAATAAATTATTTTAAGGAGAAAGCAAGATTCAGACTGTTCACAAAGATCAGTTCTGTGCATTCCTGAACCTTCTTGTTTCCTCTCACCCAGCCACAGTTCAGCAACACAAACCTGGGAGCAGTTCTTCTGGTTCTGCTAAGTTATGGGGAATGTTTATGTTTTCAGAACTTTAAACAGGGAAGACAGGAAATTAAAACAAAATTCCCAAACAATCAAACAAGATGCAGAAAAAGAAGTTTTCACCTCACTTCACCTCTAGTCCCCTATAAATAGATAGAGTAAAAAAAAAATCGAGTTTTACACTGGCAATAATTTCAATAATTTCTTATTATTAAGTAGTAATTGGATACTTTTCTTAGCATGACCTATCACTGTAACCACCCAGTGGTAACAAATGGACTTTCTGTACCTGTAATAAAGCAGCTCAGAGTAAACAAAATACTTGTTTTGAGAAAACATACAAAAATCACAACTATTATATTAAGAACTCTGTTGTAATTATATAAAAAATACCTATCAGAGCATTTGGTTCACACAGTTTTGCTGCAAGTTTTGAAATCAAGTTCTTGATCCAAGACAGTCAGTGCTAGAAATGGGCACCCATCTCAAGCCTGTCTGGGGACACAAACAGAACAATTTGTGTGCATTCATGACAAAACTGGAGCCATAAGGTAAAAGGGCAGGAAGCAATTAATGGAAAGAAGCTAAAAAAAACACTTCAACAATGCCAAGTTCCCTGCACTGTCCCATCAAAGCACACCCACAGCAGCTGCCTCCACTCACAGGGTTTTGTTTTGGGTTTTCTGTTGGTTTTCCTAGGACTCAGATGTCCCTTTAGACATTTAGCCCTCCCAAATTTCCAAAGCCAGATGCAATGACTTCCTGCTACAGCTCAGGTGAGAGTTCCAGCTGGTGTCCTGAAGAGAATTTGCAGTTTGTGAACCCCTCATTACACAAGGCTGCCAATCCACATTGAAATGCAACCCTGAATAACCAAACTCCACTCTAATGCCAGTGCAAAACGTCAAGGAATGCCCATGAAATATTTGTTAGCTCTTGGAAAGTGCCCACAAGCATCACTTGTGTTAATACCCTTAATTAATATCTTAGCTTGCTACTCAGCAAAGGGAAACTGCATGGCAGCAAGAAGCCAGCCCCTCAGCCAGCTGTGCCAAAATGCTCAGAATGTCTGAGGTTCAAACACAGTCAGCTCATTCCCATCATAGAACTCTCTCAGCTGGTTTGACTCGTATTTTATGGAAGGTTCTTCCATTTGCATCCCAGGCTCCAGAGCGTTCTGCCCTACTATTTTAAGGTTCACCACTTTTATTTTCCAGGTGTTATTGCTCATGGGGCAGCTGATGAGCCCGAAGATTTGCTCAAAGACACCCAAACAGGCGTTGTCTCTGTGCACTGTGCCAGCCACTGCCACCAGCACCAATCCATGAGGGGACATGGCACATTTCAGGCCACTGGAATGCAAATTTGGGTTGAAGAGGAGGCATTCTTCTTTAACCAAGGACAGCAGGCGCAGGCTCACCATGTCTGCACCCACATATTGTTCCACGTTTTTTTCCAAAGTGTTGTAACAGAACTTCAGCTTGGCATCCTCCCAAAAATGCTGTGGTCCCCACGTTGCTTCAGATTTTAATCCCAAAGGGTGCTGAGAGTTCAGGAGTTCAAAGTACCACTGGCAGAATTCTCCTCCTAGACCACGAATGTCATCTTGTGGCGACTTCTGTCCATTTCCATGACTCTGCAGTCAAGCAAATTTGTTTTTCTTAGAACTGTTCAGCAAGATTATCACTTAGAAAAACATCAAATCATGCACATGCTTATATTAAACCTTTTAAGTGTTCTGAGGCAGAGTGCCTGAAGAGAAAGACCAAAGTAAAATCTCATTTATTTTTACTAACATGATTATCTAATGTAGAGAACCAGGACAGGTTCTTTGAATTACACCTAGAAAGTGCTTCAGTGTCTTGGGCTCTTTACAAACAAAGGGGAAAATCCTAGTTCTACTGAAAAAGGGCAGGGAGGGATGTAAAGTGACATTTTTTAGAACTAAATGTACAGTTACTTTATAGGACTTCTCAGTATTAATGAACTGACAGCAAGACTTTTTTTAGAAGTAAATCAAATATCAAGTTTTCTAACACCAAAGTCTAGTAAGTATTAAATTGTGTATAAGCATTAAGCAATTAAGCATGAAAAGTCTGGAGAATTCTGTATAGAAATGCTGTATTTGCTTCACCACAAGTTGAAATAATTCCCAATTCTGTTACATAGGTTCAAGTTTCCCATTTCTTTAAAGTGGTGAAGAAAGAAGGGACAAGAATTAAGAGAAAACAAGTGCAAAGAAAGATGTATGTGATAAATAAATCAACTGACTTTCTTTTAAATTTATGAACATGTTTGAAGTACTTCATTGATGTACCATCAACCAAAGAACTTTTTTTAAGAGAAACATTTCCTTTTTCTCTAATTATGCACACAGAAAATTGTTCTGAAAACAATTCTCAGCCCAATGCTAACTGTCATCAGCTAATCCCAGGTTCCCAGCAGGGACAGAGCTCTCACAGCCCAGGAGGTGAGGCTGCTGCCACGAGGGCTGTGAACTACAGCAAGGAGGCCAATTAGAACCACAAATAAACCCCTCGAAGTTCATTACACTGCGAGGATTTGCTGAATGGCAAAGATTTTAACTTCAAAACAACCTATTATTGCCAAAAGACATTTCTTTTTGCTGTATTAAGTGCTACAAATCCACGGGCAAATTTTGTTCAGCTGTTTCTGGCTCACATGGAATTCATTGCTGCAGCTCAAGAGAACAGCTCTTACTCAGCTCAGTGTGTGCTGCTTTTCCTTCTGATCAAGGGAAAAGCAATCTTCCTGGGACATCTGCATGGACATTTTTTAGATCTCAAAGAGGAAACGATCATCTAAAATACAGGGATAAGGAATGTGTCCTCTGTTCTCATCAGTGTTCTGTTGCAGGTTTACCAGATTTTGGGGGCAGGCATTCCTCACTACAGCTCTGATCAGAGCCCATCACAATGATGAGTTCAACGGTTTGGAAAAAAGGGAAAACAGATGGCACTGACCTGTCACTGCTGGAAACTGCACATCTTATCAATATATAAACTCACTAAAATCACAAGGGCCTCTGCAGGACTTCTGTGCCATTCCTACTCTTTTCAGTTCTCCCTGAACCCACAAAACTATTCGTGAATATCTTCTATTTTAGCCTATAGGACAATCTAAAAACTCAAAGCACGGAGAAGACCCCGCACATTAGAGCTCAAATACTGCGGCAAACAGAGCAGACACCTTCAGACGCTGCAATTTAAAAACCAACCAAACCAAACCGACTAAGAGTGAAAAAGGTTTGGGACCCTCCTACAGGCGCACATCTGCACTGCTCATCCCGTGGAGCAGCCTGAGGATTTCCAGCAGCGCTCACCCACCGGTGCAGGAGCTTTTCTGTGCCCCGGCTCGGGGGCTCGAGGCGCGAGCTGCCCGCTCCAGAGCTGCCTCACACGCTCGATCAGGACGTGTTTCTCCGAGGAAGGAGGCACCGCGATTCCCTGCGCCGCCAAGTACTTGAAGATGATTTCTCTGCAGACTTTCCTGCGCCTCAGAAGCTCCTCCACGTTTTGGCTGTACACCAGAATGGCATGAATGGCCTCTGCAAAGAAAAGGAATTGAAGCTGGAGTTATCTTCTTTCACAGTAAAACCCCAAACCTAAGCCACTTCTTAAACTCCTGACCTCCAAACACAGTACAAGACAAGGTGGCAGGACATGAAGAGGCCAAAAGTTTGTAAACTGAAATCTGGCCTCATCATATCAGGCACAAAATACACCCAAAAGCCTGCAAATATCCTTCTTGGGCAAGAATTCCAGTGAAGTGTTCCAGCAATGCACAGCAGTTTGAGAAAGTGAGGCTCCACCTCCTTCCTCCTTCCTGAAGCCTGCTGGAAATGGAACTAAATCTGTTTCATTTCCACACTAATGTGTGGAAATTACAACTCCTATGTTCATGAGAAAATGCATCCTAGCACAACAACAGTGCACTGAATGGCAGCAATAAACAAAACGCAGCTACAGGGCTCTGTGGCAGAACGAGGAAACATGACAAACTTAAATTCTCTTTTAAAACAGTTGTAGCACACAGTTCCCACCTGAACTGAGGCTAGCACTTAACACGGGACCTATAAAAACCCTAAATCTCACCAGAAAGAAAGCGCTAAAATAAAACACAAAAACCTCTTAATTTAACTTACAACCACTGCAAAAAGTAGGAAAAAAAAAAAAAAAAGGTAAGGAGAAAAAAAAAACCTACAGGCAAAAGGCCTTTTAAAGAAACGTGTTGGGCAAATCTTACAGGTTTTAGTTACATCACATGAAACATACTCAAGGCTTTGGGACGAGCATATATATTATATATATATATATATATATACACACACACACACATATATATATACACACACTCATCAGGGGTATATATATATCTATATATATATACACCCATACATACACATATATATGGTGTATATATACATATACATATATATACATATACACCCATATATATGTGTATATATGTATATGTGTATATATATATATACACATATATATGGGTGTATAAATACACCCATATATATGTGTATATATATATATACATATACATATATATATGGGTGTATTTATATATATATACACCTGAGGCCACTGGGCAACAAACCTAGTGGCCTCAGGTACATACGGCCTCACACAAAAAACAAATTCTTATCAAACGAATCTCAACAAAGTGACGGAGGATGGTCACAACTGGAAGCATCCTGCCGAAAAAGGAAATTCAATGCGGATTCGTATTTTACCCTTTCAAAACCTGAAAGCAAATGCGAGTGACGCCAACAGCGAGACTCTTGAGCTTTCAATACTTTCACCCACTGAGGGCACAGCCGCGCTGGCGGCTCGGTCTGGGAGCAGAGATGCGTGCGGAGCTGAACCTTTGCTACGAGCCCGTCTCCACCGCAACCTCCTCGGCCTGGACACCCCCAAGCCGCGAGCAGCCACCCCCGGAGCTGCTGGGCTGAGCAGGAGAACTCCGCTCCGGCCGCGGCCCCGAGCCCGGCGAGCCCCCGGGGCAGCCGCGGCCGCCGGGCCCGGGGAAGCGAAGGCGGGGCCCGGCCCCGCTCGGCAGGCCCCAAGCGCTGCCCGCGCACCTTGGCGGCTCTCCGGGTGCACCAGGCGGTTGGTGACGGTGTCGGTGAGCGCCAGCAGCTCCTCGGTGTGCAGGAGCTCCAGCAGGTCGCGGCAGCCCGCCCGCTCCCGCTCGCTCAGCCCCGGGCCCGCCATGGCCGCGCCCGGTGCAGCGCCCGGCGCCGGCTGGAAAGAGCGGCCGGCAGCGAGGTTCCGCACGGAGAAACGGCCGCGGGGGGAGCGGCGCGGCGGGGAGGCGGGATTAAATGTGGAGATTGTGTGTTATACCTATGGAGGGCTCATAACTGAGCCTGTCCTAACCTCCCGGCCCGCCCTGAAGTCGTGCTGAGCTCTGGGGAGACGCTGGAGAGCAGCAGCATGGAAAGGGATGTGCAGGTAACGGGCCATGGGCAGGGGATGGGAGACGGCCTTGGAGCCAGGGGCGACATCCCGGGCCTGGGGACATCAGGGACAGCCAGGGAATTGTCCTGGGGACATCAGGGACAGCCAGGGGATTGTCCTGCTCTGCTCTGGGGCAGCCTCACCTCCAGTCCTGGCGCAGCTCTGGGCACCACGCCATCAGAAGGTTATAAAGCCATTGGAGAGTGTCCATGTGGAAGGGCCTTGAGGAGAAGCTGCATGAGGAGGGCTTGCTCTCTGCAGCTGGACAAGAGGAAGGCTCCAACATCCTCGTGAGGGGACGAGGAGGGACAGACACGGATGTCTCTGTGGTGACAGTGACAGGACGCAAGGGAATGACCTGAAGTGTGAGGGAAGGTTTAGGCTGGATATTAGAAAAAGGTTCTCCCCAGCAACAGCCTGGCAGAGCTGAAGCAGCATCTTGGGGATGCTCTTAGCACAGGGTGTGACTCTGGGGGCCTGTGCAGGGCCAGGAGCTGGACTCGGTGATCCTTGGGGACCCATCCAGATCAGGATATTCTCTGATGTCATTCTATGATTCCTACCACTGGGCACCTCATCTGGACCACGCCAGAGTCATCCACTTGTGCCTGAGGCAAGAACTGCATGTTCCCAAGTGATGCATGGCCCCAGGACTCGGAAATCCAACAGCAGCACCTGTTTAAGGAAGCAAAGCCCTATAAACTAAACATGTTTTGTTTTTTTTTTTTACTAAATGCAAGCTCTCAACCTTGTGTTGCTCTTCCACAGCATTATTTTCTCTCAGGGGCAGAGCAACCAGTGATGGACACTTCATAAGAAAAAGAGGAAAGATGAACAAAAAAGAGAATAGAAGACAGCAGAAGCTTCCGCCGGGCTAAGCATCAAAATCTACATTCCAAGAAAAGTAAAGGTGCAAAGAGTGCTTGACCTCCCTGTGGCAGAAAAAGCCAACACTCTCCTCCACCCCATGCTTAAATATGGATGTGTAAAGAGACCACCTTTATGTGCCAAAGCTGCCTGTGATTTCAAACCCAGGAACACCCAGATCCTGTAAAGACACACAAAAGAACCATGTTCAAATCATTGATGATGCTTTTGTACACACGACTGAAATCATCATTGTGGTGGGCTCTGTTCAGAGCTGCAGTAAGGAATGCCTGCCCCCAAGGTCTGGTAAACCTGCAACAGAACACAAGAACAGAGGACACATTCCTTATCCCTCTGTTTTAGATGATTGTTTCCTCTTTGAGATCTAAAAAAAAAAAATCCATGCAGATATCCCAGGGTGATCAGAAGGAAAAGCAACACACATTGAGCTGAGTAAGAGCTGTTCTCTTGAGCTGCAGCAATGAATTCCATGTGAGCCAGAAACAGCTGAACAAAATTTGCCCGTGGATTTTAAGTTCAACATTCAGATAAAAACTCAGTCTGGAAGCATCTGGAAAGCTTTAACATAATAATGCTTATTGTCTGCTGTGCCAAACTTCCCCTCACGTGCACAATGATTTAATATTCTTGATTAGCATCAATCCTGCAAACTACAAATTAGACAATGCATCTGATAAATATAAATTACCTTCACTTCATTTTGCTTGTTTCAATAATCCTTTATTTATATTTGCAGCCTTCAAGGAGTAATACCTATCCAATTCTTCTGGAATTCAGGGGGAAAAACAAACAACCATCAACATGCCATTTTAAAAATTAGATTGTGTGCTGTTTTCAGTAAGAAATCAGGGGGTGGGAGGGGAAGGCAGGGAGAGGTTGCCTTGGAATAGTCACATTCCCATTAATCCTTAGAGAGGAAAAGTGCACTGGCATCAGAGAGATTGGAGACTTTTCAATATTCAGGACTGATGTCTCTCCACAACCCCCTTCCTGTTCTAAACCAAGACCAGCCCCTTCAGCAGGATTATTTATAATATATTTACATATTATCTTACTTGTAAATCTTTCCCCTTTGGAGGTGATGGGGGTGGAAGAGGGATAATCTCAGAAGTAGGTTTCATTTTTTTCTCTTTCTCATAACTCTAAAAACCCTTTAGAGTTTTTATTCAAACTTGTAATTGACTTGAGCATTGAGCAGGAACTGGCATTCCCAAAGGGGAAGAAACAGGAAAATTTTTGGCCTATATAAACCAAAAGGTGAACAGTACTCTTGTAACAATAAATTGCTGTTAAAATTCAAGGAGTTACTACAAGGGCTTTTGTTGTATTTTCTGTCTCCTGTTCATCTGAGGAGGGGCAAAGAAGTTGATATTTGGTGTCAATATATTTAACAATTAATTTATTAAATGGCTTATGCACACATTGCCATTTTGATAAACATTTTTGCTGGTAAAATGTACCTGAGGTTCCTTACCCTTACCCTCACACTTACCTTCCTCAGGTAAGGACTGTGTCAAAATTATCCACAGCAGAAAACAAAGGTAAGTTTGAAGTTACACACACACAAAAAAGTCACCATCCAAAATTTTCCAGAAGACTGTCCATCTGCAGTCAAAAAAACCTAAGAATTTACGGGGCTGTGAATAATAAATTTAAATTATCCAGTAATTTCAGGTGGCAGTATTGAACTTTCTGAAGCAAAAGAAAAAAGCAGCTACACTGTCTTTCTGTCTGAACCTGACAACCAACCAGAAGCAGAGGGATCTTGAAACAGCTGCACCCCTCCTTGTCTGTGGCCCCAAATTTGGATTTTGAGCCCTGGGAATTAACTGCTGCCTCCGTTTTGAAGCTTGGTCTGTTCAAATCCAAATACCCACACACCTGGAACATCAAGACCTGGCACCTTCACACAGGTGCCACTCAACCATCACGTAGCAAACATAACACAGCAGCTCTGAACATCACAGCAGCATTTCCAGTGATTCTCCAAAAGACAAGATCAGTTTCTATCAACAACAAAGACAATGTTTTATTGAACAAATCTATGTACAGTACAAAAGGTCTTTAAAATGAAACACTACTGTAGATTTATTGCAGTTTGATGGCTCAGTTTTAATTTGTACTCTTATATAAAATGCAAAGTAAAATAATTTAACATTCAACAAGGAAGCACAAATTTCCTTTCTTGCTGAACCTGTAACAGCTTTTACAAATTAAAGAGTCCCAAAATGCATACACTGCATTTAATCAGAAAGGTGTTATACAGTACCAAATAAATTAAGAAAATAGTAACACTACCACCCCCTTTGGGTCTTTTGTCCATAGCACTGGTGTTAAACAATAAAAGAAATGAGTACAGCTGAACCTTCCATGTGATATTAAAATCACAAAGTTTAATGTTATAAATTATCCAAACTATACAATTCATATAATTTTTTATGAATATGGCTAAATAACCAAAGTACCAGTGACCTCGTCCCACAGATATGACCACTTGCAACCTACTTTCAGTCTTTTTTTTTTTTTTTTGTGAAAGGTGCCTACACCAAGCTGCAGCTTTTTGAAATTAGAAATTCCATGACCTTTACATTGGAACATGATGGGGTTAGAGGAGACACTCTTAAAAAGAAAGTCCAAATCCAGCTGGAGGAATGTTATTAAATATAATTATGAGCACTGAATTGCACCAACTTTGATCCAACAAGGCTCCTAAGCTCATGGATAACTTCAGGCAGCTTTAAGGTAGGCTGGAGGCTTACATTACACATGTACTTCAGGATTTATCGAATCAAAGTGATACATCTTCAAGGATTTCCAATTATATCACACAATGATGTAAAAAAGAAAACAAAAGAAAAACCTTCAGCTTTTAAGACTTGTAACCTAAGGTTTTCAGCCTTAGAAATTGCAGGCTTTGTATGGGGTATTACTCAAAATAATAAAGAATCCTTAAAAAGCATGGAGAATTATTCCACACATGATCCAAGCATCTTTTTACCTCTGATTAAAGTTGCTTAATACTGCAACTATCTGAGAATACCAACAGGTATCAGAGAGTAGCTTAAAGAAAATGCAATGTCTTTTGAAGTAAAAATAATTCTTTTAAAACATTACCACCCACTTGCTACTTTAAGTCAATTTAACAGATTCCTGATAATTGTTAGATGATGCTCATCTTCACCTAGGTAAGAATTCGTATTTCCTATTCTCCAGAGTGTACACACTGAATACATGAGAGAAACAAATGGTGGTGTCCCAGAAAAGCATCTTGGAACAAAAATTACTTTAATGCAGGTACAAAAAATTATGGTCACAGTTTATGCATGTACACAGATGCATTTATCTACACACTTAAACCAAAGATAATACAAGTCTCAATCATGATTTTAAAGCATCTTCAAACACATGGAGCTCCAGGGAAAAGGAAAAAAAAGCACCAAAGATTAAAAGGTACATTAAAAAGATTTTACACAATCATCTTTGTTGTATCTTTGTTGACTCACTTTTTAGATTTTCAGAACTGTAATACTTTAAAATGAACCTTTTTTCTACTTTTCCCAAATATATTTAAGCAATCTCGAGCAAAGAAGGGAGAGCCTGGGAACATTCAACACAGTACCTGGGTCCTTAAAAATTAGTTGGTATCTTAAAGTAAAAAATGTGAAAGTGCATTTGTCTGATAAGGACCCCATTAACTTTATGTTTAAAACTTTTAATGTATTTATACATGTAAATATATATATTGTGTGTATATATGTATATATAATGAATGATGCATTTAAATCAGGTTTTTTGCAACTGCAAAAAAAATTCTTTGGTGCCTCGAACATGATACAAATCTCTGGAAGTGGGCCATAAGTGGGATTTATGTAATGCACACATACCTGTGATCATAATTTTATAACCTTTTATGTTAATCCAACTCAAAGTTAAGGCAAAACTCTTCTAGAACTCAAGAGCATGATTTTGAATTTGCATTCTTTTTACCTTGCAGGGAGGGAAAAGAAAGCAGAATTAATGCAAATATCTGTTTGGCTCCACAGAGGCTTATTAGCAAAGGCATTACTGAGCTACTGAGTTTATGTTCCAGAACTACTTCACAGCCAGTCTTACAGAGAAACCCTTGGGTTTCCAAGAGTGAGCCACTGCCACAAAGAACGGGGGTTTTATGCACCCCCTGATCTTTCACTCATTAATTTTCACCCACCTGTTGATTTAAGCCCTGCACACACTGTGACAAACTCTTCAGTGGCAGCTGAGCAGGAACAGTTGCTCTGGGCTGTCCTGCATTTCTGGAATGACTCTGAACATCAGTCTTCACCCCCGTGCCTCCCCTGCCTGCAATCCCACTGTAATTTCCATCGAACGGGATGCCAAATAAAAAAATATCATGTGGCAAAACAGTGTCAGATAAATTAGAGGATAAATGAGCACAGTAATTGGACAATGTGCATGTTTGCCACACCTCTGCCTTAGGGTAGGAAGACCAAAAATTACAATGGCATCTTTTTGGTTTCAAAATCTTCTGTATTTCAGTTTTCCATATAGAATTGAAGAACTTCTATTTCCTGTCTTCACATTGTGATTGTTTCTATGAACAGTGAATTGTGAATAAAGTGCTTAACATTTCAGTAACTCCTTCACCAGCCTCAGGGAAAGGCTCTCCTTTCAAGGGATGCTACGAAATAGGACTGCAATGTGTCTTGAGGATTGAGAGGATCCCTGTTTTCTCCTTTCTAGACAATGAATAATTAGTGACAGCACTGAGTTGTGGCCCACCACCATTAAGCAACATAACAGATGTGAAACAGGTTCTTCCTGACCTTTTTGTTCCCCCCAGCCTGATGTGCTCTGCTTCTGTTTGCCTTCTCAAGCTCTTGTCTGTCCTACCAACAGCTGAGGGACCTCTGTACTTGCAGAATATTAGTTTAACTCTGCAAGCTTAGCCCTCCCAACATTCCAGATTTACTTCCATCAGCTGCTGCTAATATCCACACAATCTATCCCTTGTGTTGGTCTTCCCACACCTACAGCAGATGTTTTACAGGAGTCACTTTTACCTCAGCCTTGCAAAGGGCTTCTCTTGCACACATCTGACTGCCACCGTGTGCAAGTCCCACAAAATAGCACATCAACTCACTTTTTCCTAACTGTTCTGTATTTCAAGTTTTTGGCTACTCCAGCATCCCATCTAGCTCAAGATTTCTTTCCACATTCCTCTTTGGATTTCAATAGAAGTTTATGAAACAAGCTCCATGCTTTTGAGCAGATAATGGACTCACATACTCAGACTTTAAAAAAAAATAATTAAAATGCACGGTTTCTTTATGCATTTATCCACAAGGTAAGAATGTAACACCTCCTTGAATGATTCCTTCTCATTCTGTGTGGACAGATACCCATGAACCACACAAACTACAGCAGCTTTCAGAACTGGCTGGTTGGATTTCCACAAGGCAATGAACACCTCTACTTCCTCTGCCTCTCCCCTCTATGCCTCATTGTCCTTCAACCTTCATGCTAGAAAAGCTGTGCCATTAAGCTTCAATCATACATTTGGAATGAACATGGCTTTTTTGGATAACTGGTACTTTGGAGGTTTTGTAGCAACTTTTCTGGACTCAAGACCTGCAGAGCTCCTATTACTCCTTTGTGAGTTTTGTCTAGAAAATGTGCTTTATCAAGGTCATGTTTTTCTATAGGAATTTGAGACTGCTTCATGATTAAGGCCAACTGGGAAACAAACTGATGCTGCTTC
The DNA here is from genome assembly GCF_017590135.1 of Pyrgilauda ruficollis. Taxonomy (NCBI): domain Eukaryota; kingdom Metazoa; phylum Chordata; class Aves; order Passeriformes; family Passeridae; genus Pyrgilauda; species Pyrgilauda ruficollis. The sequence goes on from NW_024526600.1 coordinate 9,432,921, forward strand.
ATGTAGTGTTTCCTTACACCACTCCTCATCTGATACTTTTCCACAACATTGAATCAGGCACCTATAAAAGACAAAAGATCAGAATGTAAATCATTCCTTACTCTAGAACACTGCATACTTTTTTTTTTTTACCATATTTAGTTTCAAACATGCAAGGAAAGACAGATTGATTGAATTACCCCATTCTGTTTTATCACAAGTCTTTTCCATTCGTTTGCCTACAAATTCTCAGCACCTCATTCTGAACAGCACGTCCAATTTCAACTTCCAATTTAGCAGAGTACTGTGATTTAGTTAGTGTGTGTCTTATCTACTCCTGTTAGCAAAGACCATTTTCTGATTGTTACTCACTGCCAAAGAAACCAGCATGGAAGGACTGCAGGACATGGAAGGACTTACTTTCATCATCTGAATCGAATCCAAAGAGCGTCTGACACTTCTTTTGTGCAAGGTGAGCCTCAAGTGCTTCTGAATTACAGTAGATGGTCAAGCAGTTGCCACATCTAAATCTTTCTGTTGATTTGCTACAAATTTTGTCTTGTTCAGAATAAGCATCTACCTCATCAGCCAAAATTTTTCTCCGTTTTGGCATGCTAATGTAACGTTCATCAAGGTAACTGGGAGGCAATGGTCTGACGTAGGGTTTTGTTAAGATGACACCATATGAAGTAGTCTCTGTTGTCTGATTTGGTTTAGAAGGTACCTGTGAGGCTGCAGGAGCATTATTTTGTGGTGCATCGTGACAATTCTGTAAAACTGGTAACACTGACCCATTTTCTGTCCTTGTTTCATCTGCTACTCTGTCCAAAGGTACCTGGGCTGCCTTGGATGATGTCTGATCTGGGTCACTGTGCCCATTGACCAGTTGGTCACTAACAACATTGCAGTTTTCAGGATTTGGCTGTAACACAGGTGTCTTTTGGTCTATCAAACTTAAAACTGGAGCACTACCCTCAGATGAGCTTTCATTTCCATTGTGAATTACATTATTTGCTTTCTTCTCCACACTTTGAATATATGTCTTTGGTTCTGCAGAATCCTTCCTTGACTTCCAGGTTGGAATTGGTAAATCTACAGTTTCTTTTTCATTAACGGATTCATCCTCATCTTGGTAACTACAAAGTTCTGAAGGATCATCTGAAGAATCTTTTTCACTTGCATCTTCTGAACATTCTGGGCTTTTATTTAAATAATGCTGAGCCTCGTGTTCATACAGCAAAGGGAGCTCCTCAAATAGCTCACAGCAGTTTGAGAAATTGCACTGAGCTTTAAACACACTGTGACTTTTTGTATGTTCTGCAAGCTCAGTCGACAGCTTAAATCTCTGATTACAATTAAAGTGTAAACAAAAGTAAACATTTGGATACACATGTCTCTTCAGGTGGTCTATAAAATGTTGGGAATCAGCGAATTTCCTCTGGCAGAAGCGGCATTTTCCTTTATTCCATTTCATTATATGCTGCTGCACCTTCAGATCAGTTGGGTGAGTTTTTCTGGCGTGTTTGTTGAGGAATCTTATTTTTTTAAACACTCTAGCACAACCATTAGCAGGGCACTTAAAGGTTCCTTCCTCATCCAAAGCATCAATATCTTTTTGAGGGCAAAACACTCCATTCACTTTATGCAGAATGGGTGACTCTTTACTGGAGCTCTCATCATCCTCAGGCAAACTCTCTGTACTTAATGCATCTGGAACATTATTAAAGCAGCTGTCACTACTGTTTTCAGTAGCATCATCCTGGTCACTTAGATGGTTTTCCACTGCCTCAAAAACCTGTTCTGCATTCTCAGCCTCCTCTTGGACCTGATCAGAACTCGGAGCTACCATAGCTACTGTAGCCTCTGGTTCAGTATCTTTGGAACCCTCAGAATTCCCATTTTCAAGAGACACAGAAACACCAGAACATTGCACTTCATGAAGAACAGGGGCCTCCTGACCAGCCTCAAGAGCTGCAGCAAGATGTTGTCTTTCTATCTTCCTGACATGATTCCTTAAGTGCTTCAGCATGAGTCCTTTCTGCCTGAACTTCCTGGTGCAAAGCACACAGGAGAAGCTGCCCTTTTTTTGGTGAGCTTGTGCGTGTTTCACTATGTGATCCCCAAGGAACTCCTTGTTGCAGATCACACAGCGATGCCTTGGTTCAGCCTGATCCAATGTTTTGGATGCCTCAAGAGCTTGGTGGTTCTTTCTGGCATTCCCTTTGGAGCGGGCTCCGGAGCAGTTTCCAGGGTCAAGATCCCCATTGCTGACATCTGCTAAACAGCCACGTTCCTCACCCAGAGCCCTGTACTCTGCTGTTTTCTCTGTGTTTGAAGGAGAACTTTCCAGTGTACTTTCACTCAAGCCATCCAAGGCTTTATCCCCCAACAAGGCTAAACAATTCTGCTTGATCATCAAGAAATTCCAGAACTCGGGATCGAAAAACAATCCTTTCTTCAAGATGGGCAGCAGCTCGAACCGCACGCGGTTCTGAACAGAACTAGTGCACTCATTGTATTCTTCATCTGCACATTTGTACAAGTGCTCAACAGTGTAGTAAGATTCCAAGGTGCGCTCCAGGAAAAAGATGGAGAGAGCACAAATTCTGAGGATCTCCAAGTCATTTGGCAGAAAATGAGCGATTGCTTTATAAATAAGACTTTTCATGTTGGGGTCTTCACGGAGGTCCAGCTGTAGGGCACATCCACATATCTCAACACAGATCTGAAGGCCATCTTCACCAACCTGCAGGAAGGAAACCACAGTGTACGTGAACAATTCCCAAACATCCCACGTATTTATATTCATCTATTGCAAAACAGGAGTTCAGAAAGCATCCTGCTACTGAAATTCACCCAAGGGCATGAACATTTTTAAATATTGCTCAAACCAGGCTATAAATACAGATATAAAAATGGTTTGCACTAAAAGCTGTACAGCTACAAAGCTTCAGCTCTGCCCCATGCAGCTCTGTAGTTAAAGACAATTGTTTGGGGATATAAACCAGAACTGCAAGAGATCATATCTGTTCTATCAGTATCTTCTGCCTGCCTTTTCATTACCTAGGCTGCTTCACACAATAATTGGACAGTTCCTCTGTATTTTGGCCGTTCTATCTTTTCTAGCTTGAATTACATGAAAACCATGGCAATATTGCTCAGTTTTGAACAACCAGCAGGAGAACCGTAACAACCCGTGGCCAAGAAGTCTAAAAGGCTTCATTTTCCAAAACTGATGACCCATTCTTCCAATGAGCAGAACTCCTATTCCACACTTCAAGCTGGGGCCCTGTCATGAACACGGAACTCAAAGGGACAGTCAGAAATACTCTGCCCAACAAGCAGCAGATTAAAGGCAAAAAAGGTACAGGAAATTGAGAAATAATTAAGACCTCCTATATTTGGGTTTTAACAAATACAGGCGATGCTCCATAAGTAGGTGATTAGTAAAAAAATACGACTATTCAGATGCAAATAGAATTATTAACATCACCACAAGCATTTTAGAGTACATACCCCTTGAACGGCAACAAATTATTGCATTTAGATGTGACAAAATAATTTAGAATTCATTTAGGGCATAAAACATGAAGGAGCTCTGTTAAGTCAGGTCAATGATAAATAACATTTGTTGGAAACAACTCTCAGGCCTGTGTGCAAAGTATTCCATGTGACATCTTTTGCAGATGGGGCGGAACAAGACTGAGATCTGAAGCATGAAATACAGCACAATTTTCTGAAGCAAAATCATGTCTTCTCCTGTATTATTCTGCCTTTTCCTTTATGTTATATTAAGCCATTTTTTGCAGTTTTGATTAGAATTGGTAAAAGGATTCAGAATTTAACAAGGATGAAGGGTACATACAATTACACAGATCCTATTTCCTTAAGAAGTCAGGCTGAAAAAAAACTCCAACCCCAATCATTCACATTCATTCCATGGACTTATTCCTCAGAATAATTATTGCTGCAGAAACAGAAAAACTCAGAATTCAGTAAAAAAAAAATCTTAAAACCACACAAGCAATCATAGTATTGAAGCCCATCCTGAAAACTGACAAAATTAAGATAATACTATGTCCTTCCCTAACCCCTCTTTTTTAACTTTCCACCAAAAATGGCCATTACACAATATAAACATCACTTCTCTTTACTTTAACTGGTTACCAAAAGAATGGTGGATGAGGTAAAAACAAACACAACTTACTTCATCCTTAATGACTTTCATGAAAGGGAAAATTACTCTGACATTTGTAGCAATTCTTAGAAGCTGGTAGCACTGGTCCACAAATACTTGTTTGGATGGGTTAGATTTGAGCTGCAGTTTACTCCAAATGAAGATCAGGTCCCTATTAGGTAGAGAATAAAAGATTCCAATTACATTGAGTTTTAGAACTCTCTCACTAAGCACAATACATTACTAAAGACATTTATCTGCATATTCTGTGATTAAAATCATATTTGAGGGTGTAATACTGACCTAACTAACACCACAATGTGCACAACGGAAAATGCAACTTAATTAATTTGTTAAAGCATTCAGGGTATCTCCTATCACCAAGCAATTAAATATTCAACAAAATATTCATGTATTCAGCTCAGTTTCAGAGAGGTGCACAATAAAATCAGATGGAACAGCACCTAGCCCTCAACACCACAGGCAATAAACATCTGTGTGCTCTTGGATTAAGTCACTTCCAGTACAAGGATGAAGAGTCCTTCAGGAAAAGAAGCTTTTGAATGTGAAAAGTGGAAGCAGTACAGGAATCTCCTGATGTGGCAGGAAATAGTGATGTTCTCCAGTTATTACAGCACAGTTTTCTGCCTAGAGCAGTTACACCGAAGTTTCAGGCTCTACAGCTATCCTACATCTCCACGATCTGCAGTTAAATAACATTTCTGCCTGAGAGAAGGAAATGTAAGAACAGATTAGTGCTGAACTCTGCTCAAGTGATGTGTTAGCCTATAAAATACAGCTAATTGAAGTTTACAGCATCAAAGTTCTGTGCACTTTAATGCAGAGACTTAGGAAGGCAACTGGGCTAACTGTAAGTCACAAGAAGATTTCTCAGCACTAAGATCTCACACAGGGGTAGCTCTAGCTAGAACTGCAGAAATCCCACCACAGCATTACAGTGAAAGCAGGACTTGCATTTTCTGAAGGAAGACACTTCTCTACTCCAGCAACCTCCTCCCTTGGAAAACAAACCTGGCTACTGACAAAATATTTGGCTGATTTCCAGAGTCAGACAAACCTTTTGAGGTTAAGCTTTTCTTAGTGAGCTCAGAGTCTGAAGGAAGGGAAGGACAGAACTGCCTATGACAAAACCAACTCCACTTCTAAGTCAGGACAGCTTTAGAATTCTGCTTGACATTGAGACCTTGATTGGTTTCTTTCATTCAGAACCCAAGAGAGCTAAAGAAAGATCAAGCTTATGGGGTAAACTGAAAAGGGTGACCTATAAGCAGCTCTACACACAAAAAATTAGTCTTTCTGGTTTTCTAAAGATAGAAACTGCTCACCTCTGCCTTTACCAGGCTGGAAACCTGATTTCTACATATTTGCAAACTACATATGCACGTTTGAAATTAGTGTCCTCATGCACTAAAACATTCTTAACAACTCAGTAAAAGTCTCAACCTGAAGTACAGAAGTAAGAACTGAGTAGTTTTGCTGTTATATGTTACAGTTCAGAAATCCATCTCATTCTCTGCTTTGCCTCACACCATTTCAGAGCAAGCCATTTCAATACTAATCCCAGAGATCATGAGAAAAATCAAATTATTCTTGAGAGATTAGTGGTTAAAGGGGCTTGCTGTGTGTTCAGACAAGTGCTAGGCTGGCACAAGGAAAGAACTGAAAAAGGAGAGCAGAAAACTGGAAGCAGAAGAAAGAGCTGCAGGACTGAAGAACAAGGTGTTACCCACCATTTACCTAGACCCTGACATGAAACAGGGTTTTAGTCTTTTAGTTTTATTTTTCTATGTCAATACAATGGCTTCTCCTTTTCAAGTCCATTTCTGACTTTGTTGGGACAATTTAAATTGTTATTGGAAGATCAAGAACTCAGCACCTCTTTACCAGAGGCAACCATGCATTTCAGCCTGTTAACTACCTACAAAATACCAAAACCACTGTGTGCCACATGAAATGATGATTAAACCCTCCCTAACTTAGCTGGATCTAAACCCTTTGCTTAATAAACAGGGAACATGCTTATTTAACTTTCCTCTTAATAAGCAGGGAACATGCTTTGCCAAAAAAGAGCGATCAAACCCATGGTAAAAATTCTTTGGCTTACTGAATTTACTGCACAGGAATCACCTGAAAACAGCCAAGATGGCATTTGAAAATCATCTGACAGAGAAGGAAGGCCATTTATGCCTGCTCCATCGAAATACTGTGTGTCTTCCTGAAGAGACAACACTTTGATACAAAGTATTATATATTGATTTCTTACCATTATTTCAAACAAAAATACTTTAGTATGACCAAGCACAGCTTGCTTGATGATGTAATTTCAGAAAAATAATTTGTTCATCTCAATCTAGAATTTATTCTTAACATCAGTGAAAATTTTGTGACCAAGCTCCTTAAAGTTCATCTTCCTCCAAGACAACAGCTAATGGTTTCAGCTTGAAGATTTCATTTAGGCTGTAGCAAATATCTGTTATTTAGAGCTTTCTAATCTGTTTTGTCTTATCTTTGGTTGTAATGTTAGCAGCTAGATCTCTGTTCATAGAGCAGCTAGATCTGCAAGGCCCTCACTTCCAGACAAGGTGAGATGATTTATACTGTGCTGGAGACACTAAAATTTTCCTTGGGGAAAAAACAGACTCTTGTAGGTTAATTTAACCTGGCTCCTATTTCTTAAAAAGATTGGGCTACAGTATAGTCATGCCTTCACAAGCTTTGCTGCAGTTTCCATGAGCTATGGGGTATTACACAGAGTTCTTGCTGGGAACACAATTCTTAAGGCTCAGCATCTGTGAAGAATGAAACATCTGTTTGAGCTGCACAGACAAAAGTGCTCTCTTGCAAAGATCCTCAAGTTCTATATTCTGAATAAATTAAAGTACTGAGACATCAAGATTATCTCCAGGTATCAAACAGTACTCAAGCCTCTACTGGAATTTTATCTTTGACATCTGATTTGCCAGAACAAAAAGAGATACATCTTGCTTTGAACAGGAATTTCAAAAATGGATGATGCAAAACTCAATCAGCTGAGCAAGAGCAAGGTCAACATGTTACTACAGCAAAAGGAGTTTTAATTACAGTATTGAAAATGCATTTCTTCAAAGAGTGGCTCCTCCAAACAGAAAGCATTGATCCATGGAGGTTACACCTGGCATTTCCTAGTAAGTACCACAGAGATGCAGCTTTTGGGCAGGAATCAGCAAAGATGGATTCAATTCCCACTGAGCTCACACAAACTCTACCTTTTGGCTTGAACTTCATCTTTCCTATGGGGACAGCCCTGTCCATCTTTTCCTGGACAGACTGGATGAAAAATGTCAGTAGCCATTGCCAACACATTGTACTATAATGGATGTCGTTATCATAATCCCAATGGTTTTGATTGAGCAATTACTCCTCCTACAGCCCAGTAGTTAAGGAAAAATACTAATATCAAAGTAAACATTATCATATCTAACTTTCATTAGTTTCTCAAGACAACAAAGCTTTTTGATTTCCTGGAATCTGGGAACACAGAAATCCAAGGTAGCTTCTGACCCCAGTATTAGTTAGATTGATAATTTGATCTCTATCAAATCCTTGCTAGGATGTTTTGCTTTAATTACATAAACAAAGCACATTTTGCCAAGGAATATACAGAGCAATATATCTACATGGTTAAGCTTACAGACTGCATTTTGCCAACGCCAAGGAATGCAGATGTTCCTTTAGGTACAGAAATTATACAGGCTCAACAAAAGGATTATAGTCCTTAGCCATCTTTCAGTCCTCAGAATGATTAAATTTGGTGACAGCACTCTAGAAACACTTCTTAGCCCTAAAAACAAGTCCAGGTATCAAGATAATTGAATATGTGTGAAGACATCTTCAATGTTTTCTAGAGAACTCAATCTAGGTGATACCTCTGTTCATGACATCCAAGTTTCCATAATTAACAGCACATTTCCAGCACCACACATTCTCTTTTTAGGCACATTGGTGACACACTACAGTTACAGAGCAATATATCTACATGGTTAAGCTTACAGACTGCATTTTGCCAATAATAAATGCTACATTTCTAGGTAAGGTGTGTAAAGGTTCACTTTTCTGTTACTTGGAAACAGTAAATAAAGAGTTATGAACTATAAGGCTACCCTGTATATGACTGTGTGTAAAAGGGCAAACAGGCACAACAGAAGCACCAGAAACATTTAAAAATCATTTTTATCTGTTATTTTTAAGTTAGGTGAGTTTCATTTTGGCAATAAGCATGTATTTTCTGCTCAGCTGCTTCCCCAGAAATAAAGTATTTACCATATACAATACATGTCCCCATTTTGGAGCTGTGGGACTAGGAAGGATTCACAAAGCTGTAAGGCTAAGGTAGTCTTCCCTTCTTTTTCAGTGTTGCAGATGATCTCAATTCCACTCTTGCAATCAGTCCTCAACAAGTGCTATACAATTAAAATAAAATTGATTTAGATCAATTTGCTGACATGAAATCAAAACCAATCAGACCTTGCTCTACTAAAAACTTCAGGAATTGCTATTAACACAATGTCTTTGGAATGCTATTAACAGGATGTCCTTTGGAATGGCTTTTGTGTACATCTGTAAGGAAAGATTCTGGAGATATTTTGAGCTCTTTCATATTTTTTAGAGTAATAACCATCAGAGTAATTGTCTGAGAAATTAAAACATGACACAAAAGCACTTGTTCTTGCCACTTTTGGGTGGCTTGTTCTTAGAACAAGGTTAAGAAAAGCACTGTTATCTACTAAGTGCTATCAGTGATAAAATAGCTCAAATCAAATCAGCTCAAGTGTCATTTTACATATTGGGGCATCATTAAAAAACTTTAACAAAACTATATAATGTATGATTAACATTAATTAGGCTCAAGTGCTTTTACTAAAATAGTCAATACTAAAATACACTGAAGTTACAAAATATTTACGGAGTATATCTACAAGAATACTTGGCCAAAAAATTGCATTTAGGTCAACAAGACTTGTAGGCACTTCACATTCAACTTTTCCAAGCTTAAGCCAGCACTAAGCTGAGCAACACCAGTGTGGCTGCCTGATTTTATGACATTTGGTTCCACAAAATCAGAGTTCCACATGCTCCTCTTGACAACTCGTACACAGCAAGTATAAAGCACCACTTAATTTTAAAAAAGAAATGTATACTGACAAACAATACCTCCTGGAATAGCTGATCTTCTAATGGTGACATATAAAGACAGGTGAAAAGAGCTTGATGGAAATACAGATCTTTACTGATATCTGGATGATTTATGCAAGATTTGATAAGAGCCATTGCCTCAGGGATGCGTTCACAGGCAATAAGGTATCTGGCACGGAGTTCAAAGAACAGTGGATTTTCAGAGCTTAAATATTTGTTAACTGCACAGAAAAGAAAGATTTAAAGGCAATTAGAATATGAAGTCCAAACAACAAATATATCTAAATGTAATGCTATCTTTAATAACAAATAATATTAAGAAAAAATAAAGGTTCTGCTAAAAAAAGTCTATCAAATATTAAATTAAATACCATAAGAAATCTGTCCTGCTTGGAAACAGAAATTGTTATTTGTCTTAAACCAGTAATCTAATTCAGTATTTTGTTTCTAACAAGTTATACAAGGTGCTGCAAAGGATTGATGAAATTTATATTATATAGAAGCAGATGTGAGCATTTTAAAGAAAGAAAATCCCCTTCTTTCTCAGCAGTGGAATATGTGTGACTGTCAGAAGCATAGGATTGACATCACCTCCAAAGATACAATTATAAATACTTTTAAAAACCTCAAGATATTCATTATCCATTAAAATGTAAGACCTCAAAGTGGTGAAAAAAGTTCACTACAGTTCACATGCTATTGCCTTAAGAAGCTTTGACTGCCTTGATTTTACTTGCTTGGAAAACATATCTTCCTCTGAAAGTGCTGCTGGGCACAATTCCTACCTAAATACCTTTAAATTCTGGCTCCTAATTTCTGGAAATCTGGTTTTCAGCTCTAAAAGATATTTTTAACTCTAAAATATATTTTTAACACTAATATTTGACTGAAATAATTTCAAGTGAGATACTGAAAATACTCATCAATGAAGTAACTGGAAATTCAGAAATACCTGGAAGACATGCTTTGCATTTTTGTTATAAAAGATCATACAGATGATAGTATCTCTTTGGATTATAAGTTAAAATATCACTCAAGGCTACAATTGTAGTATTTTAGTGTTTCATGTTTTAAAGAAAGAAGAATGAGATTGTCAATTTCAAGTCAGTGAAGGCTGAAAGTTCATCCCTTAGAAGGAATCTGTATTAATTACAAGCAACTTAAAGTGATACTTAAGAAATGGTTACTAAAACCCACAAACAGAACAAAGAATTTTTTCCCCCAAAATGAAGAGATTCTTGTACAACAACCTTCCAGATAAAGCTTTTTTTTAAGGATTGAAATCATTCCTTACACTCAAACCCAAGATTTCTCTAGCATCTTGATTTTTATGCAAGCTAGCAGTGCTCCATGCTAATGAACATTTAAGCAGTATAATTCAAGGATGTCAGGTTTCAATTTGATTTGTTAACAGATGCATTGTAAGGAAGAAACATCTCATTCCCATTATCCATTAGCACTTTTGAAAACAAACTCAGAAAACAAGAGGACTAAAAGGCAAGCCAGTGTCTAATGGGGGTGATGAACTGCAAGAAAAAGTAATTATATAGAAAAGTCCTTAGAGCCAAGTAAAGGCCTCTCCTTCACTGAATTAGCACCTTTAGGATAATAAACTACATCCTCTGTTTTGCATGCAAGCATTACTGAAAAATAAGGCTGGAAATACTCAGCTCTAAGTGCTAATGGTAAGGAAATGCTGCCCATCCAACAAGTGGCTGTAACATCCCTGTCCCTTTGAGGAGGGAGAACTGCACTCCACAGCACAGCTCAGCCTGTTCTACCACTCCCACTTAGTGTGGGGAACTGTTAGGTTCCTTCTGCTCCAGAAGGGAGACTCTTGACAGCCTCCTCTCCCAGGGAAGGGCATCTCCACACCCTACACCACTGCCAGCAGGAGCTCCCCAAGGATGGGGGTTCCTACAGCCTCCTCTGATTTCAAAGTTTCACTGCTGGCAGAGCAGTGCTCCCTCCCAGTCCTGGACTGTCCTATTTTCCCAGGGCAGCACACAGAGCTCTTCTAACCCCTCAAACCCAAGTGCCAGCTACAGCAGTGCTTGGCCAAGCCTGAGATACACTAAGAAACAACATTTATTCTTACCCAGGCAGTGATGCTTCACTTTAGAGCAACAGACATCAAGCAGCACCTCAGAAACTCATTAACTGCTCCCTCTGACTGCACCTCTGTCATGTTCTCTTCTAGATGCTCACCTTATTCTCCCTAGTCCATTACAAGTTGATTGTTCCTACGTTTCAACCCCACTATTTTTCTTTCAACTCAATGACTGCTTTGTTTCCAGCCATCTCCAAAGAGATTGTGACATCTCAAAGTTTACTACGACTCCTGTAAAGACAGGCACAGAGGGGTTTGTCTTGGCCTAAGCTTCTCCATGCAGTTAATGAATCCAGGACAGGATTATGTAGTTCACACAAACTCATTTTTGCAAGGAATGGCTGGTGATTCAGCAATAATAGGCAGTTTTTCCTATTTAAATAACCCCTGAGGGAGCTACATGACCAAGTTTCAAATAACACACTAAACCCTGCTAGCCTATAAAGCAGCACAGGATGTTTGCTTTGTGTAAGACTTCACAAGAATCAAATTTTAGATGAAGAAAGAGGAAGAAAGAACAAGCTTTCAAAATATAAATTATCTAAAATAAAACATTTGTCAGCACAGATGAGATGTGTCAAGGATGTGTGTGAGGATATCAAGGCAAAAGGAGAGAAAATCTCTCAGCAGAGGGAAAGGAGATGCAGCCTGAAACAAAAGGGAACAAAGCGCTCATCTAGTGACAACAGGTCTCATTCCTGCTCTGCCAGGTTAAAAACAAACCCATCAGAGAAAGGACTCACAATGACCAAGAGAATCATTATAGCAAGGACTAAACTAATTCTTTGCTGGAGAGATGGAGATCAAGACCTAATTCCCCATCATAATCACTAAAATCATGCAATGTGGAACAAAACGAGGTTCATCTTGGTTTTCATTGTTTCTGTACTTATTTGACCAGAACTTTATGAGATCTCTAATAAAAATCATGGGTAAATCTGTTCTCTAGCAATTGCTTCACAAAAGAGACAGAACAACGAAGGCATAATGATGTTAATTTGCTATCAAAACCCTTGCTCTGGTTAAGGAGGCAGCTCACTGAGCTGTCCTGTCTCTAGTGCTCTTCCTCTCTCAATGAAGACACTGTCACAAACACAGTGATGAGTTTCTATCAGACACTACACCATAATAACTTGAGAAAAGCTGGCATTTTCCATCACTAGCAAACTAAAAACAACTTTTAAGAGATCCCCTGAGAAACACTGTTGCTTGACATGTTAATAAATACTTTACTGTAGCTTGGGTACTTTTCCTCTTAGGAATTTTCATTAACATTCCAGTGATTTTGTTCCCATGCACTGCACCTTTCCCAGCTCCAGGAATTACATATCCATAAACAGAAAGCAGCTGTCACATGTAGCCATGGGCATGGTTGGAAACAGAACCAAGGAAAGCCACAAGACCAAGTATTTACAAGTGAAGAGAAAAATTAAATGAGTCAGAGTGCCAGGAGACAAATACACATCAGATCCTCTCCAACCATGTTATTTCAGGAGTCTAAATGAAGTCAAGTTGGTCTCAATGCTTTGGAGATTTGGGAAATCCACCCTGTGAATTTTATGAACTACTCCATAGCTGCCTTTGTCTGAACAATCTGATCTCTACATTATAAAAGCAGACTTAAATTAGCAAAGAAATTCAGCTTTCTTTCAAATAAAAAAGAAACCAGCATATTTTACTACAGAAAAATAGTTAAAACACTGTCCAATGCCAGCTGATAACACCTGACCCCATATATTTTAAAAAAGCATAATTGAACACATTTTTCAGTACTCTAGAAAATTACTGTGATAAATGAAGTACCTAATTCCTGTGACACAGGCTTTGCTTTAAGAATTGCTTGTAATACTGGATCCTCCCATGGTCCACCATCTCGAATGATTCGAGTCACTAGTTCCAGGTTCAGATTCCTGTATTTGTTTAGAAGGTTCTGACATTCCTAAGTGTAAAAAGAGAAAAAATTAGAAAGAATAAAAAGATGTTGTCTAAAACAGTTAGATTATCCCAGAGATACAAACCAAGAAACCTATGCATGGCTGAGTATTTCCTCAATCAGTAATTTGAGCTACAAAGTCTTTCACTGACCATACAGAAAGCCCTAAAGCAACAACTGATATTATCTACAAATACCAATACAGAACTCTTGAAGGTCAAATTCATGGCTTCTACAGCCTTCAGAAAGAGCCTTCCATTTGTGTAACAATGCAAAACCAACTTGGATTGGAGATATTACTGGCACACACTGAGACAAGCCTTGGCCTCATGGCAACCTGCACAGACTTAGACATGTTGAGCTGGATTTGTGATTTCTGAGGGAAAAACTGAATTAAGCCATGAGTCATCAGCCCTCAAGCAACCATTTTTCTCCAGATCTCTGCATAACAGGAATTATGTTTGCCTGTAATATCATGGAATGCTTTAGCCAGCCTTTATTTTCACATGTCAAGTTCCCTCTCATCCCCACGCCTTATTTGCTGTAAAAGTGTCAACAACACCATTAATCAACAGAAAACTTCAGTAATGGAAGAGTTATCTAATATTGAAACAAAAAAATGCAGCAGAAGAATGGCTTCCATCCACATACAATTACCTGTTTTCACTGCCAGTTTGATTACACAACTGATGCAGGAACGGTGCTGCCACATTAATTTGGAGAAGCAGCAATAGACAGGTATCAACACAAAAACAGCAAAGTCCCAAACTGCAGTTCCATGAGCAATATTAAAAGAGACACAGCCCAGGTTTTCATCCTTTCTTTCACTACAAAGTTTCCTCTCATGGTGGTTCCCAAACTGCAGTTCCATGAGCAGTATTAACAGAGACACAACCAGGTTTTCATCCTTTCTTTCACTACAAAGTTTCCTCTCATGGTGGTACAATCCTAAAAATCCATTCAGGTATTAAAAAACCCCAAACAAACCAAACTTACCTGGCAAAACAAGTTCTTAAGCTAGGGTCATTTATCTTATGCAGTTGTACACAGATATAGAAAACTCTTTCCCAATCTACCCAAGAATAGAACAATTTAAACTATCCATGTTTATGCTGACTTGAAGACTTCATTGAGAAGAAGCTTCAAGTTCAAATTTACTGTTTAAAACCAGAGGGGAAACATGAGATTTCATGTCATCAACTGAATGACATTAAACTCTAAACAGACAGAAACAAACAAAGTTTCTTTCATTATAATGGCACATTTCCTCCAGGTCATACAGTCACAAAAACTGTATGTCTTTACATCTACTAAAATCAATATTAAAAGTTTATATGAAAGTAGGCAACACTACCTGGATTGAACCTAAAATATCTTTCAAAGGATCTTCATAGAACTCATCCTTTCCAAAGAACAGCAGCAATTCAAAAAAACTCCTACAAAACAGAAGTAGCGACAAGTCAAACTACAAACATTGATTCAAAAAATGAAACTGCTCAAGTCTCTTATTTTTAGAAGCACTCAAACCAAAATTAGGAATTCTGTGAATTCTAGATTTGTGCCACGTGGAGTCACTCAAAGGTTTCTGGTAGCCAACAATTCCTGTTTTCAGGCACTTACTACAATAAACACACTTTATTTCATTTCAGCCAGTCTTGCCATAACTGAAGTCTCTCTATTAAGATGTTGGTTTAAAGGTATTAATTATTTTATCTTTTCAAAGATATTTAGAAAGGGACAGCTTTTGTGCAAACATGCAAACAAAACTATGCTCACCTTCTGCGTGGCATTCAAATTCATACAACTTGAATTTTATCACCACCACCAAGTTTTTAAGCAGATCAGGTCTCTGTCCAGCAAGATGAATTCAGAAGTGTTACCCCAAAAAAAAGAGGTGGCAGAAATGGATGAGGAAAGGACTAATACTTTCAACAGCTGCTTAGATTCAAACTGATCTGTGACCTCCATGGTTTTTATCATCTTAAAATACTGGTCTAGCATTTTAGTTCCTTTAAATCCTGTTACAGAATCAGAGAGGAAGGTAAAAAGCAGCTTTCCAGATCTCCTTTCAATTCAGGTTTTTGTTTATAAAAGCCTCCTTCCAGATAATGCAGTTGAGTGAATTCAATCAAAAACTTGGCAGTCATGGATCTGCAGTGCAACTGTTACTGTTCTGCCTAAAGATTCTGAGAAATTTCATTTCTACTTGGAAAAAGTACCAGGCAGGCACTGCACTAATGAGCTGCAATTGCTGATTGAGAAAGTCAAGAGCAGCAGACAAGAACTGAGCAACTCTCAGAGGAACAGGCAGAACTTGAAAAAACATTGTGCAAATTAAAGGCATTTTTTTCTCCACAGTAACATTTTCATTAGACATGTGCATTAAAATGAGTCTTAATATTCACAGACAAAATTAAGTTTTCTATAGGAATAATGGAAAAGTACCACAAAATTAGACTTCCAATAGATGATGCTGGAGTAATTTTTTTTTTTCTAACCCATGATTAACTATGCCAAAAACAGGCTTAGGGAAATAGATACAAACTTATTATGTTCAGTGACAGAATTTCTCTCAAGGCTAAGTCTGTGAATCTCAATTCAAATATGCAATGAAAAAACAATCCCTACCCAAATAAGTATGTGGTTCTGACAAAAACATTAGCTCATTTCACGTTAAACAAAATTCTGCAGCATACTTGACTCTCAGGAAAGGTCAGCCATGAGTCACATCATGATCTGGCAAGCAACCAAACCGGAACTTAAATAATAAGACAAAACTAATTAGAGCAAATGATGCATGCTTGCATTTAAATTCGTTTTGACTGACTTAAAAAGAGGAAGATCTTGCAAAAAAAATCTGGAAATCAATAGTGAACAAGTGTAAACTACGATTTTCTGCTTTATCAATGCACTTGCTCATAGTCTAATAAAGGAAGCCATCAAAATATTTTTATTTCCTCATCACTAGTCTCCAGTTAAAATTACTACAGTCAGTTCCAGCTTTGTTTATTTCAAAACCCTCTGCAGCACTCCATATCCACATTTATATCCATGTAGACTGATCACATCACTGCTTTGGCATCAGAAGATTGCCTCAAAACACCACTGTGGCACCATTATAAAACCCCCTGATATTAATGCAGATACTGCTTCATTTGATATAAATAGCAAGGTTATTAAATATAGGAAATAAACCAGTTGCTCCTGTTAACAGTTTATTGTCTGCTTACCAAGGAAATCTTACTCAAGGATGACAATACAGTCATGCAGAGTTTTGCTCTCCAAGAACTAAGACCTAATATACACTGAATTTTCAAAGGAGATTTGAGCAAGGTTGCCCAGGTAACTGCAGCTACTGAGCCCTGGGATCCCTTTATATCACATCACATGCAAAACTGTGCCAGCCAGGCAGAAGAATAAATAATCTGATAGCCTAGAATGGAAGCAAATCTCATGGAGTAAACTCAGTCTCAAAAATCAAAACAGACAAGGGTGACAGGAACTCAGTGACCAATTTACTTCTTGATTACATCAGAATGTATTCATCAAAAAAAAAAAATCTGAATTTCTACTTTTTTACCTCCCAAGCTCTGCTATTTCAAAGTACATATAAACATGGTTTGAACTTTGTAGGTTTTTTCCTTAAAACTAGTGAAAAAACCCACTGCAACAGATGTCACCATGTTTTGATGCAACTTTGAAAACTGTCATCTTATGATGCCATAAATAGTCCTCTGTCAAACAGTTTCTCACACACAAAACAGGAAATGTCCACAGTGAAGCTTCACCAACATTTGAAGACAGCATTTCTTTTCCTTATGTATTTATTATTCTGACACTTCCAGTCCTCATGTGGGAAAATGACCGATGCATCAAGAAAATTGCAATTACAGCAGAATTTATACACAACATCCTGCAATTCTTGAAGCTGAATGTGACTTTGGGTCAGTTAACTGCATGACAACTAATTCCCAGAAGCATTTTGATGACTCAAACATAAAAATCTGTACCATTTTGAAGTAATTGACTTCTTTCTTAAGAAATTTACCTTAAGAAGTACGTGGCTTATCTAGAAGTAAAAATTTGAGATAAATGATTTAAAATCATCTCTAGGCAAAGGTTGGTCTTCAAATACTCCAAAATAAGGTTATGATGATCATTTCTTTCTTAGATTATTCATTTTGCCACACATCCCTTATGACAAAACACTGTCACAGCCAACTCGAATATTTAACAAGGATACAAAAAAAGATGAAAATAAATTCTAATCAGCAATTTCTGGTTTTGTGTAGCTACACCACCTGGGGAGCTCTGAGGATCCGAAACCCTTTTGCTCTGCTGTTGCAAAGGAAGGAATAACAAAAAAGAAGAAGTACTCACAAAGCAAGGCTACTCAGTACATACTGCACGTGCTCACACTCGGCCGGGAAGGACACGCAGGCAGACGTGAAGCAGCACAGCGCCGTCTGCAGCACCTGCAGCTGAGGCAGAGGGACCTGCCACCTCCCAGCATAGTCTTCAACAACCTAGGCAAAAGCATGCAAATATGCATTGTTATCCAAGACGTTCTCCTTGCTCAGAAAGAAGAAGCAGTTCACGCTATACCTGCTTTAGCTCCCCGCCTTCTCCCTCAGGAGCAGAGTTTGTAACCTAAAAAATGTGACTGTTTTTTGGTTTATGACCTCAGTCATGAAAGGAATATCACAAGGGACCTTCAGCTGTTCTTTTCAGAGGATGAGACAGGAAATACCTTCTTCTTATGCTGTGCCACAGTAGATATTGCACTCTTCATTTAAACGCAAGTTCTTATTTTGCAAGGGGATGCAAATTAGAGAGTCTGTAACAACATCCAGACATTCTAGTCTAAAAACTTTCCAAGAGGGGAAAGAGTAACCTGCACTCTTCCAGCCTTTATGCCAGCAGAGTCAGAAACATTCCAGCCCCTCTCCCTTATCTGATCAAATGAGTAAATTTGGCTTTATTTAGACCTAGGATGGATCTAAGGCAACAGCAGCTGAGATGGACCCATACTTGTATGCAGATTCTAAGTTTCCCAAACTTATTTCAGTAATTTGTTTGAAAAACTATTAGCTTAATGCAACAAATATCTAGGTCAACTGAAGAAGAATTAGCAGACTTGTAGATAAATACTCTTCCTCTTAAGAAGACTAAACATTTTTTAAGATAGTCCTGCCTCCTAGATCTATTAAGAGTTCCCTGAAATAGTTTTAGCCAAGTCCCCTTTACAGAAAACCACAAAAGCCTTAGAAAAACAAAGCAGACAGAAACAAAAAACATCCTTTAGAAGTGTGAGCCTCCAAAAGGTCAAACAAAGGTGGAAATAAAGCATCACTTCCCACCAGGATGTTTCACAATGCTTGCACCTGATGGGCACAGTATAGATATGTTCATAAATTATTTCAAGCAATGAAACAACATTTTGTGTCCTACTGTACAGCCCTCACTGCACTTCCAGCACTTGTCTGAACCCAATGTAAGCTCAGTTACGTTGGAATTAATGGGAACAGCCTCTCCCCAAAAAAAGCCATCAGTGCCAGTCTGCACCAGCTCCTCTGCCACACAAACACCAGAGCCAGCAGAGAAAGGAACACAGCAGCAAAACCACCTCGGCCTGGCAGCTGGTCTGCAACTCAAAGGTACCAAAACACATTGACAGCAACAGTGCCCCGGTCCCAAACTGCTCAGGGAAAACAGCAATAGCAAACTTTTCCTGAATGTAGATAACCTGAAACCATGAACTCGTCAGTCACAGAAGAAATCTAACTGGTCAATTCTCAGAAGACTTGCAACAATCAGGAAAAGACGGCAGTGTGAGGAGTGTGTGGACAAAAAGCTAAACTAAGTAGAAAATAATAAATTCCAAACCACACCTCACACACATTCTATACAGAAGGAGGGGCAGGGAATGACCTATACTTCAATGTCTGTTTTTAAGTAATCTCATGGAATAACTTTTTCTGTGATAGAAACCAAGCTCTATTTTTTTTTGTACAAAATACTCAAGATGCCATGCTTTGAAAGAGGACTGCAAAGAGAAAATAAAAAAGTTTATCAGCACGTTTTGAACAGGCACACCAATTTCAATACAATGAAGTCAACCAAATAAAAAAAGAACATAACATTGCCAAAGCACAGTGGCCTTGTTCAATACACAGGAGAGAAACCAGAAGGGAAGCAACCTTTTTTATGTGACTTTCTGCAACAGGTGCTTTCAAAGTCTCTGTTAGGGTGCAATTTTTAATATCCTTGAAGCATCACCCCCCATTCTGTCTGTACCTGCCATTGCCAATAACCATGAAGGGACTGGGCCTTTTTGCTTTCCCTCCCTCATTCAGAGCAGATAAAGGCACTGAAGGGAGGCTAAGGACCTTCCTGACACCAAACCCCATCTCACTCAGCTCCATCCTTCTCCCACACCAACACAACTGCTTCCCCTCCTTCAATGGGTTTCAATAACTCAGAGGAAAATCCAAGACTCAGATGTGTCCCATTAAAAGAATCAAGACCAGACTCATCAAAAATTTCTGAGCACACAGCTAAGACAGCTAACCCCAAAAATAACAAGGTAGCAAGTAAAAACCTGGACTATAGCAGTGAAACAATAGCTCTTCTTGGAATATTATGTTTTAACTGATGAATTATACACATATTTTAAGTGATTAAATATGCACATATAAAGTTATTTGGCTGTATTTCAAAGACTTAAAAGAAACAGCATTGCAAATAATTAGATTTGCAAATACACAGGACACAAACCCTGAATGTTTTATGCAGTGCTAGGCTGGAAGTTGCTACAGCTCTCCTATTCCTCCACACAACAAAAAAAAAAAGAAACTACAAATCACATCAATTTTAAAACTTGATCATTACTAGGATTTCAAACAAAGCTACTTCCAGAGCTTATTGTGAGATTTAACAGTAGAGTCACCACAGGATTAAATCCACAACAATTCTGTGAGTTTTTCTCTTTCTAGTTTTCAGACAGAAAGCTTCTTGGCAAATATAATGGTTGTCATTAATGATAATAGACATATGTAAGGGTTGTCACATGAGAGGACAAACCCAAAAAGGGCAAGCTTAGAAAAACCGAAGTTTCCTGAAAATTAAAATCCGTAATTAAAACCAACACCCACCACAGTTGCCTCATCAGCAGAAATACCAGAGCAGCTCAGATACCAAAGTTCAGCTCTAGAACTTGAGTAATACTACATTTACTCTTCCTAGAAACATCACAAGAAATAATCACAGCTTTTTAACTGTCTTTTGAACCTGTTCAGTGGATGAAGAGCATTTTGTTTTGTTTCCAAATACAAACCAGCCAACCACGTCCTTACAAATAAGGATTTTACTATCTAAATAGAGAGTAGGAAAAACCTTATGATTTTGGGGTACTATGAAATTTTACTTGATGTGTAAAAGTTGAAAATGGCTTTATACTAAAATATGTAAGCAATGGCTTTACTGCAATTCACATGTGAATATTACATAAGGAGTAACCAAACATAATCAGACTTCTGGCAAAAGAAAACACATCACCCAGCAACAGCATGACGCATCCATGAGACAAGTTTCTACCCTTAAAGCTAAATGCTTTCCCCCTACTCTTAATCACCAAAATCTCGCCCAGCTCCTCAGCCTGCTTCAGGCAAGAACAATTCCCAAGATTGGCTACCATATGTCCACTACGTTTAGCCAGCCAAAAAGTCATGTGTGTTTATAGTCCATCACTTGCACAACAGTGAAAACTATACATTAATTCTAGAAAAGCAGTTTGGGATGACTGGAGCACTGATTTATGGCTGAGAGATAAATATATTTATCAAAAAAGTAGAAATATTCCTCCTCGTCTTTTGATTATCACCTCACCCCCAAATGAAAGTCAACTAATGAAATGAATTGTTTTGCTCACATATGAAAGGAAGAACTGCCAATCTTGTGAACACACAAATGCTCACATGCACATCACTGGTAACCAGTAAAATTCAATTTATTAGGTGTATCAGTGAAGAAGTACAATTATTTCTTTTCCTCGTCTAAACAAAAAGACAGAACTTCTGGATTTTTGCATTAGCTCCTGCACCAAGTGTGCCTTCTCTAACTTGAACAAGCCCATGTAGCAAAGCTAAGAGACAGAAGTATCACTCAATGGAGAGCCTCCCTTTAGGTGTAAAAACCTGCAACGCCTTTCTAAGTTACAATCCTAATACATTTTTCCAAGGAAAAATAACGAGGTTATTGCCATGTAAAAGTTATACTCAATGAAAAGGCATTAAAACCTGGAGAAGTAGCAATACTTCCAAACCAAAAAGTTTGAACGTGTCAAAGAGGAAAGTTTCAGAGAAGTAAAAAGATGTTACAAAGATCAAGAAAAGCCTACCATGTATTGCACAAATGTTCAAATGTTTCTTTTGGAAAAGAGTTAACTCCTTAATCCTACTTGTAAAACAGGAAGATCGTTTCCTAGGGCAAGCTGAGAGGACAGCAGGCACAAAAGCCGATGAGAACCACCCTGAGCATGTGAATAAGAAAAGATTTTATGATGTTAATGACAAGAGCACTGAAGACTGGAAGCCTGGAGGAGTCAATCTTCAGATAAAGAGCTTGCAAATCAGCTGCTATTGTGAATTCTCGTGAGCTGACTGAGGAGTGAAACGCACTTCACCCACCAGAGGCCAGTTTTGCATGACAGACCCTTATCAGTTTTGCCATCAAGTGTCAGAGGAAGGAGTGACACCACCTAACTCCCTTCTGCACACACAGGTAAATCCTCACCACAGCTGGAAGCTCACCTTGGCATCCAACCTGGCTGTAAACACCACGTGTTTTTGCCAAGCCTACTTCAAAAGGATTTCCTTTTAAACATGAATTCACCTGAAACTCAAGCAGC
This sequence comes from Pyrgilauda ruficollis, assembly GCF_017590135.1. Classification (NCBI taxonomy): domain Eukaryota; kingdom Metazoa; phylum Chordata; class Aves; order Passeriformes; family Passeridae; genus Pyrgilauda; species Pyrgilauda ruficollis. The sequence goes on from NW_024526600.1 coordinate 9,455,221, forward strand.
ACAATACTGAACTACCAATAAGTAAGCTGAACACACTGGTTTGCACCAGTCCCAATGCAAAAAAAAGCACCATGACAGGGTAAATTTTAAATTTAAATCGTTTTAAGCAGTTATAGTACCCTTTGAAATTCAGTTACTGGAATGCATGCTAGGCCCTTTGCAAGCTTTCACGTAACAAGCAATATCAACATTCAAAAACATGAAAAAGTAAAATATTACTTACAACAGTGCTCTTAAAATTTGAGCCATTAACAAGTATAAAGCATATTTGTTCAGGCAGGTAAAAAATCCCCAAAACATCAACACCACAAATTATTACACGAGCAAATAAATGGTGAAAAATTACAGACTGTGCCTTCTCAGAGAAATAAGCTTCAAGGATGTTGAAGAAATCACCTGGCACTGCTAGTATGCATGTGAGCAAGACTTGTGTAGCTGAGCCTTAAAATGGTGTATGTAGATCAAATATGGATCCCAAAGGTCCAAAATCTGATAAAATAAAAGTCTGGCATAACCTGAAGGTTGGGGAGGTTTTCTTTGCACTTGTTTTGTTTTCAATATAAAAACAACTTAACCACTATTGATCTGAAGTCCAGAGTAAGAGACAAAAGCAAATACTTTCAAATTTAGGCACAAAATGTGTGAAAAGATATTAACCCCGAAGTCAGAAGAACAAACACTTAAAGTTGTGTATTTTTTTACTTCCTTCACCACAAAGCAAGACGAGCAACAGTTGAGTCACACAACCCTCCCTGCCTTTTTTTTGCCTGCTAAAATAAATCCAGGAAACACTATTTTCTCTGGTGTGCTACTATATTTTACTACTTAACTTTTCAAAAGCCCAAGAACTGTTTTTCCACCAATTAATGTAAGCAAAGGAGGTAATCTTTCTTTCAGGAGTGGGATCCTGCTGGAAGGCTGTAAACTGATGCCACAGGAAGAACAGATCAAGGAGTGTTTACTCCTCACAGCATCACCTTGTTACTTGAGATGAACTCACCTGGTGATTATTCCAGTCAGTACCAACAACATAAAATAACATCTAGTACAGTTATGTAGCCCTGAGGACAACTACAGAAACGCTGCAAGCAACTTGTAATATTTTGATAGTAAAGTTATGAGAAAATATCCCCCAAAAGAAATTAATTTCTTTTTCTAGTTAATAAAACTGTACCCACTTCCAGTGCAATGCAGGAAGTTACATCCATTTTCCAGCTCACCATTAAAGTTTGTTTTTAAGCCAAATAAAATTGGAAATTCATCCTTCCGATTACAAAAGTATTCCTCTTAACCCTCATACCAAAAAAATCACCATCTATACTGTTTTCACTGCCCTTCACCATTTGTATTTCAGCCTCACAGGAACCTCTCAATGGCACCAGTTCCTGAGAAACCTGAAAGAATTTCAAATTCTGCATACAAACACAAGCTGAAACTCTTCCAGTTTAGGCTGAGGGAGTTTCTTCTAGGTACCACCTTTCAAATGTCTTTAACTTACAAAGTAGTTACAGATGCGTTGCTCTTTTGCCTGCCAAAGCTGGGAACAGCAGATTTGCTTTTCCCAACATCCAAGTGGGCCTGGAACTCCACAAATAAGAAAAGCCACATCAGCAAATTGCAGAAAGTAACACAGAAACAGCTGGTGAGATGCATAAGCTGGGCACTTGACTCATCTTCCAACTGTCTTTTTTCCCTTCCAGCCATAGAAAGCTTCATTTCTGCTTTGCCCGTGTCATCAATCTCAAATAACATTCCAAGAAAATATTTTATTCCATCTTGCCTGGAAAGATTCAGGCTGTAACAACTCTCTATGACCAAAAACACCTACAAGACACAGATCCCAAAACGACAAATTGGCACATTCCAATGGTACCTTGTATCACTAAATTACCCATAAATTTGGGTGATTACCCATAAATTTACTGAAAATGCTGTCATAATCCTGACACCTCATATTTTTTAACTGGCACTTAATCAATCTAAAACTCAAGCTACAATGCTCCAGGCCTCAAGAGAGCTGAAACTGGCTGCTTACAGGAGGTTTTTTACCTTTCTAACATCACTTAAGGATGAAAGATGTGCACAGCAATGCATTTCAAGCTCTAAGCCACTCTCTTAAAGATGAGTAGGATTTTCTGTGCACAGAAAACAGATCTGACTAAAAAAGGCTTTATTTACATCTTGCTTCATTTCTCCTGTAGTTCTTACTGAAAGATGCTCAGACTTCATCAGCTTAACTACAAGCAATCTAAACAATATTCTTTTCAGGTGACAGCAAGCTCCAGCACCATGTCTGAAGCACAGCCAAGTGTTTTGATAGGCTGTTATTCTGAAAATAAAAATGTTTCTTTTGGGGAGTCCAAATTCACTGCACCATCACCAAGCAATTATTTCTACAACTGCTGTTCCACTTAGGACACAAAACCACGAGTGCAGGAGGCAAACCAGGACCTTCAGAAGGGCCAAATGAGTGTGAAGACAAGCAAAACTGTGTTAGCAGTGCAAAGTGGAGTGAGGTGGGAAGGCTCAGTCTGCCCAGCAGCCAAATATACCCTTCAGAAGATCTGGATAAAAAAGTACAAATATATTTTACATGTATAATTACACAGTGCCAATCCCATGAGGAAAAATGAGTTCATGTGGAGCACATACAACTTCATTTGTTGTCAGTCCACGGATGTCACACAGCTACAGGCTTTTCACACCAGCACAACCCTTAGGATCTCGTGTTTGTGTAGTTAAATCAGCAGAAAACCCCATTACTAAAAAACATGTTTAAACAAAACACTGATTACCTTGAGCACATGACTGCTGTTCACACCAGGCCAAATTTACACAAAACAAGCAAAAAAAAAAAAAAACCTGTTAATATGTTAACTTACCCTCGTCAGGATTATTTAAACTATGCATTGTTGAAAAGAAAGCTTAAGAGGAAAGGAGCAGAGCCTTTTACATACTCAGAACATTGGCTGCTTTTCTGGAGTTCATCAACTCAGAGTAGGGGAGAGGGTTTGGCAATCTCCCTACACACACACACACACAAAAAAAAAATCTGCAGAAGTCAACACAAGATATAGAACATATAAAACACTTGTGATAAAACTATTTCACAGGAAAATTCTTCCTCTGCTCTTGTCCTCTTCTGTTTCCTACTAATTCATACCTTTCCTTGGGATTGGCATTAGTACATGAAGCTATCACCTTGTCTGCACTTCCTCAACACGATAAACTCAACATACAGTAAGCATAGAGAGAAAAATTTAAGATAAAACCCCCAGGGTTGAGCAAAAGTAACTGTCTTTCCAAGCAGCCAACACAATCAAACACGGTTGTCATTCCTTACAGTTGTAGAAAATGCCAGACTTCCAAAAACATTTGCTTCTCCTTTTACTAGCTCTGCAATTTTTGAGAGATCATGAAACAGAAGAAAACATGAAAGGATCAACAGCCCCAAAAAGCAACCCATGGGCTTAGTGAGCAGAATGCTCCCCGAGATTACTGTAAGCACATATAACAGTAAATAATATTTCAAACACGGTGTTTTCACTGAACGACGAAACAGGAACAAAGTGACAACATGGCATCACGTTTCTGCAGACGGCAGAAGGCAGCTGTAGCGGTGAGGAAAGTCAAAAAGTTGATAAAATGAAGCAGTTAAATAAAATAACCTCTGGGCTGTGTTTTGGGCAGCAGCGAGCGGCGTGGCTGGAATACACCGAAGGTACCCAATGTCCCATCCACACCTGCTGATGAAAGCAACCGGGAGAAGCAACCTGTTGGTGCTTGTCACTTTGCAAGGCACACCTTGCGAGGAGCACAGGAATCCCGAGAAAACGCTGCCTTTCAAAGGACACAACCCCAAAAACCATACAACACCCTGGTCTAACCCGCTCACCGAGGCGAGAACTCTTCCCGAGGCCCTCCTCACCTCTCCGCCACGCAGCCGAGGCCGCCCGGGATCGTTCTGCCCGCAGCCCCGGCAGCACCGCGCGTGTCCCCGCGGCCGCCCCGGCTCTCCCCGCCCGCTGCCGCTCCGGGACCCGCCTCACCTTCCCTCCCTTCCCCCCGGAGCCTCCCTGCCCGCCCGGCCCGGCCCCGCTCCCCCGGGCCGCGCCCCGCTCCTCGGCCCGGCGCCGTGAGGGCCCGGCCCGGCTCCCTCGGCCGCTGCCCCCCGCGCCGCGGCGCTCACCTGGCAGAAGCGGCGGCAGTAGTACTGGCTGCGGAGCAGAGCGGGCAGCCCGGCCGGGAGCCCCGGCGCCGCCAGCGCCTCCAGCTCCTCGCTGAGCCGCTCCGACTCCTGGTCGCTCTCGTCTTCCGCCATGGCGGCCCCGCCGCCCCGCGCGTACCGAGCGCCCCCGCCCCGCCCCGCCGCGCCGGAAGAGCCGCCCCCGCCGCGCCGCCAAGCGTCCGGCCACGCCCCCGCCGCGCCGCGTTCCCATTGGCCCGCCCATCCTGCCCATCAACGCGCCGATCACATCTGGCTCCGCCCCTTCGCAGGAGCGCGCTGCGATTGGTGGAAAAGTCTCGTCGTTACTTCAGTCCCGCCCTCCCACTGGCTGCTCGCGCAGTCTGTCACGCCCCCCTCCGCAGCCGCCTGCCCTATGCCCCGTCCGCTGAGCGCCGCCGCCCGCGCTCTGATTGGCCGGCGCACGCCTCTATCAGCGCTCTTACGCCCGCCCCCCATTCTTAATTGGGCACAAGCCTCGCCCATCTCCTCGGCGAACCAATCAGCGAGTGACTTCCGGCGGCGCGGGCGGGCGGCGCGGCCGCTGCGGGTAATGGTGCCCGGCACGGGGCCGGCGCGGATCCGCGCGTGGGGAGGAGGCTGCGGGGCCTCCCGGGAAACAGCCGCGCTGCGGGGAAGGGCCGCGGGCGCGGGGCCTGGGCTGCGCGCGTTTAACCCGAGCGGGGCACACGGCGCCGGCAGCGCGGGGGACGAAACCCGGCGAGGAATGCACCGAGTAATGGTCCCGGTTCTCGGGCGGAACCCGCCCGGCGCTCGGAGATGCAGCCTCGCCGTGCTCCTCAGCCAGCGCTCCGGAGCGGTGACAGCGGGCACAGGCGAGAGCCCGGAGCGTCCCGGAGAGCGGATCCAGGGGAGGCAGCAGCCCTCTGCAAGGAAACCACGCCAAAACTTGGCACCCCCTCCCAAAAAAAAAAAAAAATAATAGGCCTACCAAAAATCCTGTGTTGTGCTGCTCTCAGAATCCCGAGAGATGCTGCTGCAGTTTCACTGCAAACGCCTGGTTTGGCGGGGGAACTTTCTTTTGGCCTTTCAGAAGACAAAGCAACAAGTTTGTGTTAGGCTAGGACTTGTTTTCTGCTCGGTTTCAGGAAATGGTTGCTTAGGAAGCTCGTGTATAAAGCAAGAAAAGGAATGAAGAAGGTTACATTGATGCTGATAAAAGCTGCTTATCTTTGTATCAGTCTTAAGAGTTACAGGTCTGCAAAGCTGCAGTGAGAGCAAAAAAAATATCACTAGGAAAGTAGCTAAAGATCTCTGTTTCCTTTTTTCTAATCTCTTCATGTAGCAGTGGCTTAAGAAAAAACAGACAGTGTTGAAGATAGAATTCTCTTTAGTTCCAGGGCAGGCAAAACCCATTCTGGACAGCAGAAACTGTATTCAACCTTTTTTTTTTCTTAATGTTGCAACAGCAAACTGGGTAACAAAAGAAAACAAGTACAGAGAAGTGCATCTGGAGGTATCAGGATACTTAGAAGAAACATTGTTGACTTTTGGGGTTTTTTTTTTAAGGAAATGGGTAGTTAATGTGATGACCATTAATTTTGCTCAGAAAACATCAAACCTGAACAGAGCTGTGGCTTGACTTCAACTTTAGTTTAAAAAGAAGTTAAATTCTCTTTAGTTGAGATTTGCAGTAGCTACTCCCTACCTCAGCAACAAAAGGACAGTGTTGGATTTCAGAGCACTTCACTGGGTTCTTGCCTGCTTTGGTGACACGGTCTGGTTTAGAGTGATGCTAAACTCTTTGAAAATACAGTTTCTTATTTTGCCTTGCAAATTAAGATGCAATTCCATGTTCCCATCAGGCTGTTCCAGCAGTAATTGCAGTGACAAAATTCTTTGCTCTAAGCTCCAGGTTCAATCTAATAGCTGTGGTTTAAAAACCAGGGCTGTTTCCAAACAAGTGGTTTGGTTTTGGTTTGGGGTTGTTTTTTGTTGGGAGTTACTGACTTTTAAAAGTGACAGTAATGGTTTTCTTGCTTGCTGTATAAAATATACAGAAAAACACTGACTCAACATAATTAAGAAACTGCCAAATATGTTGAAAATGCTAAGAAAGTACCCTTTGTCCTAAAGTTTAAAGGATAAAAAAGGCTTTTCAAGAAAAGCAAAAAGTGTTTTTGTTTGACTTTAAGTGATTAACAGATTGGGTTTTGAGGGTTGTGTTGAATTACCACAATATTAGTGGTGTGAGGATAACTTCAAACAATTATTAAAAAACACTTTCTATAATTACAGTCCCTGTAACTACACATGTATATCCACCACAATCTTAACAGATTCACCATACATACTATAAAAAAACAAATAGAAAAAGCTCTCACCACATTAATATCTTATACTAGAAATCCAAACTCTTACAATAACCCAAATAACAAAAACCACTCCCTGTAATAAACCTAAAAACCAAACCAAGTGTTTTACTTGTAAAACCAAGTAAAACCAAACAAGTGTTTTACTCTTACCCACAAGGAACTTCATTCTCCCAATTACCTGGACTTGCAGATGAAAAGCCTTTCAACAGCAGTGTCACAAACGTGTCTTACGTGGAGCCCATGGTATTTTACGTGGAGCTCATGGTATTTTACGTGGAGCTCGTGGTATTTTAGGTGGAGCTCATGGTATTTTACGTGGAGCTCGTGGTATTTATGGTATTTTAGGTGTCAGCAGGTGCCAGGTTGGATATTGAAGGAGCTCTTGTCTGTTCCCCAGCTTTGCCGGGCGGAGGCGGCGATGGAGCGCTTCGGGGTGAAGTCGGCGCCGTCGCGGAACCGCTCCAAGACCGCTCTGTACGTGACGCCCCAGGACCGCGTGACGGAGTTCGGCAGCGAGCTGCACGAGGACGGGGGGAAGCTCTTCTGCACCTCCTGCAACGTGGTGCTCAACCACGTCCGCAAGTCTGCCATCAACGACCACCTCAAGTCCAAAACGCACACCAAGAGGAAGGCGGAGTTCGAGGAGCAGAACGTCAGGAAGAAGCAAAGGACTCTGACTGCCTCCCTGCAGTGCAACAGCGCTGCCCAGACAGAGAAAAGCAGTGTGATCCAGGACTTTGTGAAAATGTGCCTGGAGGCCAATATCCCCCTGGAGAAGGCAGATCACCCCTCTGTGCGAGCCTTCCTGTCCCGCTACGTTAAGAACGGCAGCTCCATACCCAAGTCGGAGCAGCTAAGGAAAGCCTATCTGCCTGATGGCCACGACAATGAGAACCAGCTCATCAACACCGAAGACCGTTGAGAAGAGAACTGTTTTCATCCTTGTTGTGAAGTTTTACATATTGATGGTGTGGTTTATTTTTATATTCATGCATATATACAGTGTTACATATTGATTTTACAAGCTATTTTGTATTCTTGTAGAAATGACAATCTACTCCTGAACTTAGCGGTGTGCCACAGATCGTTGCTAACCCTGCTGTGGACTTCAGAGCTACACTGATGTAGAGCTCACGAGGAATGTAGGGAGCATCCCTGGCATGCACCTGATCTCTGTTCAGTCCAGAGGCTGAGAAAAAGGCACTTGAATGGAGGACCCCAACTTCACAGTGCATCTAAGAAGAGGGTGTGGTAGGGATTGCTACTCGTGGCAGTGGATTGCTGTGTCCAGTATCCTGTCCCTGAGTGACCAAGAAGAGATGCTGCACCTTTGAAATGCAAGAAGCTCTAGGATGGTTAGTTAAAATATCACTGCTCTGTTGGGGGAGGACTATTGCAACTTTCTATTCAAGCTTGGTTTACGTTTTGAAACAGGAAACATTTTTCTTCTAGAACTCTCTCTTATGCTGTTTGGTGCAACTGTGGATGTATTCATTATCCAGCTTAACCAGCCAGTCTCTTGTACTGACCTCTGAACTCCACTATTCTCATAAGGCTGGGAGTTCTGCAGGTTTGCCATGTCTGCTTTCCTAAAATCACTGTTCCTTTTTCTTGTTCCACACGCCCCCTTCCATTTCAGTGCCAATATTTGAAAGCTGAGTAGACAAACCTGTAACTGAGTGTGGTTTGCAGTGCAGCTGCTGTCAAGTGAAACTTATGCTGGACCAAATTCTTAGCAGAGAAGATTAATGCCTTTTTCCTACTAGCAGGACTCAGCTAAATCTAAATTGGGGATGGTAGAAGCACTAAACTGAGGAGCTGGGAAGTTTTTTTCATTGTTCACAGGAGAAGAGGCTGCTCCATATTTCCCTGAAGGTCCTTTACACATCTGGCCTTATCATCAGCCTTTCAGTCAAGGGAGGTGAAGCGATTAGAATAGATCTTAAAGCAGTTACTGCAAAAGTTCTTCAGTACTTGTAAACACAAGTAAGAAGCCACACAGACTTGGAACTTATAATGGAATTACAGACCTGGGCTGTATTTCTTACTCTGTGCCATGGCCACATCGATTCAAAAGCAAAATGGGAAATTGAAGAATTTCAATAATGTTACTCTCTCCAAAATCTAGTAAACAGTTACTAAGCTATTCCAAATGATGATGCCAAATAGTTCACCTAACACAAATGTTCCATAAGGGTTTGGAATGAAGTGAGGGAGTACTGTGCAAAGTGCTGGAATACAACTGACCTCTGCATGCTCTAGATCTGGAGATGCTCTGGGTTCAGACAAGTGCCAAGCATCTCCTGGGAGCTCAGGAGTCCTCCCTCTCCACGGGTACAATGGCATAAGGATGCTTTAACTCCTGAGGGTGGAGCCAGTTGTCCAGCTTCCTTTCCCCAGCAGAGTTTCGCAGCAGTTTATTTACAGCAATACCAAGGAACTGCTGAAAAGAGACAAAATAACCAGATTATTTTGGGTTTAGAGCTATTTCCCAGCTCTATCTAGAGCAGTCTCCTTTGCTGGGCTGAGAGAGACTTACACACTTAGTAACAACTATTTTTTTGTGCAATTAGTCTGCAGAAATGCACTTGTGTTCCATGTCCTGCTATGAAACCTGCTGGAATAAATGGACAAAGCTAAAAAGCAGGATGTTTCTTACCCATGTGCATCAGTCCAGGGGTGCTCAGCCCACTGCTGGTCTAGGACTTCAGACAGAAATAACAGTAGCAACTTTTTATTCTAATCCTAGAGATCAAGATATGCCTTCCTAAATCTAATTTTTTATTGCACAAGCTTGGGTTTAGCTTAAAATCCTTAAATGCCTTGGGCTAGAACTGTTTAATAAATCTTCTGAAGCCAAGTGAAAGGTAAACTGCCAAGAGCCTTTTCTGTCCTGACAAGAACTGAAAGCATTTTCTCACAGCTGCTGTTTCCTTAAAGTGAAACAACATCCTTTAATTTTTAATCATTATTGAAACCTCAGCAATGCTAAAGCAAATGGAGAAGAATGGGATATTAAGAAAAGAAAAGCAGCTAGGGAAGTGGGATGGGCAAAAGGAATTTGGGCTAGTTCACTCAGTTTTGCTAACATGGGATTTTCCAGGCTGCACCCCATAACAATTTATATAGGATTAGATGCTTTGTGTTCTTCCCTTGACTGACAGACTGATAGGCATTTTGAAATGCTTCATGGGAACGTTAAACAGGCTCCTGCATAACTGAAAAAAAAGAAAAAAAATCAAGTTGCTTTCAAATTTACAGTTTTACATAAAAATGAAGCAATTGGCAAGTGTAATGGACTCAATTTGCACGACACTGCTGTCTTAATAATAGCACATTTTCATTTAAAAATAAAGCCACAATACTTTTCAAGCTTTTTTGAAAATCAGGACATTGATCCATTGCAACAAACATTAATAATGGAGTAAAGCTATGAAAAATAAAGCACTTCCAGGTAATCTAGAAAGAATAAGTTTAAAATCATGAACATAACCCTAATCATCAAGGCATTTTTAGAGAAAATATGAGTAAGTGGTTGCATTCTGTCATGAAACAGAGTCCTGCAAACACTCAAATTCAGAACACCAGATCTGAAAGTTCATTTCACCTTTCAGTTTCACCAAAAGTTCATTTCAGCATTCAGTTTTGCCAGTATGGCTGCAGTTGGATAAAACATAACTTTCTTTTAATTGCAGGGAAGATTTACAGCAGAAGTTTTCTCATCTATCTAAACCTAAGGAATAACTAAATCCTAGTTTTGAGGCTGTAATGGAGTTGTTTGAACAGCCACCATGGGGGATTAATTTCTTGTGCAAGAATGTATTTCCTGTAAAGAAAATCTCAGAAGTAAAGGAAGGATGGTCGCAGTGTCAGGTTTTCACTTTACAGCCAAATGTAGGGACAATCTCTAAGGGATACTTTCTGCCAGGTGGTTTTAGGGATACAATTGAGACCTAAATGTAATAGAAAAAATTAAAGAAGAAATATTTTCTTCTCTGACCAATACTTAAACTAATTTAGCCAAATTATCTAAAATTAGTCCCAAGTGTTTTTCTTGAAACAACACTTGCAAAGAGTCAAATACAAACGTGACCATTCTCTGTTGAGTGACTCCTTCCATGGACACACCATGATAGTATCAGCTAGCATGTTCTTGGAAAACCAGGAGCAAGCTTCAGAATTTTTAATCATTTTGAAGCCTGTAATTTGACAGGTCCCATGGGAAGGTGAAGCTTTCAGCACAATAAAAGGGAATTGATTTTCAGTGGAGAGAGAAACTTGTTCTGCACAGTATGGGATATTCTCACGATAGAAAGACTGGTTTTAACCAGAGCCCCTTTTAGCAATTCTGCTGAACTGAAGAGTGAGATGCTCCCTGTTAGGTTTTGCAGCATAATGAGCTGATTTTCAGGAAAAAGGAAAAAAAAAAGCTGGAAGTTTGGCAAGGAATCTCTATTTATATTACATATAAAAAGAGGCAAGGCTCACTGTTGTTGCATTCACATTGTACTCACTGCTACTTACTCTGTGTAATTTGAGTGCTTGTTGTCTTTGTACAATTTTAAAGTCGTGTCTAACTTTCAAAATATTTTTATTTTAACAAAGTTTCTCACTGTAATAGTGCTGTTAGTCTCTTTTGGTCTGATGAAGATGCTTTATTTTTGTTTTGGTGGTAGGGATGTTTTGTTGATGGTGAGTGGCCACAGAAATGGTTTTATTTAAAAAATAAGTCAAGAACTTATGATTAGATACTAGAGTGAGGCTGAAGATACCTGGGTCCTGCAGTGCCACAAGACTTCCTGTAGGAACAGTAAGACCAGAGTAAGTGATTTAAGTTTTTATATTAAAACAATACTGAAGAGAAATACTTTACATTGTAAAGTTTTCACTTGGTAATGAAAAAACAGTCTCTTAAAAAAAATAAAGGTATTCCTTTTTTATAGAATTTATGCATAATCTCTTATTTTACCAATCAAGTGGATTAAGAACATGTGGTGGTTCATAGAGTGGTGTAAGACACAAGAAATGGATGGGGACAGGAAAATTTAAGGAGCTGCTGCTGTAGCCTAAGGTAACATCAGATATTGAAGCATTTGTTTGATTTACCTGTGCAATGACACTGAAGTCTGTTTCAGGACTGGTTATACAAAACCTCTGCTTCCTGTCAATGCCTGATGTTCTTCATGGTGACAGAAATTCCCTAATGATGCCTTCTGCTCCAAGTGAATACCAGCTGGAATAATTGTGCTTTTTGACACTGCAGTAAACCATTTGTAGGTACAGAGTCTTGCAGCTACCCAAGGCCTCAGATCTTTTCAGGAAGGGCTTCTGCAATGTGGAAGAATCCCAAAAGGTCACAGTTTGATCCCTCTCCCTTGGGGACTTCATGAAAATTGAGCAAATAACATCAACCCATCAAAAATTATCATCAAGTGTGGGTTTGATTGTTTACACATTTCTTTTCCTGAATTCTGACGTGTCTTGACATCTGAGGATGGATCAATGATAAATTCAGGCAACCTCTTGAGTGATGGATTTATGAACCATTATTTTCTCATTTTCAGTCATTTCCAGGTCACAGCACATTAAGACCAAGAGCTTTTTGTTGTGAAATGGAAAAGCAGAACAGAAATAAACATACCCTTTATAAATTTTTCTTGTGTGGACAATTCGTGTATGAAACAGTACATGCACACTTGCAAAAATCAATGTATCAGTCAGGATTTCTGTGGAAGCTGATGCAGAACCAGGTGAAGCAAATATTTAAAGTTTAGTAATTAGGCCATGCTAAATTCTGATGGTACCATTTTACCTTTTTAAGTGAATCAAGGCAGTTCAATCCATATCCAGGATGCAGTAGGATCAAGTACACACAGCTTTCAAATCAGTGATATTGATAATTAGGTCTGACATTTGTTATTTGCATAGGCTGAAGGAGAGTCAATCTCTGACAGTTCTGCTTTTATTTTTTTTCCTGATCCCACCAAGTTTTTTACAAGGGGTTTGGAATTTGTAGCTTGTGTGGCCACCTCTGATATCTACAAGCACATCTCAGGTAGAAAGTGCAGGGTGAGAGGTGGAATACAGAGAGCTACTGCAGCTCAGGTGAAAATACTGTTCAGTAGTTCTGTTCAGAGCTGACAGAAAAGTTTTAGGGACTTTAGAGGTTTTTAGGAGGGGTTTGTATATTGGTTTGCCTCAAGTGGTTTTTTAATCTGTCCTCCAGTGTCCAAAATAGCTCAAATTCAGCATCCAATTTCACTGCAGTAACTGACACCTTCTCACCTCAATTCTTCTATAATTAGCTTTAAATTGCTTCCTCCCTCCCCTTATTTCTGAAGGCTGTCATTACCCCATGACAAATCCAACAGCTACAATACCCATGGTTGCACTTAGGGAAGTGTTTGACAGACAACAAACCCCCCAGTGAAGCTTTAACCAGCTCTTTAACCAGAATGAACCGAGCCCCCTTGTGAGAGCACCCAAGCTCAGCCAACAATTCAGAACCTGGCTCAAGATGTGTGCTTTGGTCTAACAAGGCTCAGCTTACCTCCTGAAACTGAAACTGCTGAGGGAAAAGAGGGGAGATGCAAAGAATCTCATGTTGTGAAGGACTTGCATCCAAATGAAAGAGCTGACCCCTCTTCTAACAGGGAATTAGAGGAGTGAAGCTGCAGGGGCTGCCTTGGCTGGTGCAGCAGTAAATCCTGAGCTCTGTGATCACCAGTGACAGGCAAGGAGCTGATGGGACACTGGAACATTGCTGCTCCTTTAAGGCACTAAAACCTCCTTCGTGCAGTGTTAAAAGGTAATTTTCAGCAGACTTCCTGGAGCTCACTCTCAGAACGCTGTGTCTCACTCTGTGGTTTCCTGCAAACAGGAAAAATACAGCCCCAAAATAGAACTGTGGTCTTGTCAGAAGAAAAACTGAGGTGGGACAGAAAGAACATTGCATAGATTATGGCTGGGTTTTTCTTTTCACTTGCCTTCAGTAAAGTAGCAACAGCCAGGACAAAGGGGACTGAATCGGGTAAAGAACGTTTCTGTTTATAGCAATCCTCAGGTGTGAATTTTACCCCATATTTTTGGAGCCTCTTCCTCCAAAATAATCATATTCAACACAGAGAACTGTGCTAGTTGTGTTTAAATTGAATCAGCTCTTTGAATTCAATTGCACTGAGGGTTTTTAAACACCTGACATCTCTTAGGATTCAGCAAAGAAGTTACTGAGTTACTACAGACAGTGCAAATCAACACCCATCTGGTGACACCTTTTCCTGCCATCTCCCTTTCCTAATCATACAGTTTAGGATTAGGATTCTCATGCCTTACTTTGACAAATACTTATTGTATATTTATTTAGTATTTACTATGCCTTGAAACATGCTTTTAAAGCAAAACTAGACTCCTGCAGTGTCTCAAATTAAATTTTGTTAAAAACCCAAATTTAAAAATCTAAATTACCATTTGGAGATCGAAAATATCTCATTTGTATCTTAATAATATCATAAAAACAGAATGGCTCAAGGTGGTAATTAACAAGAGAAAAACTTCCCTGAATATCCAGTTTTTCTGTTGGAGCTGGCTGTGGATGCAGCCACCAGGTGTCTTCAGTGCACAAAAATGCAATTTGTGGTAGGAGAGTTTTGGTTCAAGTGGAGCCCTGCTGTGTGTGCAGTAACACTCAAAGAGTTCTCTTCCATAAATATTTTCCTTTTAGGCTGGATTGGAGTTTTTGTCAGGCTTTTTCAGCTCCTCATAAACATCTCCTGATCACACACTCCATCCAAACACAAAATTTTCAATAGAAAAAAGAAATCCAAACATAACATTTCAGAAAGTGATTCCATTCTTTTTTCCAAAATATTACTCTGGAAAAAAAGTCCTGTTAATTTAGACTTTGGTAAGCATTTCCATCATAAGCAGAGGTGACAATTTCTATATACAAAATGCCTGTTTGCTTTCAATTTGGCTCTAACTTTATGAAGAAACGTTGCATGGGCAAAGTTTTTGGGAAGGTTCAGCTAAGTCTTAAAAATATTTAGGGGAAGAAAAGGACATGCTGAGAAAGGAACACACAAAATCCAAATTACTTGTCCTTATGAAGATGCAGTAAAAACAATCACCCCCAGTGCAGATTGTTGTGTGAATGGTGAATTTTTTCAACTTCTTAATTGACTGATGTTGAATTTACGTCATGCAGAAGCACTGAACAAGTTTAAAATCCTGCTTTGCATCCTTCCTCTCTGCTACCTTGCTTCTTGTAAAATCAAAACCTCACGTGCAGGAACATCTTAAAAAAAAAAAAACAACAAACAAATAAAAAAAAACATTGCAGCTTTGTTCATTACTCTGTGAGAGGAGGCAGGAGCCACAGAAGGGAAGATGTTTTTTAAACCCTCAGGATCATTTTCTCTTCCCAATGCCCAGATAATAAAAGGTTTCTCCAGTCATGTTGATAAAAAGGATATTCCTGTAGATTCCTCAGGTAATGCTGGCTCAGAGCAATTATCAAGTTTACAATAAGATGTGGCCTCATAATTAAACCTGTCTGTAGCTATTAAACATTACAGGTGGAGAACAGAAACCAAAGCAGTGCTCAGTGCACCCTGGAGATAATGGGTCTTATTTTACTACCACAGCAGAGCCTCCTAATTTAACTGAAGAGGATGAAAATGATAATAACTGAAAAATATTCAGTAACTGGCTAGGTAAGAACTCCAGCACCTGAGGACAAAGTGCTTTGAACCACGGCCAAAGGTTTTGGTAGCATTCAACCCTGAGCTTGAAATCTGGAAATCCCACAAGCTCTAGGTCCAGTCTGCAGTCAAATTATCCTTAATTTGACAGTTTATCTGCAATTATTTAGCTTAACCACATCTAATTATTGTCCCACTTTCAACTCTAGAAGATTTTGAGTAAGAGGCTCTGCTAATTTGGACTGGTGTGAGGACTACCCTGTGCCCAGTACCCTCCTGTGATAAAGCACTGCTAAAATGACACAAATTACTACAAATATCAAAATAATGTTTATAGCAGCATTACACAAACAAAAGTCTTGCAAGTCAGTCTCTACAGAACCATGATGGAATTTTTTTTTTAATGCACTTCCATCTTACCCCTTCTAAACTTGTTTGGTTTTTATTTTGGTCAAAAGTAAGCTGGGAGTTGAAGCCAACTTATTTAAGCTTTGTAACCACAGACAAAACAATGAGAGTCCCAAAAACACCCTCCAGTGTACACCAGAAAAACTCCATGAATGTTTCTTTAAAATGGGGGGGGAAAAGTGAAAAGGACTAAAATTCAATTTCTATTTCCAAAATTACATTCCTCAAAAAAACCCAATGGCAATATAAATACGTACAATTACTAAAATAAAATTTTCCATTATTCCTTGAGAAGCCATCTCTGAAGCTCAGGGAAGGTGTTTAATGAGCTGCAGAACTGTTGTGCTCATTACAAGGGATTGAAGAATTGCAGAATCCTCCTTATCTGCTGCTGGAACATATGTTGGAAGAGATGAGAAGTTCAGTACCCTGAGTAGTAAAAATATTTGACAACTATGTGAGAACAAGTGAAACAACTCCTAACTCTGCTTTCACATTTTGCATTGTATAAAGTGCCACTGTATTTCCATCTGTGCACTGATCCAAACTTCCTCCAAATGCTTTTGTGCTGAACTCTGAGCATCTCTGTATTTTAACCAGGCTCTTTCTTCTTCTCTGAAGGTCAGAGGGACGTGGAAGACTCTGGTCCTTAATCAAGGCCAAAGTGATTTGTGCTGAGAACGCTGATCCTGGGAGAGGAAAGAACTTTATAAGCCAACAGAAGGATACCTTAACACTGCTGCTTGTCAACTTGCAGTTTGTTGTGAATGCTGATGGTGTAAAATGATCCTGCTTCTCACCAATGACAACTGAAGACTACAAATTAAAAGCGATACCATGGCTTGTAGAAGTCAGACTCTCTGGTGTGTGGCATTGGTTATGTCAGGGGATGTTAGATCATCATGAACCCATTGATATTTTGTTCCCTAGTTCAGTTTTTGGGTTCATTTCTTTCTTGATGTTTTGCTTGTAATGAGTAAGTTCCTGCCATTAACAGAGGGCAGACTGCATTCACTTCAGTGTTCACCAGCTGACAACTCTGAGTTCAATTTTCCTCATGCCTACTACCTGGCAGGTGAAGAGAAGTTATCAAGATTTCCTAAATCTGAGGATTGTCAGCATCTCTTGTCCTGCTTGCCTGGAAAGTACTCGTGTGCCTTTTAAGCCACTTTTCTCCATCGTTTCCAGAATTTCATCTGCAATGGAAAGTGCAGTGTTTACAAATGAGTTGAAATTTGAATGAATACAAATTCATTCTAAAATATCTGCCAAGCTGTAAAGCAAAGTTTATAAACTCTGTCCTCCTACTCTTTCAGGCAGGAACTTTCATGCAAAATAATCTCCCACCAAGCACAAATAAAGCTTACAACTTACAAACTGAACTTCAGTGTTTTGCTAGAATTCTGTATGAAGCTAAACTGCAGAAGAAAGCGAAATCTGTAGCACCTTCTCACAAAAGCTGCCTAATAAATCAGGTGTGGAGAATAATCCTGACATTACAGGATCACTTGTGGCCATCAAGCATTAGATCAGAAAGAACAAGTCCAAATCTTTTCTCTACATCTGTAGAATGAAAGACATCACATTTCCCACTAAGCCTTTTCAGTTAACACCATCATTCTCTTCCACAAGAAAGAACTGGCCTGGCATCATTAATTGATTCAGACTTAATTAATCCACCTTTCAGACTTGGAACTGAACTCCTGCAGAGCTGCTGGGGTCCCACACACTTCCACTTTCCAAACTAGCTTGGGGAGTTCTTAGTTTTGATAAATTTGCTTGCATTTTGGGTCGAGCTGTGATCACATTTTCATTTATACCATATGAAACCTGCTTTGGCCCATTTGAATGTCCAAGGACAGTGATCACCTGGATTGTTTTCTTTGATTGTGACCAAGTAGAATAATCCTCCTGGTGAAAGCAGGTCTGGTACTAATGGGAAAACTCTATCCATTACTTCTCTGCCCTGTTTGCCCCCAGCCCAGGATGCCTCTATTCCACAGCTTCTCACCTAGGAAGAAGGAAAGCAAAGATTGTCACAACCACAGACAGTAGCAATACTATTTTTAAGGTGTATTTCAAAATTTTCCTACCTCTTCAGAAGGTGTTACCACATATGGTGGGTTAAACAGCAGCAGATCAACCTTCCCATTTAATCTCGGGGATAATCCTTTGACCTGTAGGTGAAAGTGATGATTGTGTGGGGTTTCTTTTTGGGAACATGAAGAATGCAAATGATTTGTAAAAATATAGTTACATAGTGTAGTTGTTCAACCATTTTAAATCCCATTTATTGTGGCCTATCTACATCATCTTTTATAAACATAAAAGGGTTAAAGAGATGAGAAAAATTAGCTTTTCTCCATATCAAATTTTGTAAGAAACTAAAGGTAACAACAGACAAAAGTTCTAATTAAATCAGAAGAGGATGAGAACCAAGAACTGCATAACTTTAGACAAAGGGCTATGACAATGTCAGGCCACTATAGAATTCCTTGTCCAGCAGTTTCCAAACTACATTTACAGCTTAATTTTGAATTTTAGAGCTTGAGTAGTTGTTTGGGGTTTTTTTGGCAGGGGGTGATGTCCAGAGGCCCCTTCCAACCCTAACTATTGTGTGACTCCATGATCTGCAGTAAGTATTAAAAAATTACACAAACTATGAAGGAGATACTGCTGAAAGCTCTCTCTTACCAAGTCAGTGATGACAGGCTGCAGGTGAACATTGTTAAGCAGAGCTGTCTCCTGGGTACAGTAAGCTGCCATGGGGTTGATATCTGTGCATCTAAAAGGGAAATATTACAAAGTGTAAATGATAGGCTACTGTACCTGGAAGTTTAACCCTATGAACCACAAGCTAGTTTATTATTCTGAATTAAAAGGGACCCACAAGGATTAAACCCAGCCAACACCAGTGTAGGCTCAGCAACTTGTCTGAGAAATGGGAAAATGGATTTCTAGTCACAGCACTACTCATTTGTTACAGAACCTGAAGTAAATAATTTAGGCTGCACCATAAGCTCAGAAATGCTCAACAGGCTCTCTTTGCTTTGATTTATGTATCTATAGAATTGAGAAAAGAATAGTTTTTCAAATGCAAAAATGATAAATATGTGTGAGAGGGCTAAGCATCCTGGACTAAGCATCCTTTAAGCATGCAACAGTTTAGGTGCTGTTATACTTACATGTACAGTGCACTGGGTCCAAGGATGGAAGAAGCCAGAAATGTTGAAACCACACCAGATCCAGATCCTATTTCAAGGCAGATCTCGACTCTAAAGAGAGAACACTCTGGATGACTTTTGTTTGTAACAGACACAGGATTGGTCAAGACAGCATTATAGAATATGCTGTCCTCCTAAACACGTTGAAGTACAGAATCACAGAATATCCTGAGCTGGAATGGACCCACAAGGATCATCCAGTTCAACCCCTGACCCTGCACAGACACCCCAACAATCCCATCCTGTGCATCCCTGAGAGCGTTGTCCAAACACTTTCTGAGCTGTCAGGATGGTGCTGTGACCATTCCCTGAGGAGCTTTCTCCCAGCCTAGGGAAATAGAACCTTTTCCTGATACCCACCCTAACCCTTCCCGACACAGCTTCAGGCCATCCCATCAGCTCACACAGAGCAGGACCAGTGCTGGCTCCTCTGCTGCCTCTCGTGAGAAAGCTGCAGACAGCGATGAGGTTTCCTCTTCTCCAAGCTGAAGAAGCCAAGCG
The DNA here is from genome assembly GCF_017590135.1 of Pyrgilauda ruficollis. Classification (NCBI taxonomy): domain Eukaryota; kingdom Metazoa; phylum Chordata; class Aves; order Passeriformes; family Passeridae; genus Pyrgilauda; species Pyrgilauda ruficollis. The sequence continues at coordinate 9,474,614 of NW_024526600.1, forward strand.
CCCTCAGCCCCTTTCTCCATCTCCGCAGCCCCTCTGGAGCTCCCTCACAGCTTTAACACACTTGTGCCAACAATCCCTCCTCAGCACCCCTCCCGGCTTCGCAGCCCTTCTGGAGCTCTCCAATGGCTTTAACACCCCTGTGCCAGCAATCTCCTCTCAGCTCACCCCGCTGCAGGCCCTTCCCCATCTCCGCGTCCCCTACGGAGCTCCCTCAGAGCTTTAACACCCTTGTACGAACAACCCTCCCTCAGCTCACCCTTCCCAGCCCTTCCCCATCTCCGCAGCCCCTCTGCAGCTCCCTCAGAGCTTTAACACCTTTGTGCCAGCAATCCCCCCTCAGCTCGCCCGTTCCGGCTTCCCTGCCAGCCCTTCTCCATCTCCGCAGACCCTCTGGAGCCCCCTCCGAGCTTTAACACCCTTGTGCCAACAATCCTCCCTCAGCTCACCCCGCTGCAGGTCCTTCCCCATCTCCGCAGCCCCTCTGGAGCTCTCCAATGGCTTTAACACCCTTGTGCCAACAATTCCCCCGCAGCTCGCCCGTCCCGGCTCCCCTGCAAGCCTTTCCCCATCTCCGCAGACCCTCTGAACCTCCCTCACAGCTTTAACACCCCAGTACCAGAAATCCCCCCTCAGCTCACTCCCCTGCAGGCCCTTCCCCATCTCCGCAGCCCCTCTGGAGCTCCCTCACAGCTTTAACACCCCTGTGCCACAATCCCCCCTCAGCTCACCCCTCCCGGCTCCGCAGCCCCTCTGGAGCTCTCTCACAGCTTTAACACTCCTGTGCCAGCAATCCTCCTTCAGCTCACCCCTCCCGGCCCTTCCCCATCTCCGCAGCCCCTCTGGAGCTCCCTCACAGCTTTAACCCCCCTGTGCCACAATCCCCCCTCAGCTCGCCCCTCCCGGCTCCCCTGCCCGCCCAGCCGCACCGAGCCTCCCGCAGGCTGCCCGCGTCCCGCTCCAGCGCATCGAGCAGCAGGAAGGTGTCCTCGGCCGGCTCGTACACGTCCCGAAAGGGCCCCCGCGGGCCCAGGTGCTCGTAGCGCGGGGTGGGCAGCGCCATCCCGGCCCGCATCCGGGGGAAGGGGCGGGACGCGGGAGGAACGGGGCGGGAGCGCCCGCCCGCCCTCAGCACCCCTCCCGGCTCCGCAGCCCCTCTGGAGCTCTCTCACAGCTTTAACACTCCTGTGCCAGCAATCCTCCTTCAGCTCACCCCTCCCGGCCCTTCCCCATCTCCGCAGCCCCTCTGGAGCTCCCTCACAGCTTTAACCCCCCTGTGCCACAATCCCCCCTCAGCTCGCCCCTCCCGGCTCCCCTGCCCGCCCAGCCGCACCGAGCCTCCCGCAGGCTGCCCGCGTCCCGCTCCAGCGCATCGAGCAGCAGGAAGGTGTCCTCGGCCGGCTCGTACACGTCCCGAAAGGGCCCCCGCGGGCCCAGGTGCTCGTAGCGCGGGGTGGGCAGCGCCATCCCGGCCCGCATCCGGGGGAAGGGGCGGGACGCGGGAGGAACGGGGCGGGAGCGCCCGCCCGCCCTCAGCGTCCCTCGGTGGCACTCGGTGTGCTCGATACGAGATTGCAGCGGGTGCGGTGGGATGGGATGGGATGGGATGGGATGGGATGGGATGGCCTCTGTCCAACGCTAAACACCATCGGTGTGTTTGGTGTGCGGTCCCCGCCGCCGGGGAGGATCCTGAGGGCGGAGAGGGAGCGGCGGTGCTGCTCCTGCTCCTGATCGCGGTGCCGGCTTCGCAAATGGTGTTTCCATGGCGAAAACGACCACAGGGAGTCAGCACAAACCCGGAGGAAAGAGCTGAGGAAGTTTCTGAAACGCACAGGGGAAACCCTGATATTGATATCCAATAAAGCTCTGTTTAATAATAATAAAATTGCTATATTTCTGTGATTCTTAGCCAGTGTGAAAAATGTGTGTTTTATGATTGGCTTTTCGCAAATATTAAAATTAATGTTATATGTATTATGTTGGAAAGTTATGCTGTATTCATTTTCTTAAGTAGTGTGCTAAATACAGTTTTAGGTTATAACATAATGTTAAAATAGAAACTGTGCTATGCAGGATACATTTTTTCTAAAGAAAGGACTCGCACCAAGATAGCATCCACAGGACACCTAAATATTTTTTAATTAATTTTCTTTTATTTTTATTTATTTATTTATTTATCTTTAAAAACAAATGATTGACAGCCAGCAACACTAGACAGCATCCTTACGTACCAAGCATCTGAACTTCAGAGTCACAGAAACACAGATTGGTTGGGGTTGGAAGGGACCTCTCAGCTCATCTCATTCCATCCCAGATTGGCTGGGGTTGGAAGGGACCTCTCAGCTCATCTCATTCCATCCCTGCCATGGTCAGACACCTTCTGCTATCCCAGGTGGCTCCAAGCCCTGTCCAACCTGGTCTTGGACACTGTCAGGGATCCAGGGCAGCCAAAACTTCTCTGGGCACCCTGTCCCCACCCAGTGAAATAATTTCTTCCTGATATTCAATCTAAAGCTGCTCTCTATCCATTTGAAGCCGTTCCTCACTGTGCTGCCACTCCAGCCCCTTGTAAATAGTTTCTCTCAATTTTCCTTGCAGGCTCCCTTCAGTTACTGGAAGGCTGCAATTAGCTCATCCTGGAGCCTTTTCCAGGCTGAACAATCCCAATTTTTTCAGATTTTCCCCGCAGCAGAGCTGTTCCATCTCTGTGATAATCCTGGTGCCTCCTTTGGACTCTCTCCAACAGCTCCAGGTCTTTCCCATGCTGAGACCCCAGAGCTGGAGGCAGCAATTAAGGATCGAGGAAAAATTTCAGGCCACAGATTGGATTAATGGTTTTCTCAATGAAACCCAAAGACATTCTGATCAAAAGCAGAAGAAAGAGCTGAACAGATTCTAATTCCCATTAAATGTCTCTGTTGGATTATCAATGCCTTGAACACTAAAATTCTGTGCGAGGTGACTCTCGAGGTCAGTTATAGGAAAAGGTGATGTTAACAAAGTCAGTGCAATCAGATATCCAGACATTAATATTCATAGATCCAAAGATGAGGTTTTGACTCAAGGATTGGTTTTGTCCTGTCATGGAAATGAAACCACCAAGCTTTACCTTAAAATAGGCTTCTTGCTCCACTATCTAAAAAATGCAGTTGTAGAAACTCAGAAGTTCAGAAAATTTCAGTTTCCAGAGTAAATTTATTCATGGACTTGATCTTGTACTAATCTTACCTTTTAATTTAAAATGTTACTTTCTCTTCAGGAGACAATACCAGCTTTTTTTGGTTCCAAAGGAAATCTAGTAGATGCTCCTTCATTTCATCTACCTTCCCGAAGATTTGCTGCTGTGCCAGAGAAACAAGTACTTGTAAAATATATTAGGCTTCCATAAAATTCCATTCCTTTGGCCAAATGAAGTCATGTTAAGAGACAGAATTTTGCACTGTGCCCATATTAGGAAAATTAATTCTTTGGATATATTTTTTTAATCTCTCCAGGTGGTCAAGCTTTGGAGTGCAGTAGGAGAAATGACTTCACCTCCTTCAGCTGTACTGCTTATTATTTTTGGCTGTTTCATACTTCATGAAATCTGGTTAATTATTATTGGGGGCTTTTTTTAATACTTCTAAGTCCTTGTGGGTGCATTTTATAAAACATTTGTTTTTACTGCTTACATAACTACCTACCTAAAATGTTTTTCTTGGTGGACAACGGTACTGTTTTTGCCAAAACAGATTCTATTTCAATTTTGGGAAATTGTTGGAAAGCTGATATTCCCGTTTTTCAGCAGTGCCTGTGCCATGTTATTAAACTGGGCTTTATGGAGATGAAAAATTGATCTTGACAGGAATCATAACCATTTGTTTACACTAAGCTGTATGGCTTCATCCCATCTGGAATTCAGCGCCATGCCTCTCATACAGAATCCTTAACCCATGAATTCCTGTCAGCCCTCAAAGGCTTCCTTTGTAAAATTCTCAAACATTCCACAGATGCATCTCCTGGAAGAGGTCTAGGCCTGTGCTGAATCTGGGAATCCTGTTTTGTTGCATTTGAGGAAGTAGAGCCACCAGGATCTACTACAAAGAGCAGAACTGCTAAGAGAAGGCTGGAAGAAACCTCATAATTTCTTTCTTCAACTGAGCAAGTATCTTCCTAAAAGTAGATAATTTTCTTGCCATCAGAATTTCTAATTAAAAGATTACACTTCAATGCTCTAATAAGTGGAAATCTTGTAGATCCTGGCCTAAAGACAGAGGGGACAGGTTTTACATGCAGTCTTCTGGCAAGTATGTAAAATTAAGCAATTCTTTTCACAGTTATTCTTGGTGGATTTGTAGGCAAAGAGAAGTTCTCATCAGCCCTTGTTCTGCTTGATTAAATAAAACATGCTCTTAAAATTTTCCTGTCACAAGACATTATTTTCATTTCTCTTACCACACTTCTAGACTTTCTGCATGTGGATTCAAGTCTGACTTCAAGTCTGACTTCACCCTGAATGTGACTGGCACAAAATATTACAGTTAATACCTTAATGATGTAATTTACAAGCTTCATTATCTCTTGTGGAACTTCATGGTTCATGCAAGGCTCATGGTTGCCCTTGCTTTGCAGAAATGTTTTTTGCCCTTTTGTGATCAGCTGGTTTTCCTAAGTTTTCCTCGATAATTTCCAAATAACTGCCCATAAAGTGAGAATTCTGTAGCATTTTATTGGTTTTAATAGTTCCCCTTTTGCAAGCCTGTTGCTCACAATCTGATAATTTTATTTTAAATGGATGTCTCCTGATTTCTTGTTGTCATCACAGTGATGCCAAGGATTTTGATAAAAACACTAAGTACAATCAGCCCCAGGACTGAAATTTCAGGAGTCACCAGTAGTGACTGAATCTGTCACTTTTTCAGTATAGTTTATTACTAACTTATGTTCATTTTCTTGTTCACTTGATGCTCCTGCTGCCAATTCCAGCTTAGTTCGTACTTTTCCACATAACATCACATCTCAAAGCTGCATGGAAGCCTAAGCTTCCATGATTCTAAGATTCATTTTTTGGTGTTTAAAAATGGAGACAGACACTGCAGTAATGTAGCAAGGTGTCCTGCCTCTGCCACATGGCCAAAACCATCACTCAGCTGTTATTTTTAATTGTTATCCCATTACAGTGTTTCAGAGGTCCTGCTGTTTTCCTTCTTGTCCTCTTGGACACATGTCCAAACATTTTTGCTGTAGTATTTAATATCTTCGATAGAAATATAGAAACATAAAATTGTTCAGGTTAGAAGGGAATTTAAAGATCATCTCATTCCAATGCCCTGCCATGGGCAGGGACACCTTCCATTAGACCAGGTAACTCCAAGCTCTGTCCAACCTGGCCTTGAACACTTCAAATTTTAATAATTCTTGTTTTACATTATGTATTTTTGCTTCTAAGACGTAGCTTTTTTAGTGATCAGTCTTTTACCCTATTTCTTTTTGACACTATCTCATGCTTGAGATGGTTGTTTAACCAATAAGCTTTGGAGACTATTCCTGCTCTCATTCATCCCATCTCTTAGCTCAGTCAAATGTTTCCATCCCTTTCTGACCTTGGCATCCTTGAATAACATGCTCATCACTTAACCAAGGCCAAAATAATATAATCTTTTTACTGCTTTCCTGGTTATTAAGTGAAGAGCTACTGCTGCTATTGATGTGAAAACCACTTGGATGTTACTCATTTCTAATCTCTGGATAATTCACTTATTTTTCCAAGTGTCACATTTCCCAATGACCCTTTCTAATCATACCTGAGTTCCCTAATCTGCCAAACAACAAACCTTGGGGTTTATCCTCCAATAAAACTCCCCGTTCTCCACAAATACTGTCAGATGAGTCAAATCTGGGTTTACACACAGTTCTGTTGTATTTCTAAGGTGAACAGCTCAAATCTCTTATCACTTCCCTGCTTCCCTCCTGACTGATGAAAATCCTTGCCCTTACATCATGGCATGGCTGAGGGATTTTTAGACCTGCTAAGGAATGGTCCAGGGATGACATATTAGAGAGCAGGAATGCTGGATGCTTGTTTACAGCCCTGCCTGAAACCATCCTGGAGTGCATGTTAAGCTTGAAAAACCAATTGCAAGCTCTTGAAGGAATTATTACATCACTCCAACACTGAAATGCAGCTGCCTCAGTGGAAAGGCAGGGAATTCTTAACAGTGCATAGAAGTATTTCAGCACTTCAGGAGAGAAAATGAATAATGCCATAATCAACTGAGCAGAAAGGGAATGTTTAGTAAGTAGTCATATATAGTTGTTTTAACTGGATTTAGGCCAGAAACCTGGGAAACACCTGCTGCTAATGGCAAAAATGGAATTGGGGTTTTTTAAGTCACCAATGACCAAGTCCTTTGGTTTTCATTTGCATTTTAAGCTGCAGCACCTAAAGCAGCAGAGTTGTGGTGGAGTTTTCTTTTATAACTGGTCACCAACATTTCCTCCTTCAATAAGCAGGAATGATGTCTGATTTCCCCAGGAACTCACAGGAAATTAAGTTCTATATAGGCTTGTACAGAGAAGCAGCAACACCACAGTCAGCTGGTTATTTCAGTTAGTCAGTGCTAGAGAAAGCAATAAATAACCAATTTTGTCTCATCATAGGCATCTGATTGGGTTTAAATGCACCACACCAGCTCTTTACCTATTTTAATTTATAATTTTATTGACTTTGGCAGAGCTGTAACCATTCTAGTGTTCATAAACAGAAGACAGAAAACCTGGAAAACTCAGTTATACATTGTCCTTATACATTTCAGGATAAATTTATTGTCATTCATCAGAAAATAAATCAATATCATGGAAAAAAAGGGAAAATCTGTTTGAGATACCATAGACGTACCTTAGGTTAGAAGGAGAGGAAATAAAATTGGAAATAATATTTTATCATTGTATATATTGATGTTGAGATATATAAGCATACATATATTTATAATGGCATTTTAAAAAAATCTTTATGTAATATATGTTACCTGATGATGCATATATATATATATATATATGTCATATATTTTGTAAAAAAAATCTTTATGTAATATATGTCACCTGATGATGCATATATATATATGTCATATATTTTGTGTGCTGGTTTTGTAAAGAAGCTCATTAATGGGGGATGGAAGGCTGTTGAAGCCAGGAAAAGATTTGGACTTTCTGGAGAATAGATTAGGATGGGAGACAAAGGAAGAATAAGAATAAAATGTGATTGGAGCTTTTAAACTAGTGAATGTTAAAAATTACATCATATGAAAGGAAGAAACTGAAACTATGAGTCAGTTCTTGGGAACTCAGAAAATTAAAGACAATAAAGGTTTGCCCTGTCTGTATTTCCCCGTCTGTATTTTAGTATAAAGAGATATTTTAAAGGGTTTTTGCTTCAAAACAGCCCTTGAAATGTTGTTCAAAAATGACGTTTTGAAATTATACATTGTTCAGTCAAAAATAGAATAGCAAAATTTGGCCCATAATGAGGGATTTTATGGCAGTACAAGACAGGAGCAAACTGCCACCAACACAATCTGAGTGCAAGGGACTATGAATGAGAGGCCATGTTCTCTGTGGCCTTCCATAACTTTATATCAAGACTTTAACTACTTTTCTTAGCTTTTTTAAAGGAAGAGTCAAAGAAAATACACAAAAAAGCATGACTGAAAGAAGAAACTGAATATATTGTGGGAAGGAGCCTGAAGATTAGCATATTCCTGGCTGAGTTAGCCTGATCTACAATCAGAATGTGAGATTTGTGAAGAATTTTTATTTTTGGCTTGTAACATTTTCATTGGACTACACCCAAACGGAGTCTTTGTCCAGTAACAACAACCTCCTTAAGTCGTCTGTTCTTCACACTCACACCTGTTAATATATTTTAAAGGAAATACTAAAAATATGTTACAAGTAGAGACGTAACATATGTCAGGAAGAATGAATGAGGTGATTTAGAATTAAAACTTTCAAGGTGCCTGGTTGGTGAGCCATGCTCCAAAGCACCGCAGGTTGACCTCAGCTGGATCCAGGAAAACTGAGATGGATCCTTGTCACTCCTTCTCCCCCATTTTGGTCTCTTAGTGTGGGGCTCAGGTTTGTAAGAAAAGTTGGAAAATATTTTGTGATGTGGTGGTGAGTTGAGGCAAAGCTCTAGAGATCTACATCTGTTGCGTGTAAAGATTTTTGTCCCTTTCAGCAGCAAATCCCCACCAAGGGGTATTTAAATTACAGAGGCTGAGAAGTTGAGGAGCACCTCACAGGGAGAAATTTCCTAGCAAGAAGAAACACAGAACAAACAAAGAAAACAAGAAAAAAAAAATGCTCTTTGTTTTAGAAAGATTTCTCAGATTGTGTAAGATGAATTGCATTTTTTTCTCCCTTTTGCTGAGTCTGTAAAGGTTTTCATCAGCTGTCACCTGTATCGGAGCTACTTTGGAATGTGCCAGAAGATTTGGGAGCTATTTGAGCTCCTTGGCATCTTTGGTGCCTAAACACAAGGGCTGCCAGCATCTTGGGAGTTTTGGAGTTCAGGAAGGGGAGTGCTAAGGTGGAGTACTGCTTCTAGAGGGAGTAAATCTGTAGTATCTTCACTGTGCAAAGAACAGCCTTTTGAAACATCCCTTTGAAATGTAATGCCCAGAGCAGATGTTCAGTCAAACAAAGATTTAGAGAGAGACGTAAGTAAGCTCTAGAAGTTAGAATTTGGGAAGGGAATAGAAACCTGTAAATAGATACACAAATCAGGTCACTCTTTATTAGGTCCACAGCAATTGCACGTGGAAAAATAATTGTTATAAATCCTTTCTGATGTTACATATGTTAAAGGAAGCAAAACTAATCAATCACTGGGAGATAGGCTGGCAGTCTGATTAATTAATGTAATTCTCCCAAGTCAAATTAATTCTTTTTTTAAATATGCTAGATGTTACCATGAAACCTATCAGATAAAAATTCCTACAGCCGTGGTTGTTTGTTTGTTTGTTTTTTTTATTTCCAGCTTAAAATAACAAAACTGACTTTGCCATGAAATATTTTTTGAGATTAATGGACCAGTTTGGGTTAATGATCCTTGTGCTGCTGACCTTTGTCCCCTCCCAGCCAGGCATTAATCCTCAGGAAATTTACTGCACCTTGATTGTTGCTCACACATGTACAAGCCTCAGGAGCTGGGGCAAACATGTAAGTTGTACATTGCATCAAGAATTCTTACAGCAAAAACCAAAGCAAGAACAGCCTGGAAGCTCTGAAATATCAGAACGGCAAATCATCTGATTTTGATCAAAGAATTAGGAACAGCCTTCGCTGTGCACTGTTCTCTCTGTATGAGTCTTGGAGCAATTATTAAGAAGCATTACAGAATACAAAAAATGTAGCCCTTGGCACTGACTGTCAGAATCAGGCATTTCTGAAACTGCTATCAACTTTGCATTTAAATGCCAAATACAATATTTTGCCTTGATGCAATTCTTCCAAGTACCATCCATCCTCCTTTCGCTGGAAATGGTGCAAATCAGAACAATGCTTTTATGAAGGTATGAAATGAATGGAAGGTTTTGGCTCCTCAAACCTTTTTCACTACCCACGGGTCACATAATTAATTCTTGCACTTAACTACAGCTTGCAGAGGGAGATGATGAGGCAGAGGGTTTGCACGAGACCTTACAAAAAGCCATATGTAGAGTTACAATTTGAAAATGAGATGTTTCTAGTGAATTCTAGTTAATGCTGATGTTGGTGTTCATTCCTCAAGATTTTTTTTCTTCCCTATGCTAAGGATGTGATGTTGTACAAACCAGAGTTACCTTTTCTAGCACCAAGAATTTCATCAGAGCTCCAGATACAGAAACAAATAGGAAGAAAAATGTGATATGATCCTCTTTTCTACAGTTGTTTGAACTGGCAGTTCTGGGGGGAAAAGAATTGCACAAACCCCATGGCTGAAATCAGACATAAATACTTCACTGTATCAGAGGTCTTACTGTTAAATTTGGATCTAACTAAACTTCTTTTTCCTTCTGAAAACGAGCAAATAAGAAGTTTGAGTAGGAAGACATCCTAGAATTAGCCACATCAGTTAATGCCTGTAGAATTTATTTAAGCAAAGACACTTCTCTTTGAAAATTAATGGCTTTAAAGGCCTTGACAGATCCATCTTCTTCCATTTTCTGTGACTTTCTTGTCCCAGTTCTTTACCAGCCTAGGCTCTGCATTGCCTTCCAGCAGTGTTCTGGCTAAGGGGAATTGTAAGAAAACCTTGGAAGTGCTGGATTTTAACCAACTGTGCAGATAACTCATGAAGAATGTCAGGGATTTATTTCCCCCACAAGCAATTAATCTCAATGTCTTCCCAGCATTCCCATGTCTGCCTGTCTGAGAGGCAAAATACCTGAGGAGCAGGAATAAAACTCCTCCAAAATGTTTTTGACATTTCTGACTGTGCAGATGTGGGTGGAGCAAGCGAAAGAGTGGTTGTCCCAAGAGAATAAAAAGAATCAAAATGCTTTTTTATGAACTTCATGAAGACTGTTAAGCATTTTTTAAATAACACTAAGTAGAGTCATCTTTCTTCCCACACTATATATAACTTGGTAAACCTTCAATCAGAACTATTTGCATGTAACATAAGCTACATCCAGAAATCCAGTGAAGTCTTTACAAAGTGGGCATTTTATGGATTGTTTCTCCTACTACATTTTGATAACACAAAATACAAACAATTTGGCCTTTCTCTAGTTCTAAGAGGATTTTGCTAAGATAAAATGAGAAGTTCAGAGTTGTTTAAAGCTCTAGTTTTGGTGTAAATTTAGTATCTTTCAGTACAGAGGAGAAAGAAGGAAGATTTTCTGGGAGATTGAAAGAAGTTAATATGAAAATAACAGAACTTTATTGTTTTGGATGATCCCTGACATGAACTGAAATGTTTTGTTCTCCAAATCTCTTTTGACCTTATGGCATTTCACTAACATGAAGTTTATCTAATTTCCAAATATTTGTTCTAGTATCACACTGACATGTGTGGAATATGAGTGATCTTTTTAGAAATAGCAGTGCAGGTAATAAACATTAATGATTTAACTAAAAGTAAAAAAAATTATGGATGGCTCATCACTCAACACTATTCCAGTTCTGTCTCAATATCCCATACCTGAGGCAAGAATTCTCAAATACTTAGTTATTGATTAACAACAGCCAGCTTGAAAAGATTTTGAGAAATGGAGAGCTATTGGCAATGAGGACAAGAGCACCAGAACAGGACAAAAACATCAGAACAGGGCAGGAGTGGGAGGATATTCCCATTACAGTTCTTTGTCTTACAGTATGTATAAGGCCTGGAAGGAAGTGTTTTATTTACTGATCTCCCAAAATCACCATGAAACATCCATCCAGGGCAGAGACTCCAGCCTGCCCTCCTGATGAAGCAGCTCTGTCACCGCTGGGGCACAGGGAAGGACAGCTTTGGGCTCCCTCTGGTTCACAGCTTGCAAATTTGGGGGCCACAGAGGGTGGGGGGAGTATCTGACCTGATTCAAAGCTACACAGAGCACCTGGCACAGCTGAGTCTTGGACAAGCTGCCAGAGGGGTTCTCTCTGACCTGTTTTCTTGTGAGGAAATAGAGAAAATGCTCAAATCTACCATTACACCCACTTCCATCCACATGAGGGGTTTAGATTGTCTTTCTCCCAGGCTAGGAAGGACCAAAAAGCCACTGTGGTCATGCCTGACACGTTCTTAAAGATATCCATGACACAGGCTCCAGAGTTTTCTAGGCACATCATTTTTCTTAAAATTACAAATGGCTTTTCAAAATGCCTATCCCAAACAGCTCTCTTTTCAGGTCAAGCCTGGGACTCCTTTTTTCCACAAAAAAAATAAGATAACTCCTCGCAGTGTGTCCTGCAGTGAAAGGTTGTTGTCATGCCTGCCACTTTGGGCACCGTGGTGTTTAACCCCAGCTGGAGATTCGACTCCAGATAAGCTCCTGCCCTTCCTCCCTGCTCCCTTCAGCTCGAGAGGGACAAAGGCAGACTGAGGGTTGAGATAATTTACTGAAAGCAAACAGCAAATTGTGAGGAAATGCACAGAAGCAGCAGCAACCTGTTTGGATAGATCAAGATTAAACACAATCACACCTGATTCCCTCTGGATGTGCCAGAACAAGAGGGAGACAATGAGTCCTTATTTCTATTCACATCACATTTGCTGCACAGAAAAAGTTCCTTTCTTCGTGCAGGACCATTTTTTTTTTTTCAAAGGTTTCTTTTTTCTCTCTAGCCCTGCCAACATTCCTTTCACATGAAGAAACTTGAACAGATTGAAGCCCTTGTTCAGAGCACGGTTTGTAGTACAAACATGCTACAGTTATCAACTCACAATGCCCAAACACACGGGGGCAAAACCAGACTGAGCTCCCACAACTCAATTTGGTACAAAAAAATTAGTGTTCTAAAAGCAGATCACTATTTTGCCATCTCTTCACAAAAAAGTGGTAAAACTAATGTTGTCTATAAGATTTAAGATATATACTCAATAATTAAAATATTCAATATAAATATAAATTGTACAAAATAAAATACAAATTACCTCAGCACACTTTTGCTTTGTCTGCTCAGATTCCACAGCTTTATAACACAGCCAAGGTGACAAGAGTTATTATTGAAATTCCACCTGTCCCACTGGTATGTACCCAAAACTGAGGCCAAGTCTAGTGTGATGTCAAAATGGATCCACTCACACAAGAACAGAATTGACCTAACTGACAGCACTTGATGTTATCCAGACGCTCTTAGAAAAAGGAGAAAAGCTAAACTGGGCTGAATTTTTGCTAGGGAAAGTATGCAAAAACGAGGTGCTGAGATTTCTGCTGAGTATTCATCTCTGAAAATTATGTTTTAGCCTTCTCATGTGGAGTTGGATGCTGCTAAGCAAGGGGATGACAGCAGTGTATGCACATCTTGCATCCTGGTTGAACAATAAGATAAATTCCAAGCTCTTGTACACGTGGCTAGAGTGCAAATTCATGGGAGCCTTATCTTGTGAGATGGCAGAATAAACCCACAATCATTCAGATTGCAGTGCCAGTCCCAAGGGGGTCTTCTGAGAGAACAAAAATCTCTTTTTTGTTTGCATGTGGCCACTCATATTAGTTTTTAAGCTGAGTTTTTGTGGAGGCTTGTTTTCTGTCTGGAACAGGAACTGTTTGGAACAGAGTACTGGGTTGGATTTTTCAAGATCGTTTAGATGTTTAGATTTATCCTTATTAAAAAAAAAAAAACCAAAAAAACAAAACAACAAAAAACAAAAAAAACCAGAGTAGGCTATTCACAATTAAACTGGCAGAGAAGGAGATCTGAACCCACAATACAGTGGTTTTTTGGTGGCAATGGTTCCATTAGTTCCATTAGTGGAGAACTAGGTTACTAAGACAAAAAAAGATTGTCACCACTAAATGATTTAATGCGTGATTTCTATTTCTCTCCATTCAGTTGCTGAGTCATCCCTTTTAGTGTCCATAAGGTCTGTTAAGGTCAGAGCTTCTTTCTGGTCTCATGTTGCAACTGAATTGATTCATGTAACAGTTAACAAGAAACTCATGAAAAGCTATTTTTCCCCTGAAAGAGATATTTAAGTGAGAATGCTCAATTTAAATTGGGCAGATTTACCAAGAATACAGGATCAAGAGGGAAAAAAAAAAAAGGAGAGGAAAAAAAAGGAAGGAAAAGTTCCAGTATTCCCTGGCAGATAGATCTGTAATGACTAATTGTGTCTGATGGTTGTAGTAGCATTTTGCTAAACAATGTTTATAGCTCCTGTAGTGTATAATTTGGCAGGACACTGTTGTTCCTTGAGAACGTGGAATTCAAATGCCTCAACATTGGAAACATAGTGTAATTAAAATTGCTGCTTTATTAATGGCTGGCTTGTGAGGTGTGTGATCCTCCACTCCAGCACAATTGCAAATAGTCTCAGCAGTTATGCCTGAACTGAAATAAAACCTAGAAATTCAACGTAAGTGCAGGGAAAAAGCAGGGAAAGCATCTGCATGGGTCACAGAGTATAAGCATGGAAATATATGAGATTTTGAGTTGAAGCTCTAAGAATAGTTCTAAAAACACAAGTAGTCTGAAATCTGCATAATTTCCTTTGCCAAGCTATACATGAGATCATCCCTTAACATTTTTCAGGAGGGCACTGGTGAGTTCAGAGGGAGTTGTGTTAAGCTTCAGCATTCCTAACCCAATGCCACAGCACAGGCAGTAGAAGGTGCTCTTGTATCAGCAAACAGTGGTGCTTGAATCCAGCTCAGAACCCTCCTGCACGTCATGCATCCCGTGTTCCAAAAGCCACGGAGCCAAAGGATTGCACAAGCTGATTGTTTTTAATCAAGCAAGGCCAGCTTTAGCCACACTGAAGTGGAGAGAGAGGGAATTCCTTCATGGTATAGGGATTTACTCCATTGCTTTTGTTTTCTCTCTCTACAGCACCTGGATTATCCCACAGCCCTGGAAGATCTGACAGCTCTGATGGTGCAGAATAGTTCTCTGTTTAAATAGATTAGAAAGGTTAATTTCTACTAAATATGGTTTACCTGCATAACAATTAGGACAGGTGAGTGTGAAACAACTTTTACTGCTTCACAGTGTCAGATATTGGGAATCCTGCTGCTGCAGTCTTCAGGAAAGGGAGCTGAGCTTTTTCCTGGGCATCTGTTAATGATGAATGGCAGAAAACTCAACAGTTTTTCAGTTGTTTTAACATCCTGTCTGCTTTTACTGACCATTGCACCTACAAGAGAGATAGCACTTCCCAAGCCCTTTCAAATGCCCAAACAAAGCATGAAATTGTGAAAAAAGGGTCTTGTGAGTGGGCACTTGTTGATGGTTCTGGTGCCCATTGTTGGGACATGGATCTCAGCACTCACAGAATGAGGTCTGTGGAAGGCAAACAGATAAATAACACATGTTAGTTTAACTGAAGCATTTGAAAAAAAAAAATGTTAACATTTCTCTTTAGACATTAGTGGATGAATTTCAATTTGTCCCTTCAAGACTTGAAAGAACTTAGAGCTGTTACTTGCTAAAAGAAGCCATATTTTAATTCTTACTATGCCCTGGAAAGGACTGTGTGTTTTCACTCACATCTTAGTATCAGTAAACCAATACTACTAGAATTATTATTTAAATAAGTCCCTTCTATGAATTTTTATAGTTCATGGTGATTCCCAGTCTGAAGAAGAATAAGTGCTAGTGAGATTTTCCCTGAAATTTAAAGGAAGAGTTGTCTTGGGTATCTTTTACAGTAGTGTTTCCTGATTAATGACAATATTAATAACCAGACAAACCAACAGGGCACAAGCTTTAAGAAGCCTCAAGCATCACACATATTGATTAATACGTAAGAACTTGTGAATGTTCAGAAGAAAAAAGGAAACTGATGTGTTGAAGTCACAAGAACAAGTTTGTTTCCTTTTATGTCTTAAATGTGATTATTTATTTACAGCCCACTGCAGTTGTGCTCATTAGTGATGACTTAAAAGCTGTGCCAACAAGTCTCCATTAAAAAAATCTAAATAAAAAGAAGAAGCAATGTAGAATTACATGATCACATACCTAGTTGGTTGTTTCTGAAATGTGCATTGCAAGGCACAGAATTCCAGATTCAACAGGTATTTCCCTAAATGAACTGTCTTGTTCTTCTGCACAATATATAGAGATTATCCCTGTAATAGTTTTGGCCTTTAAGCTGGCACAGTAACCCACACTGTACCACCAGACAGCTTGATGCTTTGTTTGGCAGAACATTTGAACAGAGAATACAGGTAAATAAATGACAGGTAAAAATGATTAATTCACCCAGAGAATTATCCCTGTCTCCTAAAAGACAACCACACTTGTTACAAGCCTAGTCACTGCAATTATACCTTCTAGAAGCTGAAATTATGCACTGATAAAATCACAGGATGGTTTGGGCTGGAAAAAACCTTAAATATACTCTGGTTCCAACCTCCTTGCCATGGGCAGGGATGCCTTCCACTAGATTATGTTGGTGCTTAAAGAATCACGAATTTATGGAAATGATGCACTGCCCCTGCTGCCTCAGAGACAGGACCAGCAGGGACCAGTGTGTTCCCCTGCTCTCAGCAGTTTCCATTTGCTTTTTCCCATGTGTATTCCTCACACAATTCTCTCCTCAAATGGCTCTGACATTCCCCCAGCAACCTCCATCCCCACATCCTGTCAGAGGATTGTCACCAAGGCAAAAGAGCCAGGCTGGGTTTCTTCTTAGATGGATTTTTGGCAAATGGGCAGACAGTTTTGAGCACAAATGTTATGAACTGCACTTGCCAAGTCACAAGGCATTTTCCTGTTCTCCTTGCTGCTCTCAGCTCTGTCTGATACAGGGATTTTGGTGCAGACCTTTGCCAGCTGACCTTGGGTCTCATGCTTCCAGCATCCTCCTCCTATTCCTGAAAAATTTCTTTTCATCCTCCAGGTGCCTGGGAAACCAATGTGGTTCTAGTTCATCCTGTCCTAGCAGCAGACAGAGGACTTTCAGGAGGATTCCTTGGCCTTTTTGAGCCACACGTGATGTTTTCTATGAGTGGACATCACTGCCCTGATCAGAGGCAGAGAGGAGCCAGGAGACAGCAAGCACTGTGCAACCCCCACACGTATTTATGTCATGGATCCTGATGTCCAGCACCTTCTTCGACCTCATATTCCCCTTCTTTATAAACACAACCTGCCAGCCATGCTCCACCAAGCAATGTTTTTGCAGTGGGACCTCTGAGGCATTGATGACATCATTAAGATATCCCAAAAAACAGGCAGGCTTTGCATCTTCACATCTGGAAGCTCTAGGTTTGTGCTTGAAAGTCCCCTTATGTCTCCCAGAAATGCAGATTTGCTGCCTCCCCTTTCTGTTTTCCAAAGCTGACTTTCAAATGAACAGAGCAGTAGGAATTTTATTTTGTGCTGGGTCTGGGCATGTCCAGTTCAGCAATTTGTAATTAGTTAGTTGATTTCACAGAACACTGCATGTGGTGTGCAGCAAGTGATTGCAAAATGGGTTATAAATGAATCCTTAAAAATGTGGAGCTTTGGCCCATGATGGATTTCCAAACAAAAGCCTTGGATGCTGAATGTTATTTTGATTTTTAACACCTGTAAGAAATTGAGATTTATTTCTCCACCACACTCCTGGCCTGAAGATTTATTTTGCTCATATTACAATCAGGCTTATCTGGGGTTTAAGGTTTAACTTCTGGTTAAGTTTCCAGATGCAATTACTGTTTTAAGATGGGTGGTTGTACCTATTCCAGTGATGCTGTGCTGCTTCAGCAGATTTTTAATTCTCATGCATTCATTTATAAGGAAACATTCTTCATGAATCCCTTGAAATCCCAGCAGCCTTCACCTTTATGGGCTTTTACATGCATTCTGATAGGAAAGAATTCCTGACAGGCTGTAAGAAGTCTAATAATTTTATTTCTGATCTGGACATTTGGGTTGTGCAAGTGTGCTGTAAGAGGCTCTCCTTTATTTTCCTATTCCTTTCTACCCAATTGGCTCAGTGAGCTTGCAGTAATTTCCACATGTGACATCTGAATTTAGGACTCCCCTGGTACTCAGTAGAGAGTGAATTGATGTCACTACAATGACACAGTAGATTCTTTTGTTTGCAAGATGTTAAAACATGCTTTTTATTTTAATATATTTTTGTTCTTCGCTTGCATTCAAACTATTCCCAGCAATTAGAGGAGAACATTGTAAATTCACTTCTGATTTATGGAGCTTGAAATCATTTTCTCCAGTGGAAATTATCCTGCCGGTTGTATGGTCAGCACATGTTAAACACTTACTCTGTAAAAGCACTGCTAAGCTCATTAAACTCAGGAGAAAACCCCCAAGAATTGAAGAGAAGCTAAAGTAACAATGCTAATTTAAAACAAATTGAGGGTTCAGTCTGTTTTAAAATGGGTAACTTAAAAATATCTGCAGGTGGATGGGAGGCTGAATATGCCCTGGCTGTGTGCTCTGGGAGCCCAGAACCCCATTCTGTGATTACATTTTAATTACTGCATTTATTTAAAGTTGGGACTTTCTTCTCCACGATTGGGCATTCTTTTACTTTTTAACAAAAGAGTATCTTTGCTTTTCTTCAATTTTATTTTAAAATGTTGTTTGTTAGCTGTTGATTGCTTATCTTGGAAAACAAGCTTCAAAAAGTTATTCAAAACAAAAATGTTTTGTGCAACCCTTTAGAGTGAGGATACCAACAGTGTGACCTGTAGCCTTTAATTAATAGACACAGTTTGCTATTTATTGACTTCTAGATTTAATTGGTAGTGCTGTAAGGATTCCAGGAGTAACTGAAGATTTAAATTCCTCCAAAAACACGTTGCCAAGACGTCCTGCCTCAAATCTGCAAGAATGTTTTTGTTTATTCAGCCTTTAGAATGCTTCATCCACATATTTCTGAGTGGAGCCGATCTGGGGTTTTGCTGAGGGAAAAGGTTTTCTCCAGACCTTGATCAGAGCCAAACCACACATGTTTGTGTGCAGATGGATGTACAGGAGGCAAATTACAGTCTGCTGAAGCAAGGAGGGAGCACTGATGCTGCTCGTTTCAGGTGCAGTGTGAACTTGCCTCCTGAGTGGCTGTATAAAGAGGAGAGCTGGCTTCTTTCTAAGAGGTTCATTCCATGGTTAAAGGGATTGCACTGGAGTGTCCAGTCCAGTAAAAAAGTGAAAACTCAGAAGCCAGCATGGCTTGAGTTGCGTTGAACATGAAGTTCTGTGATTTGTTTTCCAACCTGGACAAGCCCCAGAAGGTGTTCTGTGGAAATTTCAGCAGAATTGTGGCACAGTGTTCCTACCTGGATCACCTCTAGTAGGAACCAAGGAAACAAAGGAGCTTGTAGAACTTGTGGAGATGGACTTGGTGGCGTCCTTGGTGCCACCTCCCTTTCATCCAGGCACTAATGGGGGCCTCAGCATCAGTGGCTGTGATTTGTGCCTCCTGTGCTGCTTTGCTCCTGCACACACAGTTCCTTGGAGTCACCTTTCTTCTCATTTTTTTACCCCTGCTCTTCCCTTTCTACTTCATCCCTTTGTTTTTTTTCACCCTGCCAAGACAGGAGATGGGCAACCCGTGAACAGCAGACCATGAAATCACAACAGAATTTGCAGAATAAGACTTTCCAGCATAAAGTGCCTTTACTTGTTCTGGTTTTGAGCTCTGTCTTGTGGGAAAGACTGCACTTGCATTTGTGTTTTTTCAGTTATTCCTTTTCCTGTCTTTGGAGAGCTGCCTGCTCTTCTCATCATTCCCACACTGCTTTTCTCCCTGTACATTGCACTGCTTCCTCAGTGCTGTGATATCTGTGCACTGTGATGAGGTGGAGTGGGACACTCCATAACAAAAGACAAAGTTGTGTTGGGTTTTCTTGGCCAGGCTTGGTTTCAGGATTGGTGAGAGAAATAAATTTGAAACCAGGATGTGTCTAGGTGGGTCTAAAATTCAGCAGATGCTGAACAGGCAGGAATTTCTGCAGAGATACAAGAAAGCAGTTTATATTTCACGCTTCTTATGAAAATGGCAAAAAGTCCAAATCAACTAAACAAGCTCCCTGAAGCAATTCCCGATATTTATAAAAATCCTAAGACATCAAATTGCAAAATTAAGCACCTGGTTTAGGAAGTGCCAGTCATAACATTTCCTGCCCAATCACAACACCTCTGAATTATTATTCTGTTCTGCAAGAATTCTGGCCCACATCTCATTTACATGTGAAACACTGCAGAGAAGTTCCATATTTCACTTATACGTATGAAAGAAGAGCATTTGTTTTTGCAAATTAAGTGTTCATCTCACACTGGCTGAAGAAGACTACAGATGTAGGGTCCTAGACCTTGCCTGCAGTTTATTGCATGTCTCCTGCTGAAGAGAGTTAGTTCCCTGTCCCAGCTGAGCAGCTTTGCCTTGGTTTGCACAGAGGAACCTTCAGCAAACTCATATTAACCACATTTAAAAGACTTTTTACTGAACTGGGGCCCTGGCAAATGTTGCCCACAGAATCCCTGGATGGCTCAGGCTGGAAGGGGCATCTGGTGCCACCTCCCTGCTCCAGCAAGGCCATCTCAGAGCACAGGGCACAGGAGCGTGTCCAGATTTCCTGGAATATCCTCAGTGAGGAGACCCCACAGCCTGTCTGCTCTCTGCTCAGGGCTGGGCAGAAGTTGTGCCTCCTGTGCAGTGGAACTGCTGGGATCAGTCCCTGCCTGTGGCTCTGGTGCCACTGCTGGGCTCTGGAGCAGAACCTGGCCCTGCTCAGAGCCCTCCCTGCACCCAAGGAAACCCAGGGACACCCAGAGACACCCAGGGACACCCAGGGACACCCAGGGACACCCAGGGATGCCCAGGGCTGAGGTCTCCTGTGAGTACAATATCCCCCCTCCCATCACAGAGCTTCCTCAGAGCAAGCTGTGACACTGGACCAGACCTGGACTATTGACATCCAGGGACATCCTGCGGGCTCCTGAGCTGGCTGCTGACCGTGTTTGACTCTGTGGAGTTTGTCCAAGCTGGAATCCTGATCTCTCATGGCTGGAGCAGATCAGTAACGTTCTGCACTGGTTTGCTGGCGCCTCCTCCGATTTGGAGCCGTGCCCAGCTGTATCAAGTCCCCAGGACTTTTTGTTCAAACTGGCAGGGGTTTTGCCTTTTTTAACCATTAATCACTAAATTGTGCAAAGTGGAGAGTGGGAGACAGGGCATTGTATAGCCCCAGACATAATAAATAGTTTACCAAGGATATTGCGTGAAGTCACATGGAGAATTCTTTAGTTATTTATCTTTACTACGCACCAGCTGAGAGCAGACTGGAGTGCATTTGCTGACAAGATTTGTGTGCCATCAGGAAAACATTTTACAGACCTACCACAATAGTCCAGATATTATGCTAAGAATAATAATGACAGCACTAACAGAGTACCTGAAGAAGTCTTTCTAGCCAGAGGATGCTTTCAGGTGCACAAATGGAAAAGATAACAAATATGCCTCATCAGGAAAAATTTGAAAGCCAATTAAAATATTTTTCCTTTGCAAAGACTGTGATTTGGCAGCAGATTTTATAAATGTTCTTTAACTCAAACAAAACTGTTTTCCATTAAAAAAACCCTTATTCTTTTGCTCTCGAGTTGCGTAAGACAAGCCTGAGACAGACATTTTATTGCTGAAGTCTGTTTAAATTTATCTTATGACTAATTGGGCTTTGATTAAAGTATAATAAAACATTAAGTGTCTGTAGGCTGAGTCCAAAAACTACTTTTCCTTTTTTGCAAAAGATGATTTTTGAGCGTGTATGACTCAATATTTCAGTGCTCTTTAGTCTGAGGAACTCCTGGTACTGTAAGTACTTGCAAATGGCACTTAAAATTTGTGGTTACTCGTAGTGTGCAGCAATTTGTGGTTACTTGCAGAAGAAAGCCTCCACATAATTTACCCTATTGCTGTGCTATCTTTATAAAAGATTACCATGGTTTGATTAGCTTGTAAGAAACAGCAAATCTTTACTCTCAGAGTGGGAGCTGGGAACTCCACGTCTCCAGGACTGTGAAGGATTTGAAATGTCTCTTGCTCTGAGCATCAGCCATAAAATCTCCTGACTAAGCCCCTAACTCAATGTTTATTGCCATTTATAGTCTGCTTGCAGTTGCCATAAGATGAAGGGTATCTATTCTGGTTTCCTACTGTTTTCATAAAGAAAGAAAGGGATGTAAATAATACAAAGAGATATTTATTTCTTCCACTCCTCCTCTGCCCTCACTGAAATAAAACTGAGTGTTCCTAATGGAGGAGCTTGCCTCAAGGTCAGTACAGCATTGGGGATAATGCTTGACCTCTCTTCTAATATTTTTGCATCTTTTATTAACATTGTGGTTTATTTTTCTGACTTTCTCATGGGACTGATGTTGTGCCAGTAGTAAGGCTGTACATGACCTATTCAAATGCAGTTTTCCAGCTCTGCCCACTGCTGGTATCCATCTGCAGTGGGTTTTCAGATGTGCTGCTGTCCAAAGAGCTCAGCCACGCAGAACAAAAATCTCTGCCCCAAAACCTGCAACTGTGAAAGTGTGAATTCATTCCATACATTGAAAGAGCAATTAAAAAACTTAGATGCACAACCAGAATTTTTATTTTTTGCATTCTCTGGAGTTGTTTGGGTTGTTTGTTGGTTTTTTTTTTACCAGAAGGGAAAATGTGCTGAAAGGCCTTCTACACTACTGACTCATACTCTGAACAATAGCACAGAAAATATGGCATGATATAGTTTCATGCCTATGTAACAACAGCTTTTATGGCATTTTGTTGAGTCCACAAGACACATTTGTCCATCTTCCAGCTCTGCAGGCTTCTGATCTTGAAATTCAAGCTGCATTCCCCTCGACATCTTCTTGTCACGATAACTTCCCACCAGCCAAACCGTGTCATGTATTGCATTTATGCAAGCACACATTCTTCAGATTCTGTTTCTGGTTAATCTTTCTCATTCCTTGTCTTGCAGAGGCTGTCTGGAGAGACAGGATTATGGCCTTGGATTTTCAGCATATTGATACGTGATGCAGAACAGAAATCCATTAACTCACGATGCAGAACGGCAGAACATACGGAAACATGCTGCAGAGCAGAACTCATTGTTCCTTAATGGATGTGGCTTTGCAATACTCAGAAGGGGCAGAAATGAGAATAAGTATCCACTTCAAGGAGAAAAAAATATAATGACTCTTAAGATCAGCAGGAATATATGATTTTTACAGATTTTCTTGCCAGAGCACAAGTGCAGCTCTTATTACGTGTTAGAGTTGCACTCACATGTAATTTAGAGGCTAAGGTGAGGTGGTCCAAAGAAGGGGATCACAAGAACTAAATTTGCTTATCTCATCATACACTTCTATAATGCCAAATAACCTTTATTCTGTTGAGTTTCCCAGAGGACCTGTTAAAAGCACAATAATGATCATGCAGAAATTGCAAAATTCATGTTTCAAAGGTGGTTTTCCTGGAAGTGTTTCCTTCCAGGCTGTTCTGTGTGATATTGGGATTTTTCTTGATCTGCAGGATGTTGCTCCTCAAAAATCAGAGATTATTCTGGTCTGTGTAAGGAAGTTTCACTTGCTGGCTCATTGAAGGCAAGGGACATTGCACAGCATTTTAAGTGTATGTGTCCTGCATCCTCAGGATTTTGCAAATGCCAGGATCACAGAATGGGTCAGGCAGGAAAAGGCTTTTGAAAGGCATCTAGTCCAGCCTCCCTGCTGGAGGAGTCTGCCTTCACTGACTGCTGACTTCCACTAATGATGCCCTTACACCTTGTGCCAGCATTTGCAGGAATATTTAACACATGTGAAGGTGGATTCTGCAGCTTTTCATTGAGGGGCACAATTTTTCCTCAGTGTCACAGAGCAGTCAGGAAAATGGGCAGTGGGATGTGCTGAGTGCCACCTTCCTGACTGTCCCCTGCAGTTTGCAGGCCACAAAAAATGTGACATCATCTTACTCCTCATTGCTCAGCATCTGAAATCTCTTGATATGACCAATGCTTTTGTAGGCTTGGTTTACTTGTTAGAGTCATCCCTTGAAGGTGAGGAGTTAGAAGTGTGATGTACTAAAGTATCACTGTGCAAAATTCATGCAATCTCCCTTTTCCCTGGTTTGCAGCCTGATTTAATAATGGAGACAGGGAAGAGTCTGGCCAGTGCAGAGTGTCAGACAAGGCAGGCTGAACTCTCCTGTTGGAGAAGGTGTCTGTGAAAGCAAATTAATTTATGGGGGGCATATCAAAATGCTAAGGAAGGGGAAACAAAGCTGAATCAAGAAAGTGGAGAGAGAAGGAGCAGTCCTGAAAGCAGTGTGTGATTTTGGCCTTGCAAAAGCATGAAAGTTGACAATAGAGAGAAAAATCTGTGTAGGTGTGAAGAGCTGGGTAGCTTTAAATGGCTGAGTTTATAACAGAGAGGTCTTTGAGAGGCAGCAAACACAGAAGGAAAGCAGTGAGCAGAGAAGAGTATAAAGAATGATGGAAAAAGGTGAGAGAACTAGGAAAAGGGAGAAACATGAACACTAAAGAGAGAAATTAAGAGTTAATTAATTCCATTTCAGTGGGTGAAACTGAAATTGATAAGGCAGCACTGAGAGGCACCAGCTGGAAAGCATTGATGAGACAAAAAAATTGGTATAGCCAAGCTGCACACTTGAGGTGTCATTTAAGTATTCTACTGGTTTATCATAGTGCACTATTATCATATTGTTCTAGGAAAAGTTTGAAACTTGGAATTTTTTGCTTGGTATTTCTGAAGATTTTCTTTTGGCACTCAACCTTTGTCACACTCCAATGACAAACGAAACATCTTGCCACGTAAATGCAGACATTTATCACCAAACCCTGCATTTCCCATATTGGAATAAGAGCTAGAATTTGAAGCTGGAGCCCACAGTACTGCTGGTATAAAACATAACAGGGTGTGACCAGAGATTTTTGGCTCTCACTGAATCCATTGGAAGATTTAGTGTTGACGTCAATGGGAGGAGAGTTGGGCCCACGGTAGGAACTACAGTAGTAAAAACAATGCATTTGACTTATTTAGCTGTATCTCTGCTTGCCAGTGGCCCTTTGGGCACTGCATGTAAATGAAGACAAAACAATAAAAGAGATTAAAATGTCTCTGATTCCAGCAGATTTAGAACAAACAGTGACAAACCAAAGTATGCAGTGATGCAAACTGTGTCATCACACTGTTTGTGGCAGAGCATCCCACACTCCCATGAAACCACTGCCTGCTTAGGGGTTTGCTAGCATACAAATCAGCACAAAAAGGTGGATATTGATAAAAGAGAATATTTTTAGGCCTGCAAATCAGCCAGAGTCAGTCAAATTCTTGGCCCCAGCCATGTGCTGCTGAGCAGTGTCAGATGCTCACACATACACAAATTGACATTTACAAGGCACGCTGTGTCTAGTGCCAAGTTAGAAATAAATTGCCTCTTCGTAGGTTCACCAGAGCCTCCTAAGTACACTAGAGCCTCCTAGGATTCATTTATTGTTTGCTACTGGAGGGATTGGACTGCTCCTGGGCAGAGAATGAAAATGCATTCAGGGCAGCGTAAGGGAAACTGCATAAAATGAAGTGCAATAACTGCAAAGCTGCAGCTTCATGGGGTAATGCTGTGGGTGTGCTGCATGTGGAGGATTTGGTTTGACTGTAATTAACAGTGTGGGCTGCATAATTAGCTCCAGGGGAATGCTGCTGGAAACCAACTAAAATAAATACCAGCAGCATTTACCTGGGGAGTGTAGAAGAGGCTTTGCTTGTGAAGAATTCAGCCCTGAAAGGATTTCCCTCAGCTGCACAGAGCTGCTGACTGCTGGTGGGTCTCTCCAAGAACACAAAGTATTTTGGTGCTGAGGAAGGCTGAAGATCCTCATTTTGCTTCTTCACTTGTCCAGGCCCAATGTGATATTAAGTTCTGCGAGTCCACCTGAGGAAAAATCCAGGCACATTTACAGGACAAGAAGGAGGAGAACCTCAGCTGTTTGGATGAGCCATTGGTCAAAAAATCCAAAGTCACCTGGCTGTCTGATACAGCTCATGGTAGCTCAAAAGAAACATAAAATTCACTTGGGCAGTGCTGCCCACCAGTATGGGACACAGCAGCTCTGAGCTTACATCTCAGAGCCAGCAAAGCCTTGTCTAAACGCCTTCCTGAAGCCCTGAGAGCCAGCAAAGCCCACACCTACCAGCCCTTGTCCTCCTCCTTGGACTGTTTTCCCTCCTGGAGAAGGTGCAGGCCCGGGCTCTGCTGATGAGGCCAGCTCTCAATAGCATTGTCTTCCTGCAGATAATTACAGAATGGGTTTGGACAGCTAAGAACGATGATCTCTACCACATAGTGCTGTAACAATTAACAAGGGAGCTGAAGAAGACAAAGCTTTACCACAGACTCCCCTCATGAGGCAAGATGGTGCCTGTGGTGAGAGGTTCTGTTCCCTGACACAGGAACTGAAAACACGGCAAGAGGAAGAAGGACAGAGGCCTTATCTCTAGTCATCTTGCTGAAAAAGAGCTACAGATGCATAATAAAAGAGAAGACATGTATTGTGCTGGCTTCTCTGGTTCTTCAGACCTGGGGCAGGCCTTGAGCTGTGTTGGTGCCAGCAGCAGTTTTCCTTTGGTTGTGATGGTCTCTCCTGACTGAGGGAAGGTTTCTAGGGAGAAATATGATCCTCTGTTGGGTTACTTCATACACATGGGAGAAATCAGACAAGATTTAGGACACCCAAGCCCCTTTGGGTGAGAAGGGTTTCAGCTCTGTGCCTGTTTATTCCGGTTTTGTCAGTGGGTCTAATGTAAGGTTGTCTCACCATGAAAACCTTGCTGTGCTTGCATCTGTAGTTCCCAGCAGCTTCAGTAATGCTTCCAGGAGTGTTTATCCTGATTAAAACTGGCCTATGCAGCTTCAAGCTCTGGGATGAAGTGCTGTGAGCATGACCTTGACTTGGCTTTAGCAGTGCCAGTGCTGCCAGCTGTGGCTGGGGTGGCTGCTCTGGATTTTAAGAAAGCTCAGAGGTCTCCAAACCCTGCTCAATAGTGATAGGTGAATCTCTCAGTCTTTAGAAAATGCTTGTAAATTGTAAAGACAAATGGGAAATAAGAAATTGAATGAGCTACTGTTCTCTCTTATTCATGGCTGTGGGGAAAGAAGTGTTTTGGGAACAGAGGGCAGAGCTGGGAGAGCTCATGCAGGCATGGTAGCCCCTCATCCACACAGTCCTTCAGCTCTGCTTTAAATACTCTGCTTTAAAATATTTGCCATCTTTTGAGGCCAGAATTTTGAATTATCTTCTGGGAAAAAGATGGGAATATCATGAGGGACATGTTCCCCTGCCTTTGCCCTTCCTGTGCCAGAGCTGGATGTTTTATAGGCGGAGTTTGTTCAAAATGCAAAGAAGCTGAGAAATGGTTTGGGAGCACAGTTAGGAAGGATGGGAACAGCCTGGAGATGTGAACACCAAGCCCTGCTTATGGCTGCCTTAGTAACTGCAACCAAATAGCTCCCAGTCCACTTTTATCAGCAAACTTTATGTGTTTAGGGATTGAACTACAATTTGGTGTGAATGTCAGGTGTTGATGAAGAGCAGATCCCAGCTGGGACAGCAAGGACATTTCATCCAGGCTGTGTTGGAGGTGCAGGAGTGGAGCTGTGTGGGAGACTCCTGGCTGAGTTTATTGCTCCAGGCCAGCTCGAGCTGCTGATTCCCTGTAACTTCAGCCCCAGTCATTTGATGTGCTTGGGCATGTGGCTCCAGTGTGCCTTCAGAAACACCTCTCTTAGCATGGTGACCTTAATTCCTCCCCTTCTATTCTCTCGTGTTAAAAATGAGGAGGAAAGAAATCCAGCTTTTATTGG
Organism: Pyrgilauda ruficollis; assembly: GCF_017590135.1. Taxonomy (NCBI): domain Eukaryota; kingdom Metazoa; phylum Chordata; class Aves; order Passeriformes; family Passeridae; genus Pyrgilauda; species Pyrgilauda ruficollis. Next base: position 9,502,098 of record NW_024526600.1, read on the forward strand.
CAGAGTGCCCTGCTTGTGCCACTTGTCCTCGGGGCACTACACCCACGCTGAGCTCCAGTGCTTGGGCGTGGGAAGCCTGAGCACGAATATTTGCCCAGGCATCAGGAGTGCAAGGTCTTGCAAGGATTGTTGGGACATTTGTCCCTTAGTTTGGGTCAGCCTAAGTGTCCTAGGTTAGGAGAGAGGTCTCACTCTTTCTTCATCCTCCACGGAGAGAGGGAGAGATGATGACTTAGGATACTTCCCAGCTTTAGGTGTGCTCTTGCTTTGAATTGTTCTTTGGAAGCATGCACAGCATTTATGGCTTTAGCAGCTGTGACCTGTTCATAAGAGGAGCCCCAGCGTTTCTCCATTTCTGTAAGAATTCACACTGCAGGAGACATTCAGTGCCCTCAGGTGTGACCCTTGGGGTGTCTGTGCAGGGCCAGGAGTTGGACTCAGTGATCCTTGGTGGCCCCTTCCAACTCAGGGTATTCTGTGCTTTTACAATTCCAAATTTCCTGGCTGCAACCAATGGATGCAGTGAGGAGTCACACACTGTTCTGCTGAAAGAAAAGCGTGCAACTTTACAATGCCCTAACAAAGTTAATTCCCCTCAGATGTCCTGCACAAACCACAAGATGTCAGTCTGGCTACATGAAAATTCAAGCACAGTCCTGCCCAGGCTCATGCAGTATTTTAGACTCGAATATCTCTGGTAACACAATCTCTTCGTATACCACTACAATTTGTCCTGCCACATAGCCATAAATCTTCTTTCTCTTTGCAGTGACTCCTTCACATAGGGCAAAATATTTAAGATAAAAAATGATGTCAGGGAATGTAATTTACCTCTTGTTAAAAATAGTTTTTAATACTGAAGTGTCCTTGATCTTTATGTTCTGGCTCTGGTTTTGCTGTGCTAACACTTGCAAGGACACACACTGGCAGGTGGGATTAGTTGTACCCTTACAAACCATTTCCTTGAAGCACTTTGTGCAGAAAGCACTTTAGGTATTAAATAAGTCATGGGTCACTTTTTCTCCATGTTTCCCTATTTGACTGATCCCTGTGCTACAGTTTAAATTTCCACATGCATTCCCACAGACCTTTGCTCTGGAAATTAAATGGAGCAAGTGCAGGGGAGGCAATAAAGATGATCCAAGGGCTGGAGCATCTCTCCAATGAAAATCAGCTGAGACAGAGTTGGGGCTGTTGGTCCTGGAGAAGAGAACTTTCCAGGGAGAGTTCAGAGCCCCTTCCAGGGCCTAAAGGGACTCCAGGAGGGCTGGAGAGGGACTTGAGACAAGGGATGGAGGGACAGGACACACAGAATGGCTCTAAACTTAAAGAGAGTAGGTTTAAGTTGAATTTTGGAAGAAATTTTTCCCTGTGAGGATGGAGAGACCCTGGAAAAGGTTCCCCACAGAAGTTGTGGCTGGCCCTGGATCCCTGGAAGTGTCCAAAGCCAGGCTGGACAGGGCTTGGAGAAACCCTGCCTAGTGGAAGGTGTCCCATGGATGATAGAGGGTTGTAACTGAATTATCTCTAAAGCCCCATCCAACAATTTTTTTTTTAAATTTTTTTTTTTTTTTTTTTGTGTCATTGGTATCTGGGGAACTGCAAGTACTCATTTCAGGGTGCCCAACCTCATCAGCTGTGAGGCTAGATCTCAATTTTGAAATCCTTCTTGCTGATTTCCTCCACGTGACATTTTTCCTGGCCATGTGCCTGTGTAAGATTTGCCTCTGGCCCAACCCCTGCCCCCTAAGAGTTTCCTGGGTCTGTTCCTGAGCACTTTGACTTGACCAGGCACTGGGAGAAGCCTTTGTTCCTTAAGATAAAGCCATTTCCCCTCTGAATCGTGGGGCTGTAGGAGGATGGCTGCAGGCAGGACCTGGCCCATGTGCTGCTAATGAGACAGAAATCTTTCAGAACATGACAATCACATTAATAATTTTCTTGGGATTGTTGATCTTTGCAGGCTTGTTCTTTATTTCAGATCAAATCCTACCAAACTTATTTATATTTCTCTGGTGATAGACGTTAGGGGATATATTCAATTAAACCTCAGTTTTAATCATTATATCATTAAACCTCAGTTTTAAAACCTCAGTTTTAATGGTGTAAATGTAGCTAAATGAATTTAAAACAACCTTTAAAAGGGTCTTATTTCTCAGTGTATTACAAACCTTCTGGGTTAATAAATATCTTTCACTTTGTATCTAACATTCAATTTCAATTGGCAAAGACAGTGGAGTAGTGGGATAAAGCAGAAAGTTAAAAAAAAAAAGCTGGAGAAAGAACAAACACAATCTTGAAAAAGAGGAATCTTTTGGTTATTTTAACATGATAATATTAGTGGAAAAAAAGTCTGCCTGCCACTGAACACTCCTAGTGTTTACAGGGAGGATGCTGCTGCCAATGTCGACGTGAGCCTGCTCGTGGAGAAATCTAAATATCGTCAGGCAGCTGCAGATGGCAGTGCAGGACTGTGCATGGAGAGATGGCAGCTCTCAGGGGTTGGGTCTGGGCCAGTTTTGTAGCTAAACTTACTCATTCTTTGCTACTATGATGAAACCCCACTGTAATTAATGCAGGTCGCTGCTGGTGTTGCTCACTCTTGCGGGGATTGCAGGTGATTTTCCTTCATGGGACAGTTTTCCTTCCAAGCAAGTGTAACAAATGATAACAGCTGAAAAGTGTGATATATTCTAGTAAAGGATGTAAAAAGGAATTACATATTACATATTACATATTTTTCATTGGGGTACCACTGATCCATACATTCATATTTCTATTTTCACTCATTTTCTGGGGGTGTAACAAGCTGCTGCTGTAACTGAGCATGTTGGGAGACTGAAGACAGGGCAGCTATCTGCCCAGGCTTTGGCACACCTTTAGGCTTCCTCCTAAAAACCTTCTGAGATGTGGCTTGGGGCTTCAGAAGATAAATAACTTCTTGTAAGAATGACTGAAAACAAATCTAGGCCTCGATCTTGCAGCCATGTGTTTCAGCAGTCTGACTTCAGACCCTGCGTAGGATCAGTCACGTGCAGAAAGTATTTATGGAACTGATGCCCATGATGGAATATAAAAACCAGAAGGCCCTGCTTCCAAATAGTAACATAAGATGCATAACATTTTTTCTTGCAGAGGATAAATTAATTATAGAACCATAGTAAATTTGGTGTTTAAGAGACCTGGATTTGAATTCCAATTCTTTTACAGAGTTCCTCCTGTGACCTTTGAGCAGGGCAGTGAGGTGTAACAGAAAGCAGGGCTCTTGGAGACAGTCCTGCAGCCTGGAATACTGATTATTTGAAATATGGATTATTTGGAATACTGATTATTTGTTCCTAACAGGACTGGCAGTGGCAGATAAATTCCCAAGGATCCGTGTGCGTGACCTCTGATGTTTTGCCGCTGCAAGCAGGGAGAGGCCTCGTAGCTGCCACCTTTGACCCAAAAGTATAAAAACTGCAGGGAAGAACCCCCCAAACCCTGTGAAAGGTTTTGTGCTCTGTGTGTGTCCCCCTCAGCCAGTGCAGTGACATCTCTGGTGCTCTCCCTTTCCCAAAGTTCTTCCCGTGGCTGTTGGGAAGGCCAGGAAGGCACCAGGCCTAGCCAAGCCTTTGACGGTGCCTCCACCTACAAGAAACCACAATTTGTGGCTGGGACTGGTGCTTGGAGAAGCCTCACTTTTGCTGGACTGGGAGATTTTTGTGAAGTCAGAGCCAGGACCGTGTGGTTTGGAAGAGGCTCTTTGGAGATTAGCAGCAGCTCAGTAGGTTTCCCAACTGCCTCTGACAGCCATGAGCAGGAGGGACAACAGCCTGGGGTTTAGGAGAGTCAGTTTTGTGTCCCTTGATCTTCCACTTTCTCCTCTGTGACCCTGGAGCATGGGACTGGAGCCCAGGTGAAGATCCAAGAGCCAGAGCCTGGGAGGAGAGCAGAGGAAGAAGATAAAAGTTGTCATCAGGCCAGTCTCAGCGCAGGTGTTACGGTGACCTCCGTGGTGTTCCTTGCTGGACATCTGCACGGCTGAATTCCCTAGGGAGAAAAGTTCCTTGTATCCTTAGGGTGGCAATAGGTTAAGCTGTGTGTCTGTTTGGTTATTTTAATCTGAATCAGAAGCCAAGTTGGAGCTACACTCAGCCCTGGGATAGCACTGGAGAATGTACTGTGAGGGGGTCATGGGTGTGCTTTTAAATTCACCCTGATCCTATGTGAGATAGTGGGGAGAGCTGAAATGGTTGGGTAGACATGGTAAAAATTCAAATATTGACACAGGCTACCACATCTGGATGTGAGAAGATCCAAACTTCAAAACTGTGAGGGCAAAGTCCTCTGTTTATCCACAGAGCAGGTCCTGCAGTTGAACAATTCCTGATTCCCTCAGCCATGGGCCATCACTTTGTCCTTTGGGGACCACTGGGGAGCAGTACCTGACCAGGGCTCACCTTTGGTTTTTGGTTTAGTTTTGGGTTCTTTGTGGGTTTTTTTTTTTGTTGTTGTTGTTTAAGAAACAGCTGGTGAAATTGTGGTTGGCAAGATATTGGTGGTCTTTATGTAGGAAGGAGTTTACAGTCAAAATATACAGATGGGATTTGGAAAACAATCTTATATATTAACTATGTAGTACGTGAAAGTAATAGGTGAACTACAAGCAGATTGTCCAAGTGATAGAGCACACCAAGAAAAATATTTGTCAGGACTGATTGCAGAGGCCTTTGATTTTCTTGAACTCTACAAACTCACAATAATTATCAACTGCAGCTGGAAAGAAGCTGTTAATTGGTAAAAAGTGTTCTTCTCTCCCCTCTGCCTGTAATGGTTTGAACTGAACAGTTTTCCAGTTCCACCCATGTCTTGGAAAATTTGGAGTATTCAAAACTACACTTCATTAAACACCTCATGTAATGTCTGTAAAGGCACATTGTAGGTTTGAAAATGCCCTATTCACTTTTCCCAAAACATTTTCCTTTCTTATGTAAGAAACTTGTTTAATTTTTAGTTTGAATTGTCACTGTAAACATGTTTTGAAACTTTGATGGCCATGAACAACTGACCTTCTTCCATCTCATTATGATACTACAGCAACTTTAAAGACCGGACTCTTTCAGCTGTTTTGTTGAAGAAGCTGGGCTGATTTAACAAATTTTAGAAAAGAACTATAAAATACCTGACCTGCTTGCCCTGAGGCTGGTGGATGTGAGCTACATGTGGAGTCTGGCAGCTGAGGCGAGGAAACAGGCAGAACTTGCTGGGAACTTGTATTAAAGTTGTTCTGCTCAGTCATGACCTTCAAAACTGTAATTCAGACAAGAGAACTGTTGGATTAAGAACAGACAGCTCAGACCTTGATGTCTCCACTACCAATGCTGTTCTTACCCTGTATACTGAAATAAAAATAATGAAATGGCTTTGCAGTGGTGATAACTTTATTGAACTTATATCCTTAAGTCACTGTTAAATGAGAGCAAGTGATAATGACTTTCTTTTGGAGTACTCTGAAATATTTATGATGATTAAAATATGATCTGTAGAAATTCACAACATTATAATGCTCAATCTGAGCTCTGTCGTGAAGATTTGGAAAGGTCCTAAATATCAGAGTATTTTATGGCTCTAAGAAGCTTTTAGAGTCACGTGACTCTCTGATGTAAATCAAGACACCTCCACTGGCATGCTTGTATTTTTCCACTGAAAATTTAATTATGTCATCAGCAAAATTCATTGTTGAACTATTGTCTGTGAAATCCAGTAGTGGAACAACAATATATTCCCTCCCACAATCATGCAGCATTTCACAATCTTAATTTCCTTTTTAAAGACTGGAGATATCCTGCTAATAGCATTAAACCATCCTCGGACAATTAAAAGCAACAACAACAACTTCTGCAAGTACATAATTGTGTTAGGGTGGAAAATGATCTGCCACTTATACAACTTAGCTAACACAAATAACCAAATAACAGCTGCTGTCCTCTTTGGCTCAGGTCTTACTGACTTAGTTCTGAGTTCCTTTTGCCCTTTTCCAGTTGCTTCTTTGGATGTTTGTTGTGCCTAATAGTGTGAGCATCCACAGAGGGGCCCAGGCTGCTTTTTGGAATGGTAAATGTTAAAGGTGAAAAGTGGAGTATATAATGCCACATGCTTGAGCTTTGAATTTCCAAGCTGTTCTGAGATATTCTGCGTCTGAATCAGCCTGTGAAATACCTAATTGTTTTTGTTCATAGCTTATTTTTCAGCTGGGAGAACAAGAAATCTAATTTCATCATGACACAGGAACAGTGGATTAAAATTACCCGATGTTAACCAAGCTCACTCTTGCTCCAGACCTTTACCACTTTCTTATTAAATTTTGTGCAGCATTTAAAATAGATATTTTTAGTACCCAGTAAAAAAAAATTGAATCTTCAAGAAAATGTTCCATTTGGAACTTTAAATTCTTGACATGTCTGAGAACCTTTATGAAGAGAAATCAAGTAAAAATGATAAAGAAATCTCAGGGTCACTGCAGGGATGCTGCAGGAACTCACATGGTGGTGTCTCTCTTCCTCCTCATTGTGTCTCTCTCTCCCCCCATCTCTCTCCTCATCACATTTGCTGTTAAATAAAATCCATATTTTTTACTTTGGCCTACGGTTTCATTTGCACCTTAATTTGGGCAGAGGCATCTTTTAATAATCAGATCCTACCGGGTCTTGGCTTGAGACTGCAGCCAATGCAGTTTGGAGTTGATTTAGTGATTTAGCACAGTGAGAGTAGGCTTGTTTTTTCTTTTCCCTTTTTTTTTTTTCTTTCTAATTTTATAGGGTACTTTTTCATATAAATGGCAAGCAAAAATACTCTTGATAAGGAAGCAGGCATGAGACATTCAATCACGCTGACTTTCAGCTTTTTTTGGGGTAAAAAGAAAGACATTTGCTGACATCTTGCATTGCCATGTGACTGCTTTCAGCGCTTTCCATGACTTTTTTCCTGGAGCAGGTTTGTTTATAAGTGATGTATTTCCTAGCCAGGAATTTTAGCTGTGCTCTCTCCATCCCGGTCCAGAGGCACATTGCGAGATTCCGTCAGAGCAGCTCAGGCTCTCCGAGAGCTCCTTGGCTGGAGTGCACTTCGGGCACATATGGAGAAGATATCATCTGCAGAGATTGCACAGGCCCTCAAAATCTCTTTCTTTTTTTCCTTTTTTTTTTTTTTTTTTCACTCGAGGCCTGTTTGAAAACACCCATCATTTTTGTTTTTAAATGTATTTATGGAAATGGTCTAAATCCCCTACACGTCGGTTCAGTTTGCTTCCCGAGGCCGCAGCAGATCATTTACGGGTTAGTTACACTCCTTGAGACTGAAAAACCCGTAAAGAGCCACAGCAAGGCCTGGAAATCTAATTATTACTTGCTTACAGCTTCCAAGGGTGAAACCTTGCTCTCAGGTCCTCACCACAAACTGCTGATTTTTAGCAATAATTTATGTGGGTGTGGGTTTTGGTTTTTTTTTTTTTTTAGTCAAGAACACACTTTGTCTGATCTGGACAATTTTAGCTGGGGGCTGAGGCAGTCAAGTGCTTCTTTTTGTGGGGAATATTTGCAGCAGATCCAAGGACTGGACAAGTAAGACATGAAAGCTGTGGTTTGATGGATTTATTTTTTTTTTTTTTTTGCTCAGCATTTCAGTCACTTCCCGATATTGGAGCTTGGTAGCGTCACTCATGGGCACGGCAGTGGGCACAGTGCATTTTGTGGGACAAAAGCAGCAGTGTGTTTTTCAAGCTGGTGATCATTTCTCTTCACTCAGAGTTCAGCCCCTACCAAGATGAGGTATAGGAAGCTGTCATGCCAGGCATTTAGTAATTTAATAAGCTTTGGGTTATCCTCTGATGCCAGCAGGAAATAAACAAGCAAAGCTTATCCATAACTGGCTCTCAGCAAAGAGTCAACACCAAGTTATAAAGTAAAGGCAGCCTTTGAGCAACCTTAAATTACTTTCACACTTTACCAGCACTTGGAGGACTCCAAGGCAGGCAGTGAGAAGATCTGGGCAGAAAAATGCATCCCCATAATTTATCTCCTAGATATTTGTGAGCACGTGGCTCAGATAGTGTTTTGTTTAGGGAGTCAGCACTGTTTCTGCAAAGACTTCTCCCAGGTTTCATCCAGCATCATTGAATTAAAGGTAAATTAAAGGTAAATTAAAGAGTATTGAATTAATATTGAATTAAAGGGTATCTTGCAGTTTGAATTTAAAATAAGAATCAAGAGAAGTCCTGATTAAAAAAAGAAATTATTTTCTTCCTCCTTATTAAACTTTATTATCCCAGACAGAAAACATTTTTTTTTAATCTATTAGAAGAAAATATCCCCTTGCAAAATAATAATTTGCTAAACATGGTGGATGATGGTGTTAGCACAGATAAGAAGTAGCAGGTTGGATCTCTCTTGTAAGCTGTTTGAAATCACTCAAATAGATTTTTATATTGAGCCAGAGAGAATTTGAGAGATAATGTAAGAAGATTCTTCAACTTGCTATGTATTTTACATCCACTTGGGGAAAACCACTGTAATTCCAGTCCAAAGATGCTGAAAACTCCTCACTCAGCAGCATTACCTGTTCTTTGTATTAAAAGAATTCATGCTCAGTACTGATTTGTCAGTGGAACAAGATGAATAAAGATTTATCAGTGAAATTATTCCCTTGGAAAGAGCCAGAGCTGACTCTGGGCACTACTTAAATATGGCTCTGCCCCTGCTCCATAAAATCCAGTGACTTTTGAATGGTGGCCAGGCTTCTGACATTCTCCATATGGAAGAGTTTCATGGGGATGAAAGAAAAGGGACATCTGTCTTGAAATTGCTTTCCATCCCCCTGCATGCAAATCTAACCACCAGAAAGATTTAATCAAGAGAGAATTAAAACTAAGAAGAAATTGCCCACTCCATAAAATTCAAAACCTCTGATTGCCAACTCTTCAGGAAGTCACAGAATTCCAGAAAAAAAAAAAATAGAAAAAAAAGTAATGGGAGATTTCAGCAAACTAAAAAGGCAAGTAATACATATGCCTTTAATAATGTACAAATACATTTGTATACGTAATATTTATTTTAGTCACTCCACTCAAGTCTATTTTTTTATTGAGAACAGATTGAAAATCATCACTTATTGCCATTAGTTGATGTAATTGTGCAGTGAGATGCTTCCCCAAACGAGCAGAGAAACCACATAAGAAGCTGGCTTTGTGTTGTTAAACACAAATTTTTACTTATTTCTCTTCTATCTCACCACTTTTTCACTGCTGCACTCCAAGTCAAAGGCCAGATCAGAAAAAAAGTTTGTCCCAAAAGCTAAATGGTGATTTTCTTGGTTTTATGTTAGAGTAAACAGTTTTGAGTTTTTGAGGAAAAACCTACAGGAAAATGTAAGTAAGGAGGCATTTTCTACTGCAGGATATGAGTAACTTCTCTTCATACAACTAGGAGTTTTTTATGTGTAAGGTTTTGAGAGGTTTGAATAATTAATAAATGCAATTAGACACTATTATAGAGAATAAATGAAAAAAACAAAAGCAGGATACTGTATCTGATACATGCAGGGGGTCCAGTTTAAGATATTTAATATTTCATATTAATCTTTTGGAGGCATCTCTGAAAATACTGTTTCTGAATTGAAATGAAATTATAGGAGCAGAAATTAATGTTTATATTCACATGTGGACAAACCCAGTTCAAAAAAAGCTCTCTTATGTTAGAGATCACATGAAAACCACAGCTGGATCTTAATGCATCCCAAGAGTTGATTAGGACAATATTTGTTTCTTCACAGAGGCAGTTACTAAAAAAACCCTAAATGGGTGAGCTTTGGAACACGGTGGTTTAGTTATTCAATGTCAGGACTGTCAGCCAGCTGAGCCTCTGGAAGAGGATAGAAAAGACAATGTATTTACTCTCATGTTCAAAGAAAAGAGACTCCTTTGCAAGCCAAGGGTAATTTTACCAATTGTATGATGAATACAAAAGGAAAAAATAATATTCTTTTACATTCAGCAATTTTTTTAACAGGATGGTGTCAGGAAAGGGCTGAGCTGTGCTAAGTCTTGCTGAGAAACCTTCCTGGATCTAGAAGTCATCAGAGGTACACTACAAACATCTGAACAAACTCTGCAAGGTGCCCTCTGGATCTCACAGCTCATATTTGCACTATTTCAGATGTTTTTGGCCCCTGTTTGGGCTGTGTAATGGAGTATAACGTCAGGATTGCATAAACCCCAATGTTTTCCTTGGAATTGGTGAGGATTTCACGAGGCCTATGGATTTGCTTTAAATATACAAATATCTCTTCAGACATGTGGCTGCAGGGGAATTCAGCCCTTAGTGTCTGAGCTCTTCTGCTTTGCAGCCTGTGAGAAATTCCAGTCAGCTGAGGGCGTTTGTTTAAGGGTAGCCCAGCTTGGAATTTGGATCATTCCATAGGGATGCTCAGTAGCTGGCCATATCTGAGCTGTTTCTACTTCTGTTGTGTCCATAACACAACTCCACTCAATTTCAGCGAAAACAATGTGCTCGTGCCAGTCTGCTGAGAAAAAGAGAGAGAAACAGGAAGGAAGGAAAGAAGAAGGAAGGAAGACCAAGACAAAAGGAGAGGAAGAAGAAAGATAAAAAGACAATCCCTCCCCTCACCCACCAAGAAGAACAAGGCCTAACAAAAGTGTTATTCACTGCTGAGCTGTAATACCTTATTTTAGCTTCTGATCCGAAATCCCTTGACGTCAATGAACTTTCTTTGACTTTAATGTGCTCTGGCTCGAGCCTGTCATGAGGATCTCAGACTTGCTGTCTGTGAATTAACATGAATCCATGGATTAGTTTTCCAGAACAAACAAATAGCTCCACAAGGTAATTAGGCTGGCATTTCAACATTAGCTGGTTACAATACCCAGGCTCCTGAGCAGATACGTGGGGTGATGGGTTTGAAGGGTGCAGGATGAAGTCATTTCTCAGCAGTGTGCTTTCTGGGGGGGCTGACAGAATTTAGGTTAATGGGAAACATGCCTGCCCTGCACAGTATTTCCACCAGAATTATTGGAGTCTGAACAAAAACCTTTCCCTATTCTGAAAAATATGTGTAGCTGCAGTAATGTGCTTTTTTTCCCTTTGGTGTGTACACCTTTATAACTGAGAATATCCATGTCATCATCATGTGTACATGCAGCAGCTCATGTTATATAAACAAATTGAAATGTAGCCATATCTACCTTATACATTTACAATAAATACCACTTATTATTCCAGAATAATGATTTCTTCAACTCTGCACACTGAATCCTAAATATTAAAATAAGAATTTTTGCTTTCAACACTTATATCCATATGTTGTTTTTACTTTAAAGGACCATTTTCTGACTCAGCAAAATCAGTAAAATCTTTTTAAGATCCCACTGCCACTCAAGGAGAGGTTTAGTTTTAATATTGTTTATTTTATGGAAACAGTAGTGGATGAATATGTTTGCGTGCATATAAAGAGGATAAAGAATTCTTTTGTTAACCTGCTAGGACTAAATTTATATGGTTGGTGTTCTGTATTATATTTAAATCTGGAACTACCTATTTTAAACCATTTACTGATTTTGTCTGATCAGTGTCCCAAATGTTGCCATTTCAAGTGGCCAGATCATATTATACTGCAATTTCTAAATTGTGCACACTTAAAAATTCTGCCAAAATATGCAACTTAGTACACAGAAATTAATGGTTGAGGAAAAATATATGTAACAGTTAGCATATTACATGTCATTGCTATAGATTTTATGCTCAAATATTTTGGCAGAAGCAGCTAGAGGGAGACCAAAATGACACCTATTGAGTAGGAATGAATTCCAAAGTCTCTGTGTTGTTATTACATGTTATTTAAAGTGAAATAGAGTAGGTTTAGATGGGATATTGGGAAGGAATTGTTGCCTGTGAGGCTGAGCAGGCCCTGGCACAGGTTCCCAGAGAAGCTGTGGCTGCCCCTGGATCCCTGGCAGTGCCCAAAGCCAGGCTGGAGCTTGGAGCATCCTGGGCTAATGGAAGGTGTCCCTGCCCATGGCAGGGGTGGGATGAAATGAACTTTGCTTTGAGGTTGTTCAGAGCCCATTCAAATTGTACCCCTTTAAATTCCATCCCCATTATACCCATGCAGTTTTCATTTAGTCCCATTAAAAGAGAACCAAAACACAGAATATGGTTTTATGCCCGTATTTGGAGGCAAAAAATCTGTATCTAGTTCAGGGGAGAATCAGGATTTGTCCATATGCTAGGCATTGTTAATTCTTTTTCTTTTCTGGTCAGAAAAACCATTCTGGAAAGGCTGGAGGCCACTAAGGCTCTGCCATAAACCACATTCCTCTTTCTATGCATGTATGCATTTGTGGCGTATAATTTTAAAAAATGATTATGTTTTATTCAAACAAGAGCCAATCCATGTAGCAGTGTAACAGGGAGCCATCAGGAAAAAAAAAAAAAAAAAGAAGAAAAAATAAAGAAAAGAAAAGCTATGTTCTGAATTTGAAAGGGAATAAGTGGTTGGTGTGTTTAAAACAAAGACTCATTTTCTCACTGCACGCTCTTGCACGAGCGCCAGTGACCACAATTGAAAACTCCTTGCCTGGGTGATGTAACAATGCTGGTCTGAGCCTGCTGCTCTGATGTTTTCTCCTTATAGAGGTCAATCACAGCTACTCTGCTTCTGTGGCTTTTCTCCAGGGCAGCCTGGCTCCTTGCTGAGCTCTGTGACCCAGTGTCACTGTCATTGTCGTGATGATCTCCTAAAATATTTATGGGCTGGCTCCAGTGCCCTTTGAGACACCCTAAACAGCACCAGGGGCTGGCTGCTGGACCCAGGAGCAGAACTGAATCCTGTCGCTTTTATTACACTTTCTAATATTTTTCTTAATTTGTTTAACCAGAAAAACCCAATTCATGCTCAGGGCTAATAGAGTAACATATGTATTTATACACAAAAATCCCCTGTATATATATATGTGTGTCTGTGTCTGCAGTTATCATTCAAATTTCAATGTTGTGCTGGGTTTGGCTGGGACAGGGTAAATTATTTTTAAATGAGAAATGAGAAGAAGCAAGTGCAGTGTGGTGATGCAAGAAGAGAAGGAGACAGGGAAGCACCTGGCTTGTGCAGGGGACATCTGTTTTTACTGGGTTTTACACAGTAGGGAGGGGAGAGAGGAATAATTTCACAGAAAAAGACAACGAATTGACAGAATTTTATCTGGATATGGAGGAAGGAAGAAAAAAAAAGAGAGAGAAGCCTAAAGCATGAACAATTTCTAAATATGAAGACCTGAATTTTCGAGTAACTAAATAACTGCCATTTTATTGAAACCAGATTTTGTGCTCAGTGTCCCACCTCCCTGGCACCCTGGTGGCCATTTCACCTGCCAGTCTGACACGTGTGACCATGTCATTCCCTTTCCAAAGGGTTTCTGATTCCTTTCCAGATGGTCCAAGCCCCAATGGACCAAAGTGCATTCAGCCATTGTGGCACAGAGCTTTGGTACCAGTGCCACTAGCACATTTAGGTGTTAAAAAACTTATTTGGGGCAAGAACTGTGATCAGAAAAGAAGATGAGGAGGGGTCAGAAGACCATTTCTCTGTGTTTAATTTGGGATCATTTTGCCTAGGACAAATTCAGTGAGTGCCTCTCTGAGGGCATTGCACATGCTTATAATTGGCCTGAATTTAGCCTAATTGGCACCAGGCACTTGGCACCAGCAGTAGACAGCACTTCTGGGAATCTAATTACAGCAGCAGAATGTCAGAGCTCCCAAAACTGGAACAGCACCTTTCAGGGCAATAACATTAATAGCTCCAAAACTCCTGTTTATCCATTTTATTTCTCTGTGGGTACAAGGATGAGTTTATCACTCGTGACAAATATCTGCCCCTTAGGACAGGCCCAAGATGGAGATGGACATGTACAAAAACATCTGGGACTAAGAAATTTCAGGATAATTTCTAAGCCCTGCTAGAAGAAGTGACAGAATTCCCGTGGGGTTTGGTGTATCTGGAATGCTCTCAGGTGGTGCCAGGCTGTTTGTGATGGCCCTGGGAGCTGTCCCTGAAGAGATGCTGCGTGGGACAGACAAGGCTGTGATGTTCTGAGCGGAGAACTTTGGGACAGGAGAAGCTTTGGGATGAAAAACAGCAACCTTATTAATCAGGGAATTTCCCTTCTCTGCAGAGGGCAGCTGGCATGGAACTTTGTCTGAAATATCCTAGAAATGGGCAAGTACTGGTTTCCTGTCCCAGCCCCACAGAATGTCAAACCCCTCTTTCTCTGCTTTTTGCATAATATAAACAATGAAGTGATAGATAATCATTTTTATCCTTTCTCCTCTTGCCTCAGCTTTTCATTTGTGCAGTCACAAAGTCCCTCTGTTTTGACATGAACAGATTGTTTCTTTCTGTGTTCCTGTCTCTTTTGGTCTGCATTAAAAATGTGTCTTCCTGAAAATAGAAGCCTTTGCTTGCACATTGGCCATGCTCTCTGTATTTTGAATTGCTCATCCTTTACCCCTGACTTGGCCTATTGGAGATGCAGTCAACAAATCACACTATTTCCAGTCATTTTTCTTGCAGGGCTAATCTGGGAAAAGTTCTTTCCAAACAGAATGTCTGGGACCTGCTGCTGGATTATTTCCTCTCCCTTTTATCACCTCCATAAGCAAATAATAGCAAGGGTAGGAGCAGAAGGGTCCTGCAGCAAAATTAACTTAAAAATTAGCTGTAGTATTCTCTGCTGAGAGACCAGTTGTAAGAGAGATGCTGTATCCCTCTTCTCTGCAGGATAATTAAAACTGATTAACAAGTGGCTGTTTTTCCTGTTTTCCATAGAGAACCACGTTCAAAATTTGAAATAGATGCTGCTATTCCTCAGCAGTACCTGTTAATTTAGCACAAATTGTCTCACTGAATCTATTTCAGTCACCAGTTCTAAAATCACAAAAAATAATAATTTATGAGAGCACTGACAAGAGTCTGTGTTAGATGGAGTCAAGGAGGATAATAAAGACTGTATCTATGGAAAAAAAAGGGCCATTCTGGGAAAAATTGCCAGACTTGACTCATTCTAAGCACAAAAGGTTGGAAAAGATACGAAAATTCGAGTATGGAAAACAAAGAGAGGAAATGACTTTGCAGGACAGTAGCCAGTGGGTTATTTAGTTCTTTGTAGGGCTGAAATACAAAGCAGCTTTAGTTATGGGACTTGGAGAAGACTGAGGCTTAATTTTCAGACATATCTACCTAAATCCATCAGATGTACTTCAGGCTTTAAACTCCTTTATTTTTAAGCTTTCTGCTTTTTTTTTTCCCCAGATATCTGTAAATCTTGGGGTATTTAATCAAGACATATTATGGCACTGTGAAAAGTTATATTCTGAACAATGTTTTGATGTTTGCTTTCAAGTTCAGTTTGATATGTGTTAATGGGATGGAAAAAAGGCATTTTTGCATATGAAAGACAAGCAGGTACATAGAAAAGTGTGGCTGAGTTTTTGGGGGTTTTTTCCCCCAGTATTTCAAAGCCAGTGACAATATCCTGACTATTAATGGGATGGGGAAAAAAAAGGGAAAGGAAAAAAGGGAAGGGAAGGGAAGGGAAGGGAAGGGAAGGAAAGGAAAGGAAAGGAAAGGAAAGGAAAGGAAAGGAAAGGAAAGGAAAGGAAAGGAAAGGAAAGGAAAGGAAAGGAAAGGAAAGGAAAGGAAAGGTGTAAGAGTGTTCTGGGACACTCGTGTATCTCAAATAGAAATTAAGGGGAGAAAATAAAAGAATATAGTTTGAAGATTAGACCTCTGAAAACAGCCAGGATAGAAACACAGGCCTTGTGAAGGCTGTGACATTTTCTGGCACAGGGCAATGTTTGGTGTTCACCATGGAGATCATTTAACAGGGAGGATTATCTGGTGTCTTCAGCTGGACACCTTGGGGCAGGCGCTCAGGGAGAAGGAACAAAACTGAATCCCAGGTCATGCTCCAGCTGGGAAAGTGCAAAAGAAATCAAGACAGAGCAGTCAGGTCCTTGGCTCGTGGTTTAGTTAGAATATTTTGCTGCTACTGGCAGCTCTGGTGGCTTTTCTCTGCATCCAGCAGTCTCTTAGAGGTGCAAAATTCCTCATGACACCATTTAACATAAATTTAGGCCCAGAGATAAAGCCCCTCTGCTGCCTCCCTGCCACGGGCAGTGGGCAATGATGACTGATAGCATCATGAGGGTGTTTTTCTCACACTCAATATTTGCTTCTCCTATAATTTCAATTCATTCCTTGAGGATTTTACCTTTATTCTCTGTAATTTTTAGTTTATTATGAATTAAAGTGCAAATACCTACCCATCCCTCAGACCCACTGATGTACTTTCCACAACGGGGTCAGAGGACGTGACGTCTTCATTTGTGCAAATCAGTATTTACTGACGCCGCAGATAATTATTAATGAGGTGTTTCCCATGCAAAATACAGAGCAAACCTTTAGTGCTGGAATTGGCAGCTCCCAGTTTTCCAAGTTCCTTGGCCAAGACACAGCTCCTGGGTGTCCCTCAGCTGCCTGCCACAGCCTGAGCTGCAGCACGGATGCATTATCCCAGCTCAGCCCTCAGGCTTAGGCTGGGGATTCACCTCAGGTTAGGATCTGCTTCATCCTTTTTTGGGATTATTGCTTGATTCCCACATTTTCAACTCGTTTTGGTCGCAGTTTTCCCTGAGGTCACCAGCTCTGTGTTGGCTTCTGGCTGTTCTCGTTAATATCACAGGATCTGACACTAGCTTTGTGTTCTGTAGCTGCATGATAATGAAATTAATTCAGTTTATCCAGCATAATAAAGCTTATAAAGTTTTCCTAAAACTTAATGTTATGAGATAAAGCATGGGAAAAACCCCTATATTTTTATACATAATATCTTTTTTACTAATGCAAATAATTGAAATTATTTAAACAAATCTGATAAAGTTCTTCATAAAAGCTCATAATATTTGATCAAACTCTACTGAAAGAATAACATTTATTTTAATATACATTATTCAATGTATATCCATTATACTGAAATAACAACCCTAAAAAAATATGTACATGACACAGAGAAGTACTGTGACAACAACAAATGGGATTGCTAATAGCTGATTAATTGATTTGCTTAGATAATGAAGATATTAATACAAATTTTTGATATATAGGGTTATTCAGAGTTTTTTGCCAAAAGATATCAGGAATTATCAATGCAAAAAATTAACAATTCCAGATGAAAAAGAGAAGTTTCCTAAGAAATTTATTGTTTCTGGTTCACCTCATTGAATTTCTGACTCATTTACTCACCTATTGAAGTTGTTGTTGAAATATTTAAGGTCCTGCATTACCCATGGCTCTCTTAGAGACTGCTTTACTGGATTATTTCCTGAGGGATGTGGCAATCCAAACCAGGCAGATTTTGTGCACAGAAACTCCACATCTCTTAAGTGTGTTGGGTTTTTTTTTTTATTTTCTCCCAAAGCTTTCGGGATGGGCTGGATTTAATGTGCACCAGTCCTAAGTGTCAACTCACCGTGCTTGAGCGAAAAAATAAGGATGTGCTTGGAAAAAGCCAGATGTATGATAGCATTAAATTTAATTATAGGATCTCACAGGTAAATAAAACAGCAATGTGCTCTTTCTTGCTGGATAAATTATATATATATATGGGGGGGTGGTTTGGGGGTTTTTTGGTTGGTTGGTTGGGGTTTTCTAACCTGTCTTTTTTATTCATAAACATGTCAAGTTGTTTTAAGGGATCATGGAGCTGGTGCAATGGTGGGCAGGTTTCTGAGGCACCTTGCAGGCTGCAGGGAAGGGAACATGCAAACCTTCCTGGGAGCAGAGGGTAGAGAGTGATGCAAATCAGAAATCTCCTGATCTTCTACCTGGAAGCAAAACACCTGCAATGGGACAGGAAAAGCTGTGTATCAATCCTTCTAATTTCCATTCCATTTCCCACAGACAATTTGAATTTCCTCTGTTTGAAAAGTTAAATATTCCAGTCTTCTTGGCTATTTTGAGTTTTAAGGCGTCTGGGTTTCTTTGAGGGGTTTGCTATAAAAGCAAGGTCTAAGCACATCCATCACAAGGTTATGGCTGAGTCCCTGGGCCCTTCCCTCACCCCCCTTCCCTAAAGGAGTCATCCAAAGGGAGACCTTTGGAGGTGCAGATGTCCTTTGAGATCCTGGCTCTCACCAGTGCTCTCTGGAATGAAAATCTGCTTTTTGTATCTGAAGGAACCACCTGAAAACTGTCTGCTTGTGTTGCAGTGCTTCCAGCTGGGCCAATGGCCTTGCTCTGACATTTAGTGCCCTTTAAACACAATATTTTAACTTTGATTTCTATGGCACTAGCTGCAGAACCTCTGCAGCTGAAAACCTAAGGAGTTTCCTGGCTGTGAAGATAAACTCAGTGTATGACACACAGCTTGGAAGTGGGAACACTCCAGGGGCAGATCTTGTTTGTTCAGTCTGACTGAAGCCAGTCCCATTGACTTGACAATTTCCCAGCCCTGTGTTACCTTTGCTTTGCAGAAATTTAAGGGGATTTCTGTCTTGGCTGTGAGATGGGGATTTTCAGTGTCATTTTGCAGGTGAGGAACTGAAGCACTGGAAGACCTGTTCAAGTATTTACAAAAATCTACTGCCAGGATAAAACTGAATTTAATTATCCCAGTCCAGTCCCTGAATGAAATTTCCCTGCTATGACTTTGTCTGCTTAAAAAAGAGAGCATTTTGTTGTTGATACATTTTTAACTGAAGATAGATTTATTTTAATAACTGACAGGTTTTGTTTTTTGTGATTTCAATGCTTCATGTCAAATATAAATGATACCTGCACAAATGTACTGTCCAAACACAGCAGACAGACCCAGACAAATATTGTGCTCTCACCTGAGAAGGGCAGAGGGGCAGAATTCCCCCATCCCTGCTGCCCACGGGGCTTTGGGTACAGCACAGGGGGGATTCTGGGCTGGGGCTTGTGCAGCTCTCGCCCAGCAGCTCCCCCAAATCCTTCTCCCCAGGGCTGCTCTGGATCTGTTCATCCCCAGCCTGGGGCTTTCCCCAGCCCAGGTGCAGCATCTTTCACTTACTGGGACATCCTGCCCTGCTGAATGGATGTCTTTGTCCCCATCTTACACACCTCTGCAGATAAAACATGAGCTGACAACCCCTGCTTTATGTGTTCAGCTTTGGGCACTGCTGTCAGCAGCTTGTTTCATTTGGAGGCACAATTACACATGGGTTTTTTTCTCATTTAATGGACTTGCATGACCTTTTAACTGAAATTCCCTTTGAACTGGGATTCCTGTCCTCTCCAGTGCTGCTGTTCAGGTCCCTGCCAAGGAACTGGACTGGGTTTCTTGCTTTTCAGTCCCCTTGGTTTCTGTGTCTGGAACTAATGCTCATGAATTTGTCCAAGCCCTCTTTGAACCTGCTGATAATAATTCAGTTTCCTGAGGCAGTAATTCCCAGAGGTTCACCGTGTGCTGTGTAAAGCAGGTTTTTTAAAATCTATTTAAATATCCTACTAGATTTGTCAGGAGAATTCTAGTTTTTGGATTTGCTTGATAATCTTTGGGTTCATTCCCATTTGTCTCTCCTGAGGTGGATTGGGAATATTTGATCTGATTGTTTAAATCTGAAAGGATCTAAAAGACAATAACTTTTCTTCCTTCCCTCCTGAGTTATGTCTCAAAATATCTGCTGTGCATTTCAGTACCTGATAAACATGGAAAGAAGATATTTAGGATTTTTCTCTTCCAGTGCCATAATTCACCCATGACTTAAACATTATGCTACCAGTAACTCTGGAAATGTTTTTTGTGCTGTTTAGAGCCCTTTTTACATTGTTTTGAGAGCTAAAGATTAGAAAACACAAATTATTGAATCAACTGAGATAGCTACAATGTGAATATCCTGTGTAAATAAAATCTCAGTGTAATTGACACTGTTTTGTCAGCTTCACATTTAGACGTCCAGGACAGCCATTTCAAGAATATATTTAAATTTTTATTCCATTTTCCATGATTACTGAAGCTTAAAGCTCAAATATTTTTAGCATTATCTAGGAAAACAGTTATTTGAAATTAATCACATGCAACAAGTCTTTCAGCAAACAACCAAGACATTTGAGTTTCTTTTTTATTTCCTTATTTATTTATTTGGGTTTTTGTTTGTTGGGGGGGGGGGGTTGCTTTGTTTTGTTTTGGTGTTTTTTGGATTTTGGGGTTTTTTTTCTTTTTTTTTTGTTTGTTTTGCTTTGGGTTTTTGTTTGTTTGGTTGCTTGGTTGGTTTAGTTTGGTTTCATATGGTTTTGGTTTTGTTGGGTTTTTTGGGGTTTTTTTTTGGTCAAACTGGGCCTCAGTTTTGGAAGACAATTAGAAGAATTTGGACTTTCTACCAGCAATCATCTGAATTCACTGACTCTTGCAGGAATTTAAGTAGAAAAACGTAAGCAAGCCAAACATTTTATTTACATAAGCTACATTTCAAAATAGAAGAACTTCATTTTCAGCTGTGCAAGCCACATTCTTCGCTCAGTCTCATGTTTCTTAAAATAATTTGGCCTCTTGCCTCGGAGATTTTGAGGGCAGCTGTGCTGTTTTTGCAAAGCAAACTGTGCAGTGAGTGCCCTGTGCAGTGTCACTCAAACTGATGCTGAGGTTGGATGCTGTGGCTCTTGGAGGGAGGCTGGAGGTGACCTGTTCCAAGGAGCTTGTAGCAGCACAGCCTCAGGAATGAAGCAACCATCCAGGCTCTGAGTGTGGGTGAAATGTGAGGAATTGCTGCTTGGACCCCTTCCAGAAGCCCAGTCAGGGCCACTGGAATTTGTAATTTGTCAGGGCTCTGGATTCTATAAGGGGAACACATCATGTGCAACGTGTGTTCCTTGTGTTTGAAGAGTCTGGGGGGTGCACGAGCATTTTCTGTGGATGAAATCAGTGTGATTTGGTTTCTGAAGAAATAAATTCCCCTGAACTCTTTGCTTTGCTCTTTGTCTTCTGTTAAAGCCAGCAAGCTTAATGTGGGTGAAATAATCTGTTTGATAAATGTGTCAAACTACTGTAAGAGTATGCAAAAAAAAAAAAAAAAAAAAAAAAAAAAAAAAAAAACCAAAAAAAAAACACCCACCAAAACCCTGCAGTGTCTGGGATGTTTGAGGTAATTAAAAGCATTTAGTGGTGGGTAAATCAGATACAGACCCACATTTCTGCACGAGGGAGCTTAATTCCTGCATTTTCACAGGCACTGTTCCAGAATATCCCAGTGAGGCACAAGGCCCTTTACAGAAAGGTTTGACAAGTGTGTCCAGAAAAGTAGTGAAACACTTCCAACACCATGATTTCTACTTTCTTTGCCTCTAGATTTGAAGGGAGAGTATTTGGAGAGTGACAGCAGCAGGGAGTCAGTGGGAAGGTGTGAGGAGCAACTCTCCAGGGAGTTGCTTGGGGCTGTGGTTGTACCTGCTGAGGGGTATTTTCCTTAGAATTTGCTCAGGAATGGGACTTTCTGCTGCAAGGTCTTGGGTTGCTGGCAAAGAACATCACGAGAGGTTGGCTACAAAGAGCCATGAGACAAGGTAGGCTGCAGCCTCAATGCTGCCCCAATTCTGGGTTAATCAGATTTCGTGGTCACAGCAGGCGATGCTGCCGGATGTTGCTAACATGGTAAACGTAAATATCGTGTAGCTGTGTCTAGAATGGTGTTTTTCCACAGAGCAGCAGGAGCTCATGCTGAGCACATGTAGTATTTACAGAAGTTTCCATGATTTATCACCCAAAAGACACAAAGAGCGCACGGAAAGGAAAATCGTGGCTAAGCATCAACCAGTGACAAAAATTACCACCTCTCTGTAGGATAAAGAATAGTAGTAAGGGAAAGCATAAAGATCAAAAGAAACTTATCTATTCTTATAAGTATTTATCCAAATGGCTTCTTTTTGTGCACCTCTCCCATGAAATCATGGTCTTGCCACAGTGAGGACTCGGCAGCAAAGCGAAAGCGACTCCGTAGCTGCTTGAGAAGGAGGAGCTGTTCTGGTGCTCCAGAAAAATTCCTTGACCATATACAAGATCTGATCTATTCCTTGGGAGGTGTGTGCTTTGGTAGTGTATTAAAATATTAATTGAATAGGAATGGAAGGAAAGGAATTCTTCCCATGTCCAGTGGGATCCTGCAGTGGCACAGCTTCGAACCATTCCCACGTTCCTGCCACTGGGTGTCAGGGAGAAGAGCCCAGAAAATCCCTCTTTCACTTCCCCACCTCAGGAACTTGGAGAGTTCTGCCCTTCTGTAGGAGCCTGCTGTAGGATGGCTGCTTGACTCTGCAGCTCTTTGTGTACTCTTTGAACTCATTCAAAACTTCCTACCCACGGAATCTGGTACACTGGGAATCATGCTGCTGATGGCATTATCTTTACTTCCAGTTTCACCTCATGCCAGAGCAAATCACTGGCCAAATGTCCTCATTCCCAGCGAAGAACCAGCAGGTTTTGTCATGCTCTTCCATCTGCACATCTCAGCTTCAACATGACTGTCCCAAAAAATTATTTCCTGCTGGCACTTCTCTGTGTTTCTCTTTTCTCCGTCTCTCCTCCAGCCTGGTGGTGCTTGAGAATATTTGTTCCAGCCCCAAGGTAAAGACAGCAAATTTTTTGAGTGCTAACAAATCAGCCTTCACATTTCTCCTACTGACAGAGAGTTTATATTATCCAATTGTCCTGGGGGTGTTTCATTTCAGTATCAGACAATGTTTACCTGATACATGTAATTACTTTTCCTGCATGTAAAAGCAAGAACTAAATTTAAACACAGGCTGCGTATCCATTTTCTGAAAGCTTTTTTTAATCATCAGCTAATGAAACAACCTGTCACCAGCAAGCTGTGCTGCTGAAATTACACGAAAAGCAAAGCCACAAGTAAGTTTGTTTGTGGGCTTTCACCTAAGTTTGGGGCTGGTGATGATTTGTTGTTTTTTCTGCAGTTTAACCTTGTTTGGTCTAGCTGGAGATGTGGCACTGGTGATGTCAGTATTTGCCAAGAGCTATACTTTTACAGGAAACAGTAATGGACATAATTCAAGGTTTTGACAAGATTTCACACAGCATAGCAGGGCAATCCAGCACAAATTCATCATCATTCCATGCCCATTTTGGGTGATGTGCTCATAAAGGCACACATGTGGCCCATGTGTAGCTGAATGAAACTATTCAGTCGCTGCTTTGCCCGAAATGCTGGAATGCTGTGACAAATGCCTATTAAAATGCTTTGCTGCTAATGTGGATTTAGAGACATTAAAACATCAACACTCTGTGATACAGCATAGCTTGAGGTCACAAGAAATCAGAAATCAGAAACCAGAAAGATTCAAGTATCATAATTTTCACAGTGTTTTTTTGTTCTCTGTGCTGTTGTGTGCCCTCTAAGCATTCTCACTGTCTTTGTTTTGTTTTTTTTTCCTTTCAGGGACTTCCTTGGCAAATGGCCAGCAGATGTGTACCTGTCCAAAAGAAAAAAAAAAGTCTTATAATTCCCTCCCCACTTGGTCTTTACATTGTTTGGTACATGTGAGGTTGGTTTGTTGTTGATAGTTTTGGGAATGCGCGTTTGGAATATTTGTCTTTTGCTTTTCTGTCAGCTGAACTTGAATTATTGAGATCAATGCTCTTCCCTTTTCAGATTGCTGGGTAATATCCTGTAGCTTCTGGTCAGCAGGAGAAATCATTAGAGAGTCACAAGCCTAAAATCTATCACAGAATGGCTTACATTGGAAGGGACCTTAAATTCATCCAGTTCCAACATCCTGTCATGGGCAGGGACACCTTCCCCTATCCCAGGCTGTTTCAAGCCCCATCCAACCTGGCCTGGACATTTCCAGGGATGGAGTGGCCACAGCTTCTCTGGGCAGCCTGTGCCAGGGCTTCCCCACCCTCACAGGGAAGAATTTCCTCCCAATATCCCATTTAATGGTCCTCTCTTCCAGTCTGAAGATGCTGCCCCTTGTCCTGTCCCTCCAAGCTATTTTAAATAGTGTCTCTCCATCTCCCCTTAGGTACTGGAAGCCTTCTCTCTCCAGGCTGAACATTCCCAACTCTCCCAGCCTTTTCTCCATCTCTCTGATCATCCTGGTGCCTCCTCTGGGCTCTCTCTAGCAGCTCCAGCTCCTTCCAGTGCTGGGCCCCATGGCAGAGGGACAGAATCCCTCTTTCCTGCTGCCCATGGGGCTTGGGATCAGCCCAGGGGGGTTCTGGGCTCCCAGAGCTCATGGCTGGGCCAGGTCCACATGACAAATAGCATCCCCTCCCATTCCAAAGTCTTCTTACTTCATTCATTTCCTTTTTTTTTTTTTTTACTCCCTGTATGACAGTGCTATAGGAAAGGGATTGCTGCAAGTGGAACCACATTTTCTTATTTCATAGGGCAAATCCACTGCACTTGCATTAAAACTGAGTTGCTGCAGCTTTGTAAGGATGACCTTGCAACCAGAACATTTTGCTGACAGTGATTTTTTTAGGCAACCAAATTTGCTAAATGTACAAAATGCAGGCCAATCACTCTTCAAGAGTCTTGACCTACTTTCCCCTTGAACCCATTCCAAAATAATAATAATAAAAAATAACCATGGGGAGAGCAGATTACACAGCTCTATAATTTCACTGATGGGAATGTGAATGCCATTAAAGCAAAAGTGCTTCCTGCTGGCAGCCCAAGTCTGTATTTGTGTGGTTGTAACTCCTCAATACTCATTCAGATTTTGGGAGAGAGACAAGGCCAGGGAAGGACACTTATGCTGACTTAAACATGGTCTTTTCTACTCAGTGGGACCTTCTATTGAATTTCTCTTAATTTGTCCATGTAAAAATGCACAGTATGGAATCTAGAGGTTTTGGGTTTTTTAAGAAGAATCCACTTTTCATTTTCATATGGTTTTAGCTAAGTTTGAAGAGCCTTTTTCTCATAAGAGTTTGCAATTCTAATTCATTATTGAGTCATTGCTGCTTAACTTGTATATTTTCATACAGACATCTTCCTGGATATTCTGATTTTTGAAGCTTAAAAAAAAAAGCAGTGACATAATTCTTGTGTATTTCTCCCTTTGTTCCGCCTTTTCCATGCTGAAATAGTTCATTATCTTTGGGGAAGGGGGGAGGGCATGTGCTCTGTGTTTAAAAGCAGACCTGGAGCCTTGTGTTTTTCAAGCCCCATGTGAGATAGAGCCAGGATGACTGTGTCAGTTCTGAAAGTATTTAAGAACCCTGCTTTACTGGCAAAGGTATTAATGAGCTTTAAAAAGGGGCGAGGGAGTTGACAGGAAGAATTAATCCCTCCCAATCCTAAACAAAACTCCAGAAATGCTGCATTTCCTTCCTCCCAGCATCATACAAATTGTACGGTTTCGGTGTTCCACCCTTGCTTTAACCTCCCCCAGCTCCTCAGGAGAGTTATTCTGTAATTTCCAGTAGGGAGATGATTTGTATGAACCAGTTCCTTTTCATGATTGGATTCAGGAAATCAGCATTATAATCTGATGCTGGTTTGCTTTTGTCCTGGAAGTTGTTAAACTGAGTCATCTGGCAAAATCTAATCCCGTTTCTAACCATATACGGACATGTGTGGGACAGAAAATGAGGCTGGGTGGTTTTGTGTTGGTGCGTTCGACAAATTCAACAGCCAGATCCTTTCTAGGATTTTAATTTTGCAAAGCACTCAGGCACTGAAAAGTAATTGCACACGCAGTCTCAGGAGGCTCTGTGTGAGCAAGGAATTGTCCTAGAAGCATGATGATATGAACAGGAGTTCAAAAGGGTTTAAAAAATCATTTATGGGAGGAAGATGCGTGCTGTAGTGTGGTAGTTCTCCCCCTGAATCTGTTTTCCACAGGTTGTGTTCTCCTCCAGATCTTAGCCCCAAAGAATTCTCTACTCAGCACAAATTGTCAGTTTTGCCTTTCATTATCATAAATCCTGGTTATGAATTGAAGAAATGCCTCCTGCCAGCTTCAGAGGGCACTCTGCTCAAAGCAAGCCCACAGGTTGCTGGACCTCTCTTCTCTCTTTCTCTTGTCTGGAGTCACAGAATCACAGAATGGTTTGGGTTGGAAAGGACCTTAAAGCTCATCCAGTCCCACCTTCCACTAACCCAGGCTGCTCAGAGCATCATCCACCCTGGATTTAAACACTTCCAGGGGTGGGGCAGCCACAGCTTCTCTGGGCAACCTGTGCCAGGGTCTCACCATCCTCACAGGGAGGAATTTCCTGCTACCATCTCACCTAAACTTACTCTGTCATTTTTTAAGCCATTCCTCCTTGGAAAAAAAGTCCCTCTTCATCTTTCTTGTAGGCTGATGATATTTGAAAAGTCCTGGCAGTCAGGCAAAGCCCCAGGTGACTGAGAAAAGGAAAATATCTTTTAAAAGGGGGGAAAGGAGGAGACCCCCAGGAACTACTGAGCTGTCAGCCTCAGCTTTGTGCCTGGGAACATCACAGAGATCCTCCTCATAACAGAGCCCTCAATTTAAGCATCTGCCATAGAAAAACTCTGGGTTATGGCTAAATTATGTCGATTGGCAGAGCTCTAACAAAGCCATATAAGCCTCCCCCATCCCTTCCCTTGATGCCTCTGGTTTTAGCTTTTATATTTTTCAGATTCTTTGCTGCTTTACTATGTGGGTCTGGGCTTTGTATTAGGGGATGGTGAGCTCTCTGCACAGAGCAGGGAGACAAAACAATTCCTTCTCTAGCTGGGCACCAAGGACAAATGATCCAAATCTCAGGCCCAAGAGCAGAAACACTGTGGCCTGAAGAGAGAAAAACAAAAAGGATGAGACTTCATGGACTAAAACTGTAATGAGACAATTAACTCCAATATGCAAATGGACCATAATTTATAGAAGTGAGAGACCCCGTGAGCGCTCGTGCATTTTGGGACCATTTTGGTTCATCTTGGGTGCAGCCCTGGCTGGGCTCTTGTGCTGCCCAAGGTGGATCCATGGAGGAGATCATTTTAATAAATCCCTTTATTCTTTAGCTCTGTCCAGCCTCTGTTCTAGCTCAGCCTTCACTAGGCATCACCCTCAGGCTGTCCCTCCTGCAGCCACCCCCTGTCCCCAGCCCCCAGTCCCAGTGAGGCTGCGGGGCTGGCGCCTGCTCCTGGGGTGCAGGGAAGCCAGGGCTGGTTAAATTGTCTGCATCCCAAGCCAAAAGTCTGGAAATTATGACATTCCAAGTGGGAACAAAGTCCCTGTGCCATCCCTGTTTCTTGTACAGCTTGATACAGCTCCGTGATGTTGCTGGCGTGCAGGGAAACCACCCTGCCCAATTCGTAGGTTCTTTATTCCTACCCCAATGAGTCCTGACAGCTTGGGAAGGCATTGAGGCAAAACTAAACTAAGGTTTGGCACAAAAACATCGCTGAGCAGTGGGGTAGGAGTGGATGGGCTGTTATTTTTCATTGTTCCAAGATGCTTAAATGCTATCTGTAGTAGAAAAGTTGTTATGGTAAGCACCACAGTGTTAAATCTCAGATAAATCTTCCAGTTGCTGTGAGCCAAAGCCAAACTATGGATGTCTGGCTGACTCTTTAGATCTAAGGGCCTGTAACTTGTTCTGTGGAGTCACTTTTCAAATAGATGGATATTCTCTATAGGGAAGGGAATGCCTGGTGCTCTGTGGGTATCAGATTGCTGCTGTCTTGATCTCTTAAATCCTTTTTTGACAGACAGGAGTCAGGTGAATTTTTGATCCCATGCTCAGCACTGAAGTTCTCATCCTGCTTTTGGCATTTTGTTCATCTCCCAGCACCATGGAGCAGGATGTGGGCAATGAATGCATAGAAAAGGATGCTCTGGGTTTCAAAAAACCTTTGATTATCTTCTCTACAGTGCTTGGTTTCAGTATTTAAAGCCATGACAAAATTGACATGATCACATATGTCCCCATCTTCTGCAATTAGTTTGGTGTTTTTAAAACTCCACAGTGGCAAACTTGGCAAGGGGCAGGCTGAAAGTGCAACCATGACCCACATTTGGAGAGGAGATGGGAAGTCATGTGCTGATGTGGAATAGCATTTTAAAAACCCCAACTCACTGTGTTTATAAAATCTTGTAAGTGCTTAAATGCTTAGAGCAGGACACACACTTTTTATCATCCTTACAAGGTCCAACTTCCATTTGTCTCTCAGTGACACCAGAAGTGTTCAGTTCATGTAAATAAAAGGTGATCTGGGGGGAATCTTTCCAGTGCTGGCCTGGCATCATCTTTACAACATTTTTCACACTGTAATAGGGTTTGCTGTTCAGATGCACTGAAGGGTACAAGTTGTATTTAAACAATGGCTAAAAAAAACCCCAGAAAACCTCCCTTCCATGAATTACCTATGAGGAGATAACATTTTGTCAGTGATGCTTGTATTTAGATGGCCTATGCCTTTAAGAAAGAAGCTTAATAATTTTCAGCTAGTGGGACAGAATTCTGGAATTTTCTCTTTTACTTAAAGGAAAGAATTCTCACGAGAACAAAAAGAACTCTACCTGTGAGATACAATTCACATATTCTGCCTTCTAAATGTCACTTTCTTCTTGTAATGGATTTGGTAGGAAACTCTGCCCTTTCCTTTGAGTGACTCATGATGTAATGTCCTCACAGATTGGAGACACGATTTGAGCAATGGCATGAAGTGAGTTTTTGCCTATTCTGTCACGTTTATCCTGGTGGAAACCTAACACTGCATCACTTGTGTTAATATTAGTGTGTTTAGGTCATTAGTGCAGAAAATCTTGCTGAAATTCATGTGTGGATGCACTTTTCCTTCACGTTAACAATGTGCTTTTTCATGTCAAAACTTTGAATTCTTACACCTGTAAATGTCATTGCTTAAAACTGAGCACGAGAAGCACTTTATTAATGCCTCATTTGTATCTGTCAGAGATGTCCAAATGACATACAAGTGCACATTTATTTTAATACAAAAAAGCTCTTACCTGGCTGATCTGGAATTCAATATTCATAATATTTGCAGAATTGGACAAGATTCCTAATAAGCTTGGTGAATAAAGGAGCTCTGCCATTGGACAGAAGTATGAATGTCCCATTTGTTTCTGCTTTGCATACTCTGTTTTTTCTTTTAAGCCATAAAGAGACCATTTCAGTGGTATTTTATTTCAGAGGAGTGTTTCATATTTTGGGTTTCTGGTGCCCTGCCAGTATCAGAGGAGAAGGATGAAGTCACAGGCCTGATGCCTGCAGAAATGACAGCCTGCTCAGATGTGAAGTCATCATTTTCACGTGTGGGTTCTGTTTGCTCATGCCAAGGGTATGGGACATGTTGAGGAGGTATGGCCAGGAGGGTTGGGAACAGCTACCTCTGGCTCAGTTATGGGACAATTTCCCTTAATAACTGTGAGATTCTGAAAGAGTTAATGGCTCAAACATTGTTAACATCACTTGAGGACTGGGCACATTGTAGAAAACTGTGGAAAGAAGCAACATAAATGATCAAAGATCCCCAAAACCTCCTCAGAGCTTTTCCTGAGGCCTTCCACCAGGGTAAAATCTCCCCCCCAGGGAGATACCTGGTAAAAAATCCTGTGGATTCCTGAATATCCATTGAATTCTATTTTTTTTTGGGACAGCCCTGCCACTGCCTCAAGGGAGAGTCATTACCCTGTAAGGTTAAAAGTGGATCTATGGCAATCCCAACCCCAAAGACTTCAAAGGAGCAGACTTCAAACAAAATTTAGAGCTGTTTCAATTGACATTCTCGTGGGGTTTGTTGGCTTTTTTTTTGTTTTCTATTGTAGCAATACCCAAAGAGGGAACTTTATCTTTCCTGTAATCTTTATCAAAGTGAAATTTCAGAATTCATTGGCACAATCCAGTTCCAAACGTCTGATGCCACTTGAGAGGCTCTGGGGACCCACCTGGCTCCAGCTGCCAGGTCAAAAGGGTCTCCTGGAGGTCTTGTCTCACATCTGCCCCCCTCTTGGTAATGTCTGAGATCCTCTGGATGTCTCAAATGACACCCAGTGCCTCTGTCAGGGGCGCTGAGCTGAGCTAATTGTATCTGTTAATGGACACAAACCTCAATTAACATCTTCCCTAAAAACACATGGAGTAATTGGAGTTTGGATTTGAGCTTGTGCAATTAAGTCATCTCAAAAATAAATACAGTGGTTTTTTCCTTAATGCTTTTAGTTGCTGATTTTTTAGAATGTGTAATTCAAAATTTCTTCATTCATAGATTTATCTTTTTTTACCTATTTATCTTTTCAGATTTGCCACAAACCAGGTGTTATTTATATGACTTATTTACAGTAATGCATAAACAGCCAAAATTTTGAATGGCTCATTCGAGAACATTTAATTATGGCCTTGTCAAATATTTACTTGGAATATCTGTACATAACTGCACGTAAACAGCTGTTCTTTTCAAAGCAAAAATAATATTTTTTCTGCATAAAATACATTTTTTTTAAAAGGTTCAAAGTGACAGAAGCCAAAGGGATGATACCAAAATACTTTTACTTACAGAGTCATCCAGTGGAAGCACTGACAGGAGGAGGACATTTATGAGGCTTAAATTCACTACCTTTCCTGCATTAATGATTGAAGTGAATGTTTGACATGCTGTTAATTGTTCTGCTGTGGGGAGGACAGCTTTGAACTTCTTCCTTAAAAGAATTGCTCTTAAGAAGTGTTAAACGGTTGCTGTGTGGATGCAAGCATTTCTTGGGAATTACTTGGTAGAATGGATGGCTGGATTTCTCAATGGGTGTGTAACTGAAAGGAGAATTTGCATAAATAATCAGCTTCAATTTCTTCCTATGAAAACATTAATATGAATAATGTTATAAAATATCTTCATGTTTAAAATCAGCCAGGGGAGATATTCTGTGAGTTTGAAATCAACATGTTGAGGCATTAATAGTGACTAAAATCAACTCACACTTTCACTTCATTCCAGATTCCTGTTTTCAAAGCTGGTGCAGTTGAACCAGTATAATGAGAAAAAGTAATAATCTTTTGAAGAACACATTTCTCCTACAGCAGCAATGCAAATTTTGCCAAAAGCAAAAAAAAATTTGCCTGAAATAATGTGACTCAGACTTGTTGAATTCCTTTATTTGGGAAGCAAACACTGAATGTATTTTTGGTGAAGTCAAAATGCATAAATTTTTATTTGCCTAAACTTGAGATAAAGCAAGCAGGAAATATTTCCTACAAAATACAAGATTTGATCTGAAAATATTTTCCCTCAATTTCTAGCCTCAGGACACCTTCACATCTTTCACCAATAAATTTTTTTTTTTCATATGAATACTATCTTTTTTGGTGGGGGGTGTTAAAATTCTGGCAACAAGTACAGACCACTCCTTAACTGGTTGTCTGAAGTGCCTACCTTGTTACCTTGGAAGATAGAAAAAAGGAGATTCTAAAGCCTTACCTTCTGTCTTTTCAAAAGTCAAATACTTCTTACAAGTCATTTCTCTTAACTTGGCAAGCCTTTTGAGCACTGCTTGTTTCTTTGCTTGGCTCTATTTTTGGGTTGAATCACCAGCAAAGGTATCAGAAAAAGCAGGTTTAATATAAATGTGAATGCATGACAAAGTTTCTTGGCAAGGTTCACTCCACCACTTACAATGTAGTTAAGGCACAGAGGGAAAAGGGAGCTAAAATCTAAAATCAATCCATCCAAATGCAAAATCATCCCCAAAATTATCTGTGTGGAGGCTGTTAGGGGAAAGGAGTGGGGATAGGAAAGGGAAAAGATGAAAAGGAAACAGGAAGATGCTCCAGTTCAGTCACAAGATTCAGAATGAATCCCTTGCCAAACTGACAAACTGCACTGGACTTGAAAAATGGTTTGGGCTTAAAGGGTTATCATCACTTAATTGACAGCTTAAGTTAATTTAACAAAAAATCATATAGATTTTATCATAAGCACAACAGTCACTTACAGGCCTGGCTTGCTAAAAATCTAAAGTTCTTAAGCTTCTGAGAGAGCAGCACCAGCTTTGCTTGAAGGCACCTCTGCTGCCCTGCCTGTGCCCTGCAAGGGCTCTGTCTTTGTGCAGGGTGCTCTCCAAAACTGGGGGCTGGAAGGCCAAATTCCCTGCCAAAGGAAAGCTGCACTTTTCCATGGATTTCTACCTCATCTTCAAGTGTGGCCTTATGAGTCACCACCATTGGAGAAACAAAGCAGCACTGAGAGCTTGGTGAAAAAATATCAGGGGCATCAATTGCTGTCTAATTTGGTGGTGCTCAGACCTGCTGGAGGGAGGCTGCAGTGTGTGCAACACCCCTGCCTTTGTGTATGGCATTCACACTGGAAATATACCATAGACTTGGAGTTATGAGGAATTGGAATGTGATCCCAAACTGTATCCAAGTATTTCCCCGTGCAGCCAACCCGGCTTGGACAAGGAAATTGTAAAGAAATGAGTCCCAGAGTGGATTCAGCCAGTAGCTGTGCTCTCACTGGGCTGCACTGATGGTGTGAGGTGTGATATTGGGATATTACCAGCTCCACTTTACTTTGTGCTCTGAAAAGAAACAACTTCCTTCTGCTGCTTTTTGGTTTGTTTGGTTTTTTTGTTCTGGGTAGATCAGAAGAAAATGAAGCAATGGGTGCTAAAAGCAACATTTTGTATTGGACAAGCATGCACAGCAATTGAAGCCTTTCCAAACAGTGAAATGGGCATAAAGGAGCAATCTTCTCCACCCAGCCTCTTTAACAGCAGTGTGTTGTGTCCCTTATACCCCCTTTCTTCTCATCCCTTTTTTGAAGTTCTGCCACTCCATGGTACAGATAGGATTGTTCTTGCCTTGTCCTCCTTTTCAGTCCTTCATTTACATCTTGACTCCCTTTTCTTCCTCTGTTCTTGATCTCCCCACCATTTCTTTTTACTCATTCATGGAGTGTCTCACCCTCAGCTTCTGCCTGTGCCCTCATCCAGACCTGCCTTCAAATGTTCCTTTTCCCTCTGGTAAGGGCACAGAAAACCCCCAGGAACTGATTTGTCTGTTCCTTTTTCCAACAGAATCCAGTTTTTGGCTGTCCCCAGCCCTTTTCAAGTTTCCAGGGGGTGGTTTTGTGTCACACTCTTAGGCAGAATCACAAAATCACTGAATTGTGTGGGCTGGAAAACATCTCTGGAGATCTTTTAGTCCAAACTCCTTGCCAAGGCAGGGTCACCTACAGCATTTTGAGAAATGAAATTTCACCCAATATTGCTTTAAAATGCCATTTTTTCACTGCCAAGCAAATGGGGTTTGAATTCCAAAGCAGATCTTCCAGGACCTGACCTTTCCTCAACATTCTGAGGAGCAGCCATAACAACGTGGGGAAGTTACCCAGTTTGGACCAGAGCTCCTCATGGGCTTCAAAAAAAGGGATCTGGAAGAAGCACTGCCCATTTAACATGAGGCCCACAGTATTTCCTCAGTTAAAAAATGAAAAGTATTTTGGCTATGCATCTGAATGAAGGTGGGAGGAAGATTGTGTTTCAAGAGCAGGGGTTTGTTTTTATTTCTTTATTTCTCTGCCTGTGTTATAGCTATTAAACCCTGATAAACTGATCTCATTTGCACTGATTTAGGTTCTTAGCTTAACCAGTTAAACAGATTTGATTTTGGCAGCAGCCATTATAATTCCCAGAAAGAAGGATCTGAAGCAAAGCCCTATGTGTAATAATTTCAACTGTTTAAGAAAATACAATCTCCTTTCTAATCTTTAAACCAGATTCTTTGTGCTTTTTTTTTTTTTAATACAACTGAAGTTGCCTTGCTTTAAAAAAAGGAGTAAATTACCTTTTCCACCTTGAAACAGAAACAGCATGGAGAAAAGTGGGTCTATTTTAGGCAAGCAAAGCCAAATTTCTATGCATGTACTTAATCTCTTTGCTAAATGTGCAAAATTAAGAAAGTGGAAGCCTCTCTTCAGCTCCAGGTCCATTTCCACCTCTGTCTCACATTTCCACATTCCTTAAAGGAAATTTTTTCTTCCTATTGTTGGCGAATTCCAGCTCTGTGCAGAAGGCTCACCTAAGGCTTGTCATGCTGCCTAAATTCTGCTGAAATCCACATTGTGGACAGGGAATTTTTCAATAGATCTTTTGTTTGCACAGTGAATTTTGCCTCGAGTTGATATTTTCTGCCTGAGTCTGAGTATTGATCAAAGTGTTTAATGGGCTGAAACCTTGTGTTCCAATTGCAGTCTGCTACAGCCAAGTACATAAAAATGCAAATCATATTTTTATAGCATTTGCAGTATTTTGGCCTATTTTTCCTGCAAAGTACTGAGAATTGAGAGGGGAAAAAAAAGGAAAATATTGCTGCTGTTTCAACTCCAGTCCATGTAGATTTTAAAAAATGTGCAATTATGAGGATTTGTGTGATAAACCCATGATGGCTTTTTTGAACAGTTAAGATGGTCTCACATATGAAAAAGTTTTTTTAATTTAAATACCACCTTGTTTCTTGTGTAATTTAAGGTTAATTCTTCTGGTATACATGACACCTTTCTGACTTTGACAGATGCTGTAATTAAGTGTTACACTAATGAGGCTGCTCACACCAGATTTCATCAAGAGTATACCAAACTTTCAGGCTTAAAGCTTAATGAGGCATCCCATTTTCAACATCTATATGTTGATTATCAATTACGTCCCTTGCAAGTCAGCTGCTTGTGACAAGCCATGTTCATGAAGTGCTTTAAGACATTTTTATGGGATGTTCATCTGTTCTACTTCAACCTCACTGTCTTGCACAGAAAACTTATGTGAACTCATTTTTAATGAGTTTATAATGAAAAATACATGTACATATAGTAGAGGCCACTACTTGGCTCATTTAGCAGTCAGGATTTTTTGTTCTGGGCTGTGGAGTCACTGTTCTTTATTTATTGTTATGGCCTCTGGTATTTTTGCTGCTCCAGCCTATTTTTTATTTTTATTATATTTAAGTCTCCAGTGCACCAGAATACAAACTCTGCAAATTCATCAGGTTCTAGTGGATGGCCAAGGTTGATTAATGGCATGTGTTAGTTTTGGAGGGGTTTGGGATGCAGATATAGTGCAGACTGTGGTGCTTTGTGGAATTTATTTTGAAGTGCAGCCTGCCTGTGTTCTCCACACATTGTTTGATGGTTGTCATTGATTATTCACATCTATTGCAGCTGTCACAGTTTTCCTTTTGTTTCCCATTTTGTAGTGCTACAGAAGAAAAATGCACTTGAACAAAAAGCTCATTCTGTCCTTTATGTGCTTTTGAAATATAAAGCTAATTGGCTGTGTTTGTTGTCAGTACACTTGAAGTTGGACAAGTTAATTCATTAATCTTATTCTATAGGCTTCAGCTAGTAAGGGCAAATTCTGCAACCCTCATTTCCTTAGAGATGTTTATTTATTGTTGTGGAGATATTGGTGCAGCTTAAGGAAAGAGATTTTCCAGAGATCTTAAATCCTTCAGCTCTTATTGACAGCAGTGGCACTATGGAGAGCTTATCAAAATTAACTTTTGTGTGTTGGGTACAGGAACCCAATTCCAGACTTATTTTTAAAACTCAGAGTCCGTGATATTGATCCTTTGGGATAATTATTATTGGAGGATAGAGATAAGAGACTTTGTCAAATAACAAACTTTTTACATCCAGTAAAGGGGTTTATGACTGCTGTCATTTTTTCCATAAGTCTGGTTTTCACCTTATATAAATTAATTAAAAAGAACTTTTCTGGAGTAAGATCAAGCACAGATTTTGTCTAATGAATGTATTAAAGTCATAGAGTTTATTACTAATTTGCAGAAGAAAACAAAAAGAGAATTTTGATGATTTGGGATATTCTTGCAACATCTTCTGGGAGATATTTTTGTCCAAGGGGGAGGCACCTGAGTTTCCCACCTTAATTTAATGTATAATTAATTGTCCAAGGCCTTGTGTTTCTGTATCAATCTGAAGATGATCTGTTCATGCACAGACACCTTCTGGTCTTGCATCCCAGGATTCTTTTTGTCCAAAGAACATGACACAAAAAATGCATCATGAACAGATTATTTTTCCCCCTTCCTTAATTTATTCTCTGCATTCCTAGCCTGTTCCTTGAATAACATATTAAGATCTTTCTGACACAGCCTGTTGCTCCCATGATCCCATTTTGTTTTTGGACCTCAGCACTACTGAAGTTCCAGCACAGTCATCACAAGTAACATCAGCAGCATGTGGTAAGTATTGTTCTAAATTCAAGCAAAATTGCATTTTTAAGATATTTCCTTTAAGCATTTTAGGTATTTCTATTTTACAAACAAAAAAAGTGATGGATTATATTAGAATTGGACGTGAAATGTCCTCCTCATGGAGTTTGGCTTTATGGTTTCTTAATATAAATCCATCATTTTGAAAAGAATGATGAATGGTAGAGGCCATACTTGCTGATCTACCAGAGATTCTTTAACAACTTTGGCTTCAGTTACAATTTGTGATATTAAACTTTAATGGGTTTTTAGATTCAAAGGGATATTGGAAAAGAAGGAATTATTTGTACTGGAAGAACTTTACCCCTGGTTTCTGGGAAACATCCCCTCACCATTGTACTCCAGCCCTGGATAAACCAATTTTTCTTTTCTTTCTTATTTTGTGAGCCACCTCCCACACTTTAATGTTTGCCTATGCTTTTCTACAATGTGGGTGTTATAAAAACCTATAAGCTTCATCTGGCTTAGAGGCTTAAATGTTCACGTTAAGGGTGAACATTTTTGAGGGAAGTATTTCTTAGATGCCAACATTCAAATGTGGGCAGGGATGTCAGGAATTTATCATTTTCTACAGAATGCTCAGCCTTTTAGCTGGTTATTGACTTGAACACACGGACCAGAACATATTCCACTTGATTGGAATATGCAAATACTTGGAAAATCTGGTTGCAATATTTTGATTTTGTATGACTTGTCTGACAAACACTGGAGGCCCTTGATTTTCGGGAAAAAAAAAAAAAAAAGAAAAAAGACCTTTCTTAAAGGAGGGACATGCAAAGTCCCTTATCAGCAATTATCAGAATTCATTTATTTATTAATAATTCATTAAAAATTTTGTGTATTATTTCAAACTATTGATTGTAAGTGCCAATGAGCACTGTGGCATTTATGAAAATATTTATTGCCACAAAGAAAAATTATGTATTTTGCAGCTGCTCTTAAAAATGGATCCAAATCTCCTTTTACCTTCAACATAAAAACCACATTTTCTCTCAGTGTAAGAAGTGTTTGTGTTCAAGGTAAAACACAAAGAACATCCCCAGTGTGCCTGCAGTATAAAATCAGCAAAATATCTCTGGAGAAAGAACCTAAATGATTTGATTTTTGGTTTGCTCAGTTGAAAATCATGCAGTCTGAAAAATTGGCTGCATTGACTAAGACTGGGACTGCATTTATGTTTGTCTGTGTCTATGAACATGGGAATGAAGAAAGGCCAGTGTTTATTGCCACATTTTCACTGAATGCTGGATTTTTAAGATGTTAGAAGATGTCAATGTTTAGCTAAGATCCCAAAGATTAGCAGGGAGAAATGGGGGTTATATTTTTCATGTTTCTGCACAGAGTATTTGGAGTCAATTGCCAGTGGCCTGGCCTCATCCCTTTGGGATTTTTTGATTTATTTCCAAACCCACTGCACAGCCTCTCAGTCTCTGAACGATGCCAGGCCCCAGACAGTTTAAACTCCTCCTTCTGAGCAGCAAAGTTGGTATTGGATAAAAACATTTTGCAGTGTGCACAAAAGCACCTCCTAAGTCCTAAAAGGCAGGAGATATTTTGATAACCAAAGTGAGGAAAATGAAGAAAGCTTTAAATAAACCAGGAATTGCTGGAAACCCTCAGTGTGTGTCAATTCTAAAGCCCATTATACCTTACAGAAATGACAGCACACATTGGAATTGCTCTCTGTAAACTCAGGACTCTTGTTTATCCTTTAAATTCAACTGATGTGACCAAAGAAGGACTGGTGTTGGTGTTTCAGATTTTTTGGGACTGAATTATCTTTTGGCAGCACTGAGATTTATTAGGACTCCTGGGTCTCATTTACTTGAGGACTTGCTTAGCACATACCTTTGTTCTTTTCTTTCCCTCTGTGCTTCTTATTAAGCTGTCAACAATTATCTCCAGGAGATAGATGAAGGCCAGGACTTTTTTTCCTTTCCAACATAATATTTCAGGGGAAAATAAAACTATATCTCTGTTTATTATTCCCTTTTGTTTTCCTACAATCAACATGAATAACCCCTGCAATTTCAGAAAGGAAAAGTGGGAGAAGTTGGAAAAGTCATGTTGTGACTCAGTAACAAAATTATTGGGGTTTAAATTAATGCACAGGCATCCATAGGCTGGGGCTGGTTGGGAAATGCCAGTGAAGGAGGGGTTTGGATGAAATGGGGATATTTCTTGGCCAATTAATCAGGAAAATCAGTTGATGTATAGTTTTAAGCTGGTATTGAAAAAGGTAGACTGCTGAGATATGGAGAGGTGTGGTAAAGATCAGAAAATCAATTTTAAAAGAGACCAAATAAAGAAAAGAACATGAAGTACAGAGAGTGCGTTTGTACAACATTAAGTGAGGACGTACATCAAAATAATATTCTATAAATCAGTTATTTATCTTTCTATTTCTCCCTCTCTAAACTGAGTGGTGTCAAGTGCATCAGAATATCAGTTGAATTCTCTTTTCAAAGCCATGTTCAAGTACATCTCTTTCCACTGCAGTGTCACACACGGCACTTTAAAAAGGATGTAGCACACACAGGGGACAGCACAAAGGAGTGTATAAGGAAGTAAGTGATTCTGCATGACCTTTAATGACATAAATTCGGCAGGCTCTGCACGTAGGGGGTGCCTTTACTCCAGGGATTCCTCTCCTGACACAAACAGTGCAATTCTGAGCAGCTGAGTCACTGAGGAAACGGGGCAGGTTTTGAGAACAGATCCCTGGTCATTGACGTAGATGTGAGAATAGAAACATTTGTGTTTTATGGGAAGAGAACATCCTAAGGAGAGGGGTGGGAAGGAAATCCAGCCCAACCAGGAGCGCACAGCACGTTCATGTCTGGCCTGGCTGGCCCAGGAGCTCAGGGCATGACAGATATTTTAATTATAACCCAAGCAGGCCATTCAGCCTGGGTTCTGTTACCTGGTAATGGTACATTCTGGTTAATGGGACATTCTGACACATTCTCTCTCATTCCAGCGGGAAAATTAAGTCACTGGGAAGCAAAGGCACACACCCACAGCCTGCCTGTGAAAAATCTGTGAGACTGCACTTCTACCAGCTGAGGGCTTCAGAGTTCCCTGAAGGCATAAAGAGATTTTTTGGGGAGCAGATAGCAATACCCACAGCAGTGAATGGAATAACCAGCATGATTTTAAAATACTAATCTTGATCCTTACAAATACTTATTCCCCTTTCTCTATATATCTGCAGCAAAAGGTAAAAAACAGCAAAAGTCTTTTGACAAAGTCACTGGGAGTATTCAACAGCTCAGAGTTTTTGCCCCTGTTCTGAATTTGAACACAAGCATTAAGCTCAGATTTTTGGAGGAGGCAATTGGAAATCGTTGCATTTCTTTGCCCACTCCTGGTCAGTCCTTTCCAAAAGCAGCACATTCCCAGTGGCAGGATGTGTAGGAACAATGTTCAGCTTCCCCAGCTGAAAACTGCCTGAGGGTTTTGTGCCAGCCCTTGCAGCAGCAGCAGCAGCAGTGTTTGTGTGCTGAATTGCCACTGGATGAAAGATAGAGAAGAAAAAGTTTAGACTGGCAAAATCCTGCCTTCAATATGCAAGTTAAGATAAAATATGTTTTTTTACAAGAACAGTTAGGCAAAGAATAAGAGAGGAATCAGATACTCTGGATTGATTTGTTTAATTACTTCAGACAATGGGCCTCCTTTGTGTTTTTCTGTTTTCCAGTGGCCCAATTCTAAAGCTTTTAAAACAATTGGAGAACTTTCAGGGATTTTATTTTTTCATATAATAGTGGGAAAAATGACCAAAATGTCTCAGTGTTTCTATAGAATGGGATGCAGGCTGAGACTATTGAAAACACTTTTCAAAAGAAAACTTCTTCCCTTCTTTTTTCTTTTGCTTTCTTTCATCTTTTGCAGAAATATTTTTTAATTCTCACCCCTATTCTCTATTGTGCAGAATCTAATTTTTGGGTTAAGTC
The DNA here is from genome assembly GCF_017590135.1 of Pyrgilauda ruficollis. Lineage (NCBI taxonomy): Eukaryota > Metazoa > Chordata > Aves > Passeriformes > Passeridae > Pyrgilauda > Pyrgilauda ruficollis. Next base: position 9,542,346 of record NW_024526600.1, read on the forward strand.
TCACAAAAACAGCTATCTATCCCTGACACTTCTGCCCAAGTTTGTACAAGGCAAATTTTTTCCCTTTTAACTGCTCCAAAATACAACTCAGGTGCTAAATGAAGGAGCCAGGGATGCAGTCCCAGTCTGTTTTTGAGGACATTCATGTGGAACACACATGGAAAATGGAGATTGCAATTGTGTTTCCTTGGGGCTGGTTGTTTTCAGAGGGTTTCAAATCTTCTGTCTCTTTGCAGATGGGCTGTACCCTTTCCATCAAGCAGGTGGGCAGTGCCCCTCTTTCCCTGCATGGAAATATTCCTGGCCCTGCAGCTCCAGGAGAGGATCTGGAAGCCCTGTCTGCCAAATTTTTGCATTCAGGGATAGCAAGGTATTAAAAAAAGAAGGACCTTTTTAGGCAGCAGAACTGGATTGAATTAAAGCAATTAAGCTACTGCAGAACGCAGGCAGTGATGCTGATGCACACATGTCAAATGATTCATTGACTTCTTGCTGTGACCCCACTGACATTTGCAGCTCTGAAAAAATGATTTCTCATACTGATATTCAGAATGAATTTCCCAGAGCAGCCCAGCCCATTTGTTGGCTTTAATGACACCAGTTCAGGAAAAGCTGAACTCTTTATTGTGCTCTGAGAGCCTCATTCAGAGTCCATGGAAGCAGTTGCTCTGCAGGAAAGACCACCTAAAGAAAAAAAATTCCCTTAGTTTCACCTTTTTCTCACTTTTTTCTGTTTGGTCTACAAGTTGTTCAGGTTCTTTTTAGAGGAAGAGAACTGTGGATGAAACAGCCTGTGGTAAATCTTACTTTTAATCTCATGGCAGTGTGACTCCTCACTGTGGATGAAGACTCAATGTGTTGGATGATGGACACACCTGCCCACAAGCTGAGACAATGTACTGAAGGAACAGAAGCTTTCCCAGAATTAATTTTTAGTGGAATTAGAGCATTTCTGAAGGGAAATGAGGAACTGAAAAGGAACTGAAAAGAAAAAAAAAAAACCAACCGCCCAAAACTACCTTGGCCTTGCAGTTGTATCTTCCTGTAGGCCTTTTATATTGTACAGTTCTACAACAGTGGGAGTAAAATATTTATAACTTAAATACCTTGGCCTTGCAGTTGTTGCATTTTCCTGTAAGCCTTTTATATTGTACAGTTCTACAACAGTGGGAGTAAAATATTTATAACTTAAAGACCCCTTCGACAAATTTATTTATTTTTACAAAAAATAATTTTTTCCCTTGAGATTGCCATTATAATTTTATTTCACTGCTCTATTAACTCCAATGGTATCCCATAAAAATGACTCTTGCCTTACCACGCTATTTAAACACACAGTGTTGTATTTTGTTCACAAAAGCAAAATCCTTTCTTCCCTACAGGGAGGAAGGAGTTTTTACCTGGTTTTCCAGCCAAGATTCCTGAGCACTCAGTAGATGTTGGTGCTGTGGTTGGGTTTGTAAAAAATGCAGACTGGGCATGTGGAGCTTTGTGCTGGATGCCAGGGGTGAGTGCAGGTGACCTGGGGCAGTGGTGGCATCCAAGGATGTTGGATTTTGGGTGTTGCTGCTGCCAGCTGAGTGCTGCACTGACCAGCAGAGATGCTCACAGCTGGCACAACTGCAGCTCTGTCCTGTGGGTACAGAAAGGAATTGCTGGCATTTGTTTTGGCCTCTCAAAATGAAAAAAAAAATTAATTACTGGGAGTTTAAGCATTCTGAGCTCTCCTGAGCCTTCCAGAATTTGCTTTTTCATCTGGGTACTTTCCCCTTTAAAGCTCCTTTCCCCCCTTAGCATACACATTTTTCAACAGCTAATATTTTCCCTTGCATAGCTGTATATACTCCCCCTCCCCACGTGCTAGAGAAACACGTGCCCAGAGTGAAACCACACACACCATTTCACTCAAAATCCTCTCCGTGTGCATCTGCTTCTCATTAGATTTTCCCTCTGCTCTGTACACACAGACTTTCCTTTAAGAAGTGTCATTACATTAGTTTGTGTTACAGGATTATTTTTCACTCAGCTGTGCACCAGGGAGGTGACCAAACACTTCCTTTGGAGTTTCATGTGAGGTTTTGAAGACAGAATTGGGCCATTTCCTTTGTCAACAGCACCCAGACGTGTAAACTCACACATCAAAGAAAGTAGCATTTTTAACCAATGCTTTGTGCAAATATTGGGGTTACATTTCCTAAATATAATGGGTGTGTGATGTGGTTTGTACCTGTTTTTTCTCAGCATGAAAAAAGCTGCTCTGTGTGAATGTGAGGGAAATAAGTACAGTGTCTTCACCTACACCTGCCTGAGCTCTGCATCTGTCCCCAGGTTCCTCCTCACTGAAATTTATTTCAACACCTGCACAACTCTGGTTGGGAAGCATTCCCTCACTCTTACCAGGTTTATAATTTTCTAAAATCCCAAATTATTTACCTATAATGGAAAACAAAATTTCCTGCATAACACCAATTAGGTTAAAAGGGTATCCAAGGGACCAGCTGGACTAATAAAATCAGTTTGCTGTATGAAATAATACTGGAAATATCAAAATATAGTTATAGGTCGTCAATGCCACAGTATTGATTGGAGCCTGCAGGCCTTACATAAAAAACAAAAACAAAAACAAACCACCAAAAGGCTATTTTATATTTATACCTGTACATTTTAACATATAGGCATTTGTATAGGAAGTTGTGCTGCCTGAGCAAAAGAAAAAGAGTGGGAGAAGGCAAAAATAATCCTTGATTTAAACAGACATTAAAAATAAAATATGGCAAAGAGCGGTGTCAGAATGCATAATGGTGCTTTGGGATTAAATTCAGTGATCATTGGACCATCAGCAAAATTCATCATTGCCTTGCTGCTTGTAAATAAAAAGGGAAGAAAAGAAATCAAACATCTCTCAAAATTTTTCTTAAAGGTAATTTTTTAGGCTTTTTTATTCATATTAATATTTTCCTTAAATCTACTAAAATACACATCACAGTTATTGGAGGCTTTACCTTAGAACTGTTAATTGGCTAGGAAATAACAGACCTTATCAACACAATTGAATTTTGAAAATAATATTTAATCTTCACTATGTCTTTCTTTAATAAAACAGATATTTCTTACAAATAATTGCAGTAAATTTGGGATGCATTTGCCAGTGGTTTTGAGGTGATTTTTAATCTCTGCCTTCTGCAGAAAGGTGTTGCATATGAAGGCCAGCATATAAAAATTTAAAGCTGGATATTTTTTCGTTCATCTGAAGAATGAAAGCTAAATGCAATTTTTATACTTACTGGACAGAACGAAATGATGAAGCTTGAAATTAAATATAATGTTTGCTTATAAAATTTGCTACAACCTATGCTTTGAAACTGAACATGTGAAACAGCAAGGTAATTTTAAACTAATTCTTAAGCTGGTTTGCATAATTTTAACATTTTTAATATCTAATATTCAGTAGGTGGTGCCATAAATCCATGTACAGTTGTGCTAAGGCAAAATTCAGTAAAGTGCAGTAAAAAGTAATGACTCATAATTTCAGGAATGGCAGCATTCAATCCAAATTTATTGTGCTCATGATAAAGCAACTCCACAGAGTCAATTTTCAGAGTTTTGAGCGACTTCTTGATATAAAGAAACTGCAGAATCTTGTAGGGGACTGGTCATTAGCCTGAAGTGTTACATAAATGTTTGAGAATTCTGCTGACTGTGCCTGGAAGTGCTGATTTGCTGAGTAAAGTTGTGAGCCCTCAGCAGATTCAGCGTTTCCTTTAAAAGGTGCTGACTCAGAAGTCTAAAAGGCTTTGAACAAAGAACATTTCTCGTTGCAAAATATGTGCAGGGAAACCACACGTGGTATTTTACACAAGGAAATAGAAGAAAATGGTAGGATGGTACTGTTGAGGAAGCAATAAAACTAAATTTAAAAGGCAGTGAAAAACAGCAGGAGAACGGGATAAACTCAGGGATCTCAGAAACTGCAGAAAAAACAAGATGAATGCAGGACAAATGCAGAACATGGATTTTCTTGGACATATTGCCAAAATCTTTGGAGTTGCCTTAAGCAGCTCCACAAATTTGCTGGGTACCTTTGAAAATGGGACTTGAAATGCAAACCAAATGGTATTTCTATGGCTTGACTAATCCTGGAAACTATTATCTTGAATTTTACTAAATCCAGCCACCTACATATCCCCCTGTATTTGTAGGCAGGTGTCTATATAAAAATATGGATGGATGGGTGGATGGATGGATGGATGGATGGATGGATGGATGGATGGATACACTCAGAGGTGTTTTTTGGGCTACAAAACATCCCTCTAATATTGTAGAAGCTGCTTCAGCCTCCTGCTGGGCCAGTGCCTCCATGTCTGAGTCGGTGTCTGGAAGGGGTTTCTGAACACAGGATTTTAGGGCCAGCTCCCCAGCAAGCACCACTTTAGTAGGATTTGTGCATGTGGCCCAAAAGAGCATCAGTGAGAGCACAAAATGAAGGCGTTAAGGGATTTCTACTTTACACTTTGGCCTTTCAAGCTGACCTTTGGGGTCTGTGAGGTAAATCTGTGGGTTTTGCTTTGACTTTTGTTAGTTAACTGCAGGTTAAAGTGAAGGTCTCACTAGTTCAGTCCCCTGAGGAAGTGGGTGGAGAGTGTGCAATTATCTTTCCAGCTTCAGGGTGACAAAACCAGGTCCTGCAGATTTGTTCTCATCCTCCTCAGAGGCTAAATCTGCTGGGAAGGATCTGAATCCCATTTTCATGCGTATTTTTGTAGGTCCTCTGGCCATGATAGGCACTCAAGCAGAGCTCCTTTGAGTTCCTATGTATATTTGGGGGATGGAGGGGAGGTGAAATAATTCACATGGACTCTAGCAAAGAAATGTAAAAGCTGTGCAAGGCCAAGTATCCAGGTGCTGGCTGCCAGGGCAAAGGATGTAGCACACCAGAGACTTCTTGAAGTCTCTTTATTTTCTTTTGAAGCAATTGTTTCATTACAAAATATCTATAAGATTGATTTAAACAAAATGCCAGTTTTGAAATTGCCAGGATGAAAATGAACTGGTTTTTTTTTTTAATCCAAAAGTAGTAAAAGAGCCCTTTCCTTAGAAAATTTGAAAACTCTGATGCTGGTCCAACTGAAAAGTATTTTATTTCTGTTTGCTGAGAACTGCCAGTGAATCAAGTACACGTGTCAGAGCTTTGGATTTTCAAACAGTGGATACACGCCTGAAACAGAAACAAACTTAGGAGCTAATAAGATCACATAGAAATAAAAATGGCAAAATAGTAAATGCAGCCACAGCCTGAGGCCGTTCCCTCTGCTCCTGTCCCTGTTCCTGGAGCACAGCCCGACCCCCCGGCTGTCCCCTCCTGTCAGGAGCTGTGCAGAGCCACAAGGTTCCCCCAAGCCTCCTTTTCTCCAGGCTGAGCCCCTTCCCATCTCCCTCAGGAGTTCTCCAGCCCATTCCCAGCTCCATTCCCTGCCCTGGACACGCTCCAGCCCCTCCATGTCCTTCTTGCAATGCAGGACCCAAAACTGGCACAGCCCTCCAGCACACGGGGATAAGAGAAGAAGGCCCTGCAAGAGCCTCAGAAAAAATTCTTCCTGGTGGAAAATTAATAAAGACTGAAGAGGAAGAGATCTATAATGACTTTGTCCTTGTGTTGCTATTTGCCTTTAAATCCATTCTCTTAGCTTGAAGTAGGAGGAGCACCATCTCTGAAGCATCATGAGGCTGGTCCTTGGTAACCAAATCTCTCTCTGCCTGTGCTCACGGAGGCCGTGCTGGTGTGATGCCAGCCTTTTGTCCTTTCTGTAACGTGATCTGTACATGGGCATTTCATTCCATATGGTGAAAACATGTGTTTTTCTGTGCCAGCAGGCGTAAAATCCACATTGTAAGAGTGCTAGCAGTAAATTGCTTGGATTTGTCCAGGCATGTGCCTCTGACTCAGCCCAAACATTGACAGCGACAAAACTGTAATGGTTTGCAGGCTTCACTTTTGAGCAGAGGAAATCCCACTCTTCTGACTCTGAAATGTGATTCCATTGGACTCCAGAGCTCAGACAGAAAATACTCCTGGTTCTGAGGGTGCTCAGCTGGAAAAAGCCTGGACCTGTGTGCTGGTGTGACAGGGGATTGGAAAAAGAGCTGCTCCTTTGAATACATGGAGAATACAGCCTGCTGCTCACATGGATGCTCTTTAGCAGCTCTTTAATAGATAGAGAAATGAATCATTAATTAATTAAATACAGTTTACACCAATATATCTAACTTCCTTTCCCAAGGGCAAAAAAGCAAAACCTTATATATTGTTTCCCTGCTGCCACTGAAAGAGTGGTAAATTTGATGTATTAAGTGTAAGGAGCAAATCTCATTTTTGGAGTGTTGATGCAATCTGCTTGTGCAGTTCTGTTATTATCCAAGTGTCTGGTACCTGTTTATGAAATATTTTCTTTTTCTAGGCAAGCATATGAAGCAAAATTCAAATTTTTAGTGATGAAAAGTGGATGATTGATAACTTCTGTACTCCAATAGCTGCTGTGAGCACATGTGATAGCTGGGATTTCATCACAGTTTGAGATCAAAGTATTGCTGTCATTTTTTATATATCTAAACTACGTGAACTTCAGTTATTTAACCTTTTTTTCTAACATGAAGACTTATTGCACTACAAATATCAAAATCTAGTAAATTTTGAGAACTGTCTCCAAGTCGACTTTCACAGGGAGGCATAAACCAACTCAGGAAGGCTATAACATCTAACTTTGAATATAATTCTTTTATTTAATACTCTGAGAAGTTCTGCTTACAAATAACTGAGATAATATGTTCATAAGTCACTGTTTACTGATAAATCTGTGACCGTGGGCTAGGATTTTAAAAGAAAGACAAGGAACTTTGACTCCTGTTCAACCAGAGTGGAAATTAGGCAGCAGGATAGCTTGTTCCCATGGGAAAACTGAGTGATAATCCCCATGTTCAAATGCCTCTGAGTCACTATTTTCACATCCAGGGCTCTGTTATAATAGAAATTAATGTGTCAATATTCTTCCTGGCTCAGCAAGGCTTCCTGGAAAATGTGGTTAAATTGCCTCCTTTCGGTTTGCCTGTTGGGTTGTGTTGATCCAGGTGTTTTCCTTTCTTCTCTTCCTTATGTTTAATTTATGAAAATTAGCTTGGAAAAAAAGAAAGAAAAAAGGAAAAAAAAAAAAAAAGGTGGGCAGGAAGAATTTTACAAAGGTGGATTTTAAGTGGGAACTCCAACAAGTGGTAGAGAAACAGGGTTGATTTTTCCAGCAGACTGGAGGGGGCATGACCATCACCTGGAGATTATTTTATACCATCTCCTGCTGGTTTTGGGGATGGGGAAGTGGTCCCTGACAGGTTGTATCAAGTGGTAAGAAATTCTGTGAATTGTTCATCTTTCATAAGAGAAAAAAAGAATGTTTTTCATTTAAGAATTTTGTTGCAGTTGGTACTGTAAATTTTTAAGCTTTCATAATCCACACCTTGAGAAAGAAAAAGAAAGATTTTTCTGTGACTATAAGTTGTGAGTAGTAGAATTAGTAAAGTCTCAATGTGAGTTCAGAAATCAGAAAAATTGATATCTATGCACAGAAATCAGGAAATTATTTTTTTCCTGGTCCCAGAAGGGTCAAGAATCATCTCATTTGACCTTGGCTGTTTATCAAGTAAAGTCAACATCCTAACCAGGAATCCCAGGCTCATTTAACTGTCAGAGAACATGAGGATATTTTAGGATTTCCTTGACCTATTCTGGATGTTTACTACAGGATGAGATGTGTAGTGGCCTATATTCCATTGACTGGGTGAAGTCAGAATGAATCAAACTACCTTCCCTTTAAACCTGCTGAACAGGGAGGTGAGAGTGAACTAAAAAAAAAAAAAATAAGATTATTTGCTGAGTTTACTGATCTCATCAGGAAGTAAGAAATCTGCAAATGCTGCTGGTGATAGCCAAATCATATTGCTTCAGTAAGAACTTGTCAAGCCTTTGATCTTCACCTGTGTAACCAACAAAATAAGAGTGCCTTTTGCAAAGTTACACACATGATTGAGAGACTCAAGCCCCCTGTAATGAGTGAGGTTGAGACACTGAAGCAGAGTTCAGGGTGCCTGCAGAGGGTGATCAGGATCCTGGGCCATGCAGGACCAGGGAAAGAGTAAAATAAGTGCTGTCATTTTGCATAATTGCCATGCCCACTAATTCTGGCTAAAGGGCAGTAACTTGTAAGGTAAAACAAGTTTGGCCTCAGGGAAGAAAATTATAGTACACCAATTTGTGCTGCAATATTGTTTTTAAACATGTACATAAACTCTGTTTTCAACAGAGTATTATGGACACCCCTGTAGTGCACTCATACATTGATTTTGTTTCACCTCAGTTTATTAGTGAGCATGGCAGAACACAGGCAGGGGAATGAAAGCACCACTGACCAAGCAGCACCCTGGTATGTTTGTTGTTCTCTGTAAGTTGCTTTTATTGCATACCATTGGACTCCTCTATTTTTTTCCTTTTAAGTATGTGTCCTTTTCAGAGGAACAGCAGTAAACTTGGTTTTTTCCACTTATACTTGAAGCTCTCTGTGTTTAATAAGAAATGGTCATTAGTTCTTCTCTGACTAACACTGTGGTCCCTGGACTTCCTGTAAAGAGCAAATAAAACCCTCAGGCTAAATTGTAAAGTATTTAATTTCATTGGAGACAACATTTTAGTGTTACTCAGGGCAAGGTTTAGTCTGTTGAAAGAGTAAACCTCTGGTTCTTTGGTCTCTGCTTGACTGCCCTGGTTTCAAAGCCATGACTTGTAGTTCTTGTGAGAGCTGAGCTGAGTCACTCTCATGTCAGGGACTGAAGTCCCACAGAGTTTTCTCAGTCCTTCAAACCTTTCCAAGGGAGGACACACTAACCTGGGATAGTTATGAAGCAGTTGTTACTGAGAATAATATTTCAGTACCCTCTGTTATCTGTAGTACTGCTGATATCAGAGAAGGAGCTGAGGGAAAGCCACAGGTTTATTTTTAAGTGTTGCTGTCCTTTGATGTTCCAGTAAAGTCACAGGGGTCTTTCCATTCCAACTGCCACCTGTATGTTAAGCTAAGCTGTAAACTGTAATTACCTTAAATTTACAAATTAAATAGTTCTTAAGTTGCTCTTTCCTTCTTAGAGCTGATGTGTTTCTCTGGCAAGCATGTGTACACAAGGAAAGAGACACAAAATAATATCTGTACACATTTGTAAAAAAAACAAAGCAAAACAAACCAAACTAAACCAACCCAAATAAATGGATTACGTAATTTAAATTAAGTATTAGGATGTAATCTTTACTCTGACGAAGTTCCATCAGATTTCAGGCCCTCTTAGCTCATGAACAGGTCATTGTATAGACAGTGGCTTAGAGTATTTCTATCTTGTTTTCCTGGTTCGTTTCCAAGGGAAGTGGATGTTTACAGTCTGGCATGAATGGAGGATTGTTGTCACTTTTAACCCTTTTCTCTATAGTGGTGTTGCTTTATTGTGTGAGCAGAGAAGGTAAGATATAAGTTGGAAAATTCTTGCTTACTGGCTCTTCTTTTTGTTTCTCACATCACTCCTATCCCCTTTATCTTTCAGATCTCTCAACTTCTTTTTCAGCTGTCTCATGTCAGCCTGACAGCTCGGGATAAAATGAAAATGTGGCCAGGTCTCACCCACACTCACCCATCCCTCTGGGCTGTGAGCACCAAGGTGACCCCTTCCAAGGAGGGACAGATCTGCTGCAAGCCCTGTAAAATTCTGTTCCCCAGTCCCTGCAGATCCCACATGATCCTGCAAATCTTACATCTTAAAATAATCACTTTATGGTTTTCTTTCCTGTTGCTCATTTGCCTATAGCCAGCTCTTTTTTCAAATACAATCTCCTCATGGAGGTTGCACATATGATCAACATCTCTTTTGATCAATTCCATTACAATAATGCTGTGTATAAAAGAATTCTTAATTTTCCCTCCCCCCTTTTAAGCCCCTTTACACAGATTATAATAGCACTATGAGAGTTTTTAAATAGCCATATGAGAGGAAATCTTATCTTTATCTACAGGCCACCTGGCATTTACTTTTTGGCTTTCAGTGCAGTCCATTAGGCCTGTGGAAAAGACACAGCAATGTGAGAATAAATATTTCAAAGATGAGATGACAGTGATGGGTTTGGGTGTCCCTGTCTGTCCCTCTCCCACAGGCCCATTAACTGCTGCAGTCAGTCTGTGTTTTTCTGAGTAGAAAGGAGACAGAGCAGGAAGGATGAGATGGAGATGGACACAAGGATGTGCCTGAAGATGGCAGGAGAGATTAGGAAGGGAGGTCTCTCCAAGGGTTATTGTCTGCTGTAGCCACCAGCTTGTCTTTGTCCCAGCCACCCTCATGACTGTAGAAGAAAAACAGGAACAATGTGGAGGAGGAAGGTGGACAGGCAGAAGCTTTTTCCCTCTTCAGCTCATCTTTATTTTTCACTGATAGGTCTGGAAAAATAATTTCTGGCCCACATACAGCATGAACCACAGAGGTATCAGCTGTAACATGTCCCCAGTCAGGCCTGGTGCACTGATGACAGTTCCTTGGCACCACAGGAGACCCCACAGAAACTTGCATTGGCAGCTCATGGTTTGTGTTACTGCCATCCTTGCTTTCCCGTGGTCTGCAAGTGCTTTTAAAACCTCTGAGCAGAGCATTGCTGTGCTGTGATGTAGAAGATCTCGTGTGTATTATTCTGGAAGGATTTAACAGCTCAACCAGCCAGCACTATGTATAATTTCTATTTTCCCTAAAATATGTGAATACCAATTACACTTTTTTTTTTTGTTGTTGTTGTTAGTGGATTCATCTTCAGACAACAAAGGAATTCTGCCTGTTTCCTTCAGGACTATCTCACCATGGGTTTTACTCTCTCCCTATACTGGCATTGCTTCACACTCTTATGGAAAGCTTTTTCCAAGGCAGTGTAGTTTGCTGCTGGGCACTACTGTCAGATAAAGCATGGTAGCAAAAAAAATTAAAACTAAAAATGAAAGGATAAAGAGCTAAAGGAGTAAAATAGAGATCTAGCTCTGAAAATATTTGCCTTCCCTTAGAGATACAAGTGGAAACAGACTTCTGTGTGCAGGTCACAGAAGTGACTCAAAAAAGGAGTGGATAAATATGGTGACTAAAGTAGCAACAAAAGGATAAAACTGTAAATAGCTTTGAGAACAGACAATAAAATCAATTAGGGAATGTGTATTTTTTCACACTTAATTACACTGAGTATATTAAAAAAGTTAAAAAATCTCAGGCCTAATTCTTGTCAAAATGAGACCTTATTAAGCTATTTAGTGAGGTAAAAGATGCTTAAACTGGAAATGAATTATGATTATGTCTATCTTCTACTGGACCTGATGTGTACATAAGATCTGAAGTATGTATGTGAATAAATACTGTGAAATAAAGGTTGCACATTTCAGATAGTGTTTGCTAATTTTAAATAACATTGCAGAGAATCAAGGCTACTTTGGCCTGAGGCCTCTGAAAAATCTGTCAGGAACAAATTTATAGTAAATTCAAATGTGTCTTGGCAGCCTTGGTTTCATTTAAAAATGTCAGATGCTTCTCCAGAACAGGTGGCACTAAAAAAAATTGGTTATGGAAAATGAATCCTGCTTACAAGGAAAATATCCACTTTCACAGATTGGGAACAAAAACCATTGAACAGCTGATCTGTGAAGTAGCGGTGCTTTTAATGTGTTTTCCTTAAAATTGCTTTGAGAAGTTCATGGCCAAACCTTCCCCTGTTACTGTTTGGTTTTAGGTTTCCATCATTCCATAGTTCAGGGTAGTAAAGCTTAGCAAGTGAGACCTGAGCCATTAAAGAGTCTTTATGTATGATCTTGGCACTTGGACCAGTGATGGGAACACTCGACTGCTGCTGTTACCCCATAAATCACAGAGGAGTTACTGTGGCTTCAGACTGGAACAAACACAGCCAGGATGGGGTCTGCAGTCATGCAACACTCACAACAAATTTTTTTTGGTGGTTCCCATCACACATCTCCCCTGGGCTTTTCTTTCCACTATTTTGTGTGAGTAGCATATGAACAGTAAAGGACTGATCACTGAGTTTTATTCAACCCCTTCTCCACCAACAATGGTTTGCCTTTAAACTGAATAAAGTGAATCATGTCCTCAGATGTCATAATTGTTTTATTTTTTCAGTGGCAATTTGCCAACATGGCACTGTGTTGTTAAGGTCAGAGAAGCGCTGTGTCCCCAGCATGCCTCAGCTGATGGCACAGCCCCCCTGTTATTACATTCTCCAGGCTGTTTAGCACAAAATGTACTTCAGAGGACACAGGTGAATAAAATAGAAAGAAGCACACAAATACAATAAATGAGAAAACCATTAACTGTTTTTCCATTTTTTGGTAGTGCTATGGAATATTTGAGTTGCACTTCCCTAGCAAGGCACAGCTGCCCAGCCAAGATGAGCCTGCCTTCGTATGAGTGAAAAAATGACAAAAGATTTACAAGAGTCCCTAGTGTATTAATTCCTGAAAAACTGGCCACACATTTCCCTGGCAAAACAGGCCTGTTGCATGTTTCCAACCCAGAATCCCTCACTCCCTTGGCATCTGGGAGACATTGCTGCTGGTACAAACAAGAAATCATGGTATCAGAACTGATGGGGTTTTTTTTTCCAGCATCCCAACATTTCCCTTATGAATCAGAGGAGCCTTTCAGAAGATGAGTGGCCAGGAATTAAGAGAGGGTAACTCCTAGAATAATTTCTCTGTCCCATCCCCACCTTTCCTATGGGAATACTACTTAACACCAGAGCACATGACTCACACAGAGCACCACAAATTAATTTATGATATATGTAGTTACTTTTGCAGCATGAAGCAGGAGGACTTCTAAATGTTTAGATATTTTAATTATTGTTCTCTTCTCTCTTTCTTAGCTGGAAAAAAAAAAAATTCTTCAGTTCATTCAGCTTTATTCACTTGTCACAGCAATTAGAGTGGCTCAGAGTTACAGGCAAAGCACATTCCTCATGCTTTGCTTGTTCCAGTTCCACACAGCTGGCAAAGAATCTTGCTAATTGAAACAGAATCATGAAGGCTGTTTGGCACCTTCCTTTCCTTCCTTCCTCCGTGTCCTCTGAGGGGGATATGACATCTGGGGTGTGGGCTCTGGGTCACTGCTGGCACCATGCTACAACCTGCAGGGTTTAACCTTTATCAGGTGCCGCGCTTGGGGCTAAGAACAATAAAAAATAGGAGCCCTGGGGAAGTGTGCATATAATAGACCTCTAAACACCCACCGTGGGCAAAGCTCAGGAAATGCCTGACCTTAAAAATGTCCTTCTCAGTTTCATGTAAAGAAAGTAAGAAAAAAAATAGTCATTCTCTCCCAGGCACTAAAATCAAGATTATTAAATTTAAGAGTAGATTGAGTTCTTTCCTTGCATTCAGTTGCCTTTGTTGAGTAGTGATATATTCTGGTTCCTAGCAGCACACAACTGTTTACGCTGGTTACTAAAGGAATAAATTGTTCTAGGGATGCAGATGTCCAAGCAGTTAACATTACAGCCTCCAGATATTGCCAAGGAAGTAGGAAAACCTGAGTTAACTCTCCTGCAGAACCACTTTGTTAAGCTATGTTTCTAACTCATGTCATCCTTAGCTCTCTGCCTTTACACAACATCCCTGGGTGATGTTGGTGGGTGCAGAGCCCTGTGCCCAGAGGTCACAGCTGGTGACAGAGGTTTTGTGAGTCTAGAATGTGAACAGAAGTGCTGGTGCCTGTAGAAGCCTCCATTTTTATTTGCCCACCTTCAACACCCTAAAACAAGCCACATTTTTTGTCTAGGTCTGCCTGAGCACCCAGAGCAGCATTTCTGTTAAAAAATACTGATGGTCACATAACAGTATGTGTAAAATTACATCTCGTGAAGATCACCTCCCTAGTCCAATGCTTTATTTGTAAGCTTCTGGTCTCAATAATTACATATCTATTAAATATTCTAATATATGATATTTCTGTGTCTTTTAAGCTTTTCCAGTGAATAATTTTGTTGTTGTTTATAGAAATAGGCATGCTGTTAAGGACCGTACCAAAAAAATATTCCAGTTGACTTCAGAGGATATTTCAGTGATTTCTTAGGAAGTTTGGGGGAATAACAATTGAAAGGAGATGTAATATATTGACATTATCTAGATTTTTCCCATGTTAATTCATCTGGCTAAGAAGAACCATCAGTTGTTGCTAATTAAAAAGTATCTGCTCTAATTTTTCTATTTTTTCCTTTTAACATGAAAACTTGCAAGGAGTTTGTGGAAACCTTCATATTTTGTTCTATACATTGCATACATATATATTTTTATATATAAAACACAAGGTATTTTAGCTGAAGTTTTGCCTGGTACAAAATACTGAAAAGGCAGGAAATTTAAAGTTAAGTTTAAGGTTAATATAAAGCATCAAAAAGCTAATACAGGTTTGGGACTCTGTGAAGTCTATGCATTGTTTGAAATGAGGTATGGGAGGAGATTTGTTTCTTTTAATTTTTTTTACCATCAGAACCAGACGTTGGTGTAACACTGCCAATGAGACAGGAAAATGGGATGAAAACATACAAAATTCTAAAATTTAGACTCTTCAACAGCAATCACGACAGAGAGAGGAAGCTGAGTGTCCTCAGTGCTCTCCCTGCTGTGGAGGGCTCCTGACTGGATTTCCTTCCCTGTGGAAAACGGATGTGACTCTGTGCCACTTTTTGGATTCTCCTTTTCTCCAGGACTCCTCAGAAGAGCAGGAGGGAAGAAGGAAAAGCTCCAGAGCGCTCAGCTGAGCATTTGACAACCAACACAAGCACCCACCTGCATTCTGTCTGTCACCGTCTATGATCCTTGACAATCCTTGACAATGGAGCAGTAGCTCCATTTAGGAGTCCAGAAATTCATCCGGAGAGCTGGAAATCTTTCCCAAGAGATCTTTTCTGGGTGTATAGAGAAAAATTATTTTCTGATTTAAGCAAAAGATGCTAATTCTTGGTGCTCTCATGGTTTTTTAAACTAAGGCCGTGATTTTAATAACAGGGAGTGTTTACCTGAGCTCAAATCTAGTCATTGAGGTCTCTGGGCCCAGTGACAAGACACATAAAAAGCTTGTCCTACCTGAAAACAACTTTTTGGGTAAATTTTAAAGGGAAATACTGACTAAATTGGCTTCAGAGTTTCCCTGCCCTCACTAGCAGCATATGGGAGAAGGAAAAGTCTCTATGTCTGGCCTACTGAACATTTTAATCCCCTGCTGGTGTTGATAGCTCATGACTTCTGGAGAAATTTTTCTCTAAGTTCATGGATAGTTCCCTCCCTTCCCATTTCAGAAGATTGTGCTGTTTTGGTTGCAAATAACTTCACTGCTACTCACAGGACCTAGTAATTCCTGAAGACAATGACTTACAAAGCTGCTTGTAAAAACTCGGTTGTGTTGTTGCCAGATGCCTGCTCAGACAGACTGTGCATCCTTTCTGTAGTGAGTCCTGATTTATGTAGCCCTTCCAGTCTGTGCTGGTACAGCTGCAAGCAGCTGTGTGCTTTATCACTTTTTGCCTGAATTTTCTGTAGATGTATCTCCCAGGTCTGCAGGGAAGAGCAGGCCAGTAACTGTTATTTCCATGGCACTTTGTCCATCTCAAAACCAGAAAAAGATCCTTTGAGAAAATGAAGGCTGCCTGCCATAGTAGCTGGTTTTGCTAGCTTGGATTAAATGCTCATTCTCCCTTCTGTTCCTGCTGTAGGTCAAGGGCTTCTTTAGCACTGGGGTCATCACTTATTGATGTGCAATTAAGGTTTAGATGAGGTATTCGGAGGAAATTTTTTACTGTGAGGTTGAGTTCTTGGCACAGGGTGCCCAGAGCAGCTGTGGCTGCCCCTGGATCCCTGGAAGTGTCCAAGGCCAGGCTGGACAGGGCTTGGAGCAACCTGGGATAGTGAAAATTGTCCCTGTCCATGGCTTTGGTTACAATGCCAGCTCAACTCATTGACTTCAGCTCAAAGCAGCCATTTTCTTGTCTTTTATTGCTTTGGAGGTCGAATTACCCCATCCAGACCACATGCTGAGAGAACTAATTTCCAAGGGCCTCTTCTGCTGTAAGCAGCTGAAATATGAAGATCCAAGGCTTCAAGCCAGGTTTTGATTTCTGTTGAGCTGGCATGAATGGAACTCCTCCAGTTTTAATGAGAATAACTAGAGCTGGGGAGTACTTGGGCCTCCTCAGAACAAATTTCTGAGAGTCATACTGGAAAACAAAGGTCTGTCACTCAGCTCCCTGTTACCTTCTGGGTTTGAATGGCTCAGACAGTGTTTTGAAAACTTGTAATTTTTGAAATCACAAAAAAAGAGTTTGTTTCGAGACTTTGCAAATATAGGGAAGATTTGCTGCAGTGAAATATAAAAAGCTTTATGGTATAACAGCTTCACTTGAAGTGCTCAGAGTAATAATGGACATGATAAATCATACTTCTTAGGGAAATAACATTACCTCATGGGCTAAATTTAATTAAAACCAGCAATACTGTTGCATATGTTACTTGAGGAAATGAGAAGAACACCAGCTAACTTTCACCACCAATTTTTGTCATACCTTCTGATGTAGACAGCTGGTCTTGAGTTCATCATCACAGAGTTGCAGGCTCAGACTTAGGGGTGCCCCATAAGGGATATCAGCCCATAACTTCATGGCATAATGTATGGGCTGTTGAGAAAGCTGACAGAACAGAGCTTGGATTTTTCACAGGTCATTTCCCCATAAGGGAAGGTTTTGGAGCTGTAACTGTTATTTCAGAACCTTTCTTCCTGGTCATGCTCAGCACAGAGCTCATTTTTTCATTGGGTCGTGCATTGGTTGGCAGAGTATATCTTGGAGCAAATGCTGTTTCCAAAGTGGAGGTCATGATCTTGGAAGTGCAAGTGGAAATGGGGTCATGGGAAAAGCTGAGAATTGTTGGAATGTGGTGAAAGCAAAGTCATCTATAGATGTTTATGTTGACAACAGCCACCAAATGGTTCCTTGAGGAATTCAGATAGAGTTATCACAGGGAGTAATGACTGGCAAGGTCGAA
Organism: Pyrgilauda ruficollis; assembly: GCF_017590135.1. Classification (NCBI taxonomy): domain Eukaryota; kingdom Metazoa; phylum Chordata; class Aves; order Passeriformes; family Passeridae; genus Pyrgilauda; species Pyrgilauda ruficollis. The sequence continues at coordinate 9,559,496 of NW_024526600.1, forward strand.
CTGACATAAATAGCTCAAGGTTTGGGCTTGCTGTGCTTATAAAAACTTAAGGTAGTTCAGCTCTCTTAAAGCTAAACCATGGGCTGTGATACCCTTTTAATCACAGAAATCAGGCTTTGTGGGGAAGTTTCCTTTAAATGCACAAATAGGATCACTTTTTTCTGGCAAACAAGAAGATTCCTCTCCTGACAGTGAGAATATTTTCACATGTCATGTGCCACAGTCATCAAAGATTTTCATCTTCATTTTGCAGTAAATATTTCCATATAAGCCTATGTTTGCCTAATTTTTCAGCAAAGGGCACTTCCTGCCCTCAGAGCTGGGAAGACTAAAACTAGAGGGGTGTTGGTTTTCAGAAGAGAAATTGTGAATTTGCCTACTATGTACAAATCCTTAGACCAGCAGAATTTTTTCAATGAGCAGATTTTTCACACTAGACATTTCCAGCACTACAAAGCTGTGTCTGTGTTCCTGCAGAATGTAGGTGGCTGAATAGTATGATTGCCTCAAATAATTTGGGCTCAGTTTAATGTTCTCTTTCCCACATATGGCAGTTTGTTCACCCAATGAGTAATAGACTCTCTGTCAAGAGAATTTCAATAGATCTCATGACTGAACATTATTGAGAATTAATCAATTAATGCATAGGAAAAAAAAATTAGATGCAGAACACAGTCCTGAAAACAAGTCCAAGCTTGTTGAGTGTGTGAGAGTCCTTTTGCATTGCCTTTTGTGAGGTGAAATGAATGATTCAGTGAAAGACACTGGTATTTGTCATTAAAATTCTAAAAAAAGATGTCTACTAAAATGGCAGTCTTATAGAAAATAAAAGTTCAATCCTTAGTGATGCTATTTTAAAAATGTCTTTGTTTTACTTTTGATGATATTAGGCATCTAACATTTAAAAAAACCCCTTTTCTCTTGTATTTCCATTTGACATAACAATGTCCACAGCAGACAAAAAGGTCCCATATTTCCTCTGTAAAACATTTATAAAAATTCTGAAGTGCCAGACTGAAAAACCATCAGGAAGTCAAAAGTGCCTGCCTTAATCAAGTTACCTTGTGCTTTGTGGAACTGGCAAATACACACAGGGCACTGTGTAAGCTGTAACCTTTTCTGCAGATTCAGCCATGCAAACCCAACGGGGAATTAAGCAACTGAAATCCAAATCTAACACCCACAAGCCCCAGGAAGTCACATAAGTGAAGTATCAGAGTGATTTTCACGGATAACATTGCCCTAGCCAAGGCAGGGGTTGCATTTCAGTTTTAAGCTGGCCAGCATGTGCAGTGGTCTGCAAAACAAGTAATAATATAGTAATATAAGCAAAAAAGTAAATTCTGAACTCTGGTACCAGCCCTAGGAGGAAACTCAGCCAGTGCTGTCAGGAGTTGTCAGCAATGAATTTCTATAAATGAGAATTTCTGGCCTGTGTCTGTCCCATCTTCCTATCTCACACTGCTCAAGCACTGAAATTACACCAGTCCTTGCACTGAATGAAGAACAAGTAAGACAATCATTTCCATCAGTATAAAAGTATGCCTGTGTTAAAGACAGAACATTTTTGTCTTCTCTGTTCCTTTTCCATGCATCAGTCAGGAATATGAGGGAAAAAGAGGCTACCATTCCTCAGGAAGATCAAACACTGCTCCTTATTGTTTCAAAAAGTGTCATATGTCAAAACAGGCAGGAGTTTCTCACCCTCACAAAGTCCCCACACTCATTCCAGAACCTGCACCGTCCACGGATATCTGGATCTCTGCCTGGGATTATACCCTGACTGCACCAAACCAAGGAAGGTAAAAGCCAGCAATGAAATTTGTATCTTAAACACAACAGCAACGTGACTGTTCCTACCTCTTGCAGGGGGAATCAGGAACTCCATGAGGATGACAGGAGAGGTCACTTCACACTATTTCCAGCTATGGAGACCCTTTCTGTGGGATATAAGCAGGCCGGTGTCTGCCCTGCATGAACTGCGGTCGTGAGCGAGTCCACAAGGCCCGACATCTGCACCAAGGTTTAGAGGCAGCGTCCACACAGACCCAGATCAAACAATAAACTTAAACCCAGCCACAGCTGAGCGGCACTAAAACCAGCTCTAAAGACACAGGACCGGGTCTGGCTGCACGTCTGTCACTGGCGTGTCCCCAGGGCTCAGCACTGGGCCCCGTTGGCTGAAGGCACAAACGCCTCCTCAGAAGATCGCTGAGGGCAGAGCAGTGGCTGATACCCCTGAGAGACCTGACGGGCTGGATGGACACTGAAATTGTCTGAGGAACTGCCTGAAATTGAACAAAGACAAATGGAGGCGGACGGTTTGTGGTTACTGGGAGTGGGGCTGAGGCCCAGCCTCATCCCCAATGGGCACAGCTGTGAGAAGCAGGTGAGCAGCAGGAGCCATGGCGTGCCCAGGTGCACCAAAGGGAGCAGAGGGCACACAGGTGCAATGCATGAACATGAGGGGTATAAAAGGTTGTGCTGAAGAACAAGAGGGGTCAATGCTTGAAGCCTTCTGAAACAGTGAGGTGTTACTCTGTATGGGTTGGATCTCTGCAAAATTGTGTGGTGACGCCCCGTGTGTTGTGGCTGTCTCAACTGTGACAGACAAATGCAGAATCCTGTGCCTGGGTAAGAACAAGCACAGGCTGTAGGAGCAGCTCAAGGACCTGGGGGACAATGAGCTGTCACTGAGCCCGCAGTGTCCTGGGAGCAAGCAGGCCAATGGGATCCTGAGGTGCGCTGAGAAGAGCGTTCCCAGCAGGTCAGGGAGGGATCCTATGGAGTGCTTGTGTCTAGCTCTGGATCCCCCACAAAGCAGGGACAGGGAGCTCCTGGAGCAGGGCCTGTGGATGCTGCGGAGCTGAGGAAGGAAGAAGCCAAGGGTTTTTCTGGCATAATCCATTGGGGAAAAAAAAAAAAGAAAAAAAAAGAAAAAAAAGAAAAAAGTGTGGAAGGGGCCTCTAAAAATTCTGTTGGATTGAGGGATAAGAGTGCCCGAGAGCATCCAGAATTAAAACTTGCTGGGTTGAGGGATTAACATTCCAAGAGCATCCAGGGTTGAGAAAAATTCTGTCGGATTGAGCATATGCCCAAGAGCATCTGGGATTGGACAACACAGCTGGATTGAGGGGATATCCAAGAGCACTGGGACTGGCCAGTAACACCTTAAAATTGTACTAGGTGATTTGAAAGTAAAAGGTACCTTATTGTTGTCTTGTTGTGTGAGAGTGAGTCAAACACAAAACCAGTCTCAACTTCCCAGGTGGGTGGGAAAGGGGGGCTGTGGAAAAATGCGTATGTGACCTGCAAACAAGCCATTGTTCTCCCAGGCACATGGGGGGGTGGGCTGTAACTAAAGAGTGTGAGTGACATGCACACCAGCCTCACAGGTGAACTGGCATCAGAGGCGACCAGAGTCAGGGCCCTTCCAGGATGCCCAGTGATACTGAAACCCTGAGGCCAACCCCAAGGTGAGGGGGGCCACAGGGACCTGCGATTCTCTGGCGACAGGGATCCACTTCGTGTCCTGAGGGTGTGAAAGAATGTGTGGAAGTGAATGAGAAATAAAAATGAGTGACAGTAGACAAATGAAAGTATATGTAAAGTAGATTGTTTATTTTAAGCTTCACTATATCTCCTTGGAGGGAAGTATATTGTACTGAAAAGTAGTGTGAGAAAAAGGTTTTTATTTTTGTGTGTGTGTAGTCAAAAGAAAGTGGCATTTAGGTTGTTAGAGAAAAGTGAAAAACAGAGGCAGGGGATGAATAGATAAGATCTTGAAAAATGGGCCAGAAATCCAGTAAGGTGGATACGGGAAAGAAAAAAAAGAGAAAAACATTACCCACAAAAATACCCCAACTCTGGGAGTTATGTTAGCCAACTGGGAAAAAAACCCTTGTACAAGAAAAAAGGACAAGGTAAAGATGATACAATTCTGTATGCTCGAATGGCCAACAAAGGAAATAAGATGGGACCATGTTTATTGGCGTAGATATGGCTCTTTTAAAAAACGGATTCGTCAGGCTCTAAATGCATTTGTAAATTCAAAGGAACCGTTTTAATGTAGAAGAAAGAGAATCTGCCATATGTTGCACAGGCGATTTTAGGAAAGTAAAAATCTTTAAAGTATCAGAAACCCCCAAGACAAAACAAGAAAAGATAAAGGGGAAAGGAAAGGCAAGGGAGCAAGAGGAAAAAACAGAAAAAGAGTGAGATCCTTTGCAGGTCTTGCCCCCTCCGTTCGCGGCCGAGCTGCCTGTCCCGGGTCCCGGCTCGCCGCCTGCCTCGGCTCCGCCTGTCCCGGTCCCGGCTCCCAGCTCGCTGCCCACGGCAGCTTCGCCTGCCCTGGTTCCCGACCCAAGGGCGGGCTCGCTGCCCGCGGCAGCTCCGCCGGTCCCCGCCCACACCTCAGCCCCGGCCCCGCCGGTGAGTTTGTCTGCCCCGGTCCCGGCCGCCTGATCCACGGCCACCTGGTCCACGGCCGCCGTAACGGCCGTGCCGGGGATCCCTCCTGCCGCATGGTCTGTGACCACGGCCCCGACCGCGCCAGGCGTCCCGTCGGTCCCAGCCATCCCATCCCCGACCGCTTTGCCCTACTGCTCAATCCCCGGCTGCCCTGCCCGTACCGCCTGCGCTGGGCGCCGCCGCTGCTGCTTTGCCTCTGCCAGGAGCCGCTGACTCAGCCGCCATTAGCCATATGCAGGCTGTCCGCGCTCCCGTCTGGTATCCCCCGGAAATACTCCCTCCTCTGGCGGTTGCTGCAGCAGACCCTGCCCACACTCAGCCCTTGGAGGACCGAGCCTCGGCGGGATATCCTCCCCTCACTCCCCGTCCTGCCCGGAGTCCCGTTCCCTTAGTAACCACAGCTCCGGCTGTTCAGGGAAATTGTCTCTCTCTAGAGGAAGCACCTTAAAGAAACACTAGGAGCTCAGTTAAAAGGCAGTCCTCTCCAATTTTTTTCTTAAAACACGGGAGAAAGGCTATAGAAGATAAAAAAGAAAAATAGTTAGATGAAGGGATTGGTCTATTTCAGCTACGAGAGGTTCCCATGGGAGGGGATGGAACGGGGTTTATAAATGCCCCTTTGACTTCTTCTGAGGTCAGAAATTTTAAAAATGAAATCAGAGGGATTTTGGAGGATCCCATAGGCACAGCTGAACAATTAGACCAATTTTTAGGTCCAAACACTTATACTTGGGAAGAGATGCAGTCTATAATGAAAATAATATTTTCTCAGGAAGAAAGGCAATTAATCAGCTGGAATAAAAGCTTGGGGAAAGGATAATCCACAGGGACCCCCCCGGAGAAGACAAAATGCCAACTGCACCTCCAGAGTGGAGTCAGAATAATGAGGAGGGGAGAAAACAAATGAACGAATATCGTAATTTAAGAATCAAGCGAATAAGAGAGGCAGCACCCTGAGGGCAAAATGCTAAAAAGGCTTTCGAGGGACAGCAGGGGGAAGAAGAAACTCCAACTGAATCGTTAGACAGACTTAGGAGAAATATGAAACAATATTCCAGGATAGACCCTGAAACTGATGTGGGAAAAGCTTTGTTAAGGATTAACTTTGTTACTAATGCTTGGCCAGATATTAGAAAAAAATTAGAAAAAAAATTGAGGATTGGTATAATAGATCATTAGATGATTTATTAAAGGAAGCTCAGAAAGTTTATGTCTGGAGAGATGAAGAAAGAGCTAAACTGAAAGCAAAACTTATGGCAGCCACCATGCGAGAAAACAATTTGCAGAAAAATCAAAACCACACAGGCACTACTCGTAGATATGAAGGTCCTAGAGACAGGGAAAGGAAAAGAATAGAATCCCAATACAAACCAAGTCTCAGGAGCATTCCACAAATGTCTGTTTTTACTGTGGGGGTGAAGGACATTATAGGAGAAATTGTCCTAAGCAGGTAAAAGATCTGAAAATCTTCAAAGAGATGGTCACAGAGGAGGAATAGGGAAGTCATAGGCTCTATTTTTTAGGGGACAAATACCATCTGGAGCCTGTGAGAGATATCTTTGCCTTTGAACGGGAGGGTCCAAAAACTGGGAGAAAGCAGCAATTAAGATGGACTAAATTACCACATGGGTTCATGGAGTCTCCAAACTTATTTGGCAAGCTTTAGAAACAATACTACAAGCTTTCCCCACTCCTCCTGGAATACAAATTATCCAATATGTGGATGATCTTTTACTATCTGGGGAAGCTGAAGTTGGAGAGGCTACTATAAAACTTTTCAATTTTCTCGGGGAAAAAGGATTAAGGGTATCAAAAGGGAATCGGCAATTTGTAGAACCAGAGATAAAAAATTAGTAAGGGTAGTCGGAAGCTCAACCCAGAGAGAATTGCAAGAATTTTATCCCTTCCCCCTCCCTCTTCAAAGAGGGAAATCAGAAAACTACTCGGATTATTGGGATATTGCAGATTATGGATTGAGGGGTAGACACAGTCAGTAAAATTTTTGTATGAAAAATATACAGAGGGAGATGATATAAAATGGACCAAGGAAGATGATGATAAATTAGGAGAACTGAAGTTAAAACCGGCCTCAATACCAGCTTTAAGCTTACCCTCACTAGAAAAACCCTTTCATCTGTACGTGAATGTAAAAAAGGGGGTAGCTCATGGAGTTCTGGTTCAGGAGTGGGGAGGAGCAAAGAGACCAGTAGCTTATTTATCAAAGATGTTGGACCCAGTGAGCCACGGCTGGCCAGTATGTATTCAAGCTATAGCAGCTACTGCAAATCCTGGTAGAAGAAAGTCATAAGCTTATGTTTAGAGGTAAACTAATTGTGTGCACACCTCATGCAGTTTGAAATGTATTAAATCAGAAGGCTGAAAAATGGTTGACAGACTCTAGAATGTTAAAATATGAAGCAATCTTGATAGATAGTGATGACCTGACACTAGAAGTAGACAGAAGTCTAAATCCAGCTCAATTCTTATATGGAGAACCAGCAAATAACCTAATACATAATTGTCTAGAAATTATACAATACCAAACAAAAGTTCGAGAAGATCTTGAAGAACAAGCCCTTTCAGAAGGGGAAACAATCTATGTGGATGGTTCCTCCAGATGTCTACAAGGAAAAAGAATGTCAGGGTATGCAGTAGTTGATGGAAAAAACATGCAAACTATTGAAAAAGGAAAATTACCTTCAAACTGGTCAGCTCAAACCTGTGAATTATATGCTCTAAAAAGAGCACTGGAATATTTAGCACACAAGAAAGGAACTATATATACTGATTCAAGGTATGCCTTTGGAGTAGGACATACCTTTGGAAAAATTTGGGAAGAAAGAGGATTACTGAATTCAAGAGGAAAAGGATTAGTACATGAGGGGCTCATTTTATATATAATAACGAGGTGTGGGTCTTACACTGTAGGAGGGGATACCGACCAAGGGGATTGTGTGGTAAGTGCTTAGAAGACGAACTGTACCTGACTAGCCATCTCTTAGAGCTTGCTACTGTTCTGGGTATAATAGAACTAGATTCCCCGGAGTGGTATCAGTTGTTTCAGAACAGAGTGAGAGGTAAATTAAATACAAGAGCCCAAATCATAACAGTTGAGTGCCAAAGGTTAAACAAAGTACCCTGCTGCGCTGATGCCATTAAGCTTTCAAGGTGGGGCATCTTTAAAAGGAGGTATGTTGCTCAGTCCCGGACCCCGGAAGAGTATTCCTGCTGCCGAGAATGCAAGAGATAGCCACTGAACTGGGTTTATTAAATTGTTGGATTTGTGGGGGGCTTAAATCAGCAGAAAAATGCCCTTGGAAAGGTGAGAGCTTAACTCCGGAACAGCTGCTGAAATGGGATAACACCCAGATCTCAAAAACAATTCAAAGGCCCGAGAGGTGGGTCCTGGATCAACGGGTAATTGGAACGGTTTGCATCAGTCGAGAAGGATGAGAGTTTAATGAAGTCGTAGGATACACCCTGTGCATTTCCACCTTAACAGTGAATTCAAATAATAAAAGTAGAGTTTGGCAACCAGAACCTCCTGCTGTGTTGTATTCCATTTTATTTAAATGGTATGCTCTGTCTCACCCCTCCAAAATGTATGGTATATTCTAAGCCTGTGGTCCGGATGCGCTGGAGTTATCAAGACAACATTCCCAAATGTGAGCTTTTGTATACCAAAATCGAATTGCCTTGGATTATTTGTTAGCTGAGGAAGGAGGTGTGTGTAGGAAATTTAATGAATCAGAATGTTGTATAGAAATAGATGATTATGGAGAGACCATCCGAGGTCTAGCTGCAGAAATAAAAAGAGTGGCACATGTACCTGTCCAAAAATGGAATTCTATTCTCCAAGCATCCTGGTGGGATCAATTATTTGAGGGAGCTTGGTGGAAGAAAGTAATATTCTTTATACTATGTTCAGTAGCCGGAGTTATATTTCTGCCCTGTCTAATACCCTGTTTTATCAGGTTACTACACTCCATTGTGCAAGGTATGCAAGTGGCAACCATGCCCATGGATCCAGAATGTACTACCGGGAAAGTAAGTCAAATGTCTAAACTAATGAAACTTGAAGGAAAATAAGGCAGCTGAGGCCCTGGCTAAATTTGAGAAGAGGATAAGAGAGGACAGGGCCACATACAAAACATATCAAGAATTATCCCAAGAAGAATGGGAAAGAGATAGAGAAAGTGAAGAAAATTGACAAAATATGCATATGCACAAAATAGTGAGAATGGGTTTTTTTTTATATATGGTACATGGGTTAAGGGAACTGTTCACAAATAAATTAGAGGTTGTTGATTCTCACATGAATTAATGTGTTTATGTAGAGGGGGGGATTGTTACACACACATATATATATATATATAATTTGTGCTGTTTAGAATATGAAATAAATATGGGTTATGATGTTTAGAGGGAATGTATAAGGATGTTTTAAACTTACATGCGGATTCTGAGAAATCCTACAGGCTATAGAGAGACCACATATCATTGTAAAATTGAACCTTCGGCAGGAAGGAAACTAATTTACAATCGAAAAGGCCTAGGCAGGGTGGGGACCACCTGCACCTACTTGAGATCAAGACAGTGGGAACCATCAAAAGAATTGCATCCAAATGTCAGATTCCTGTAACGTGATCACTGGCCATCACTGACTGCCCGGAACTGTATTGTCAAACACTACCCAGAGGAAGGGGACAACATGAATATGTCTGACCAGCGTTCATCGCTGGACAGGAACTGCATCTGCTGGTCCAGCTAGAAAAAAAGAGGCAACATGAATATGCCCAACCAGCATTTATCGTACACCAGGAACTGTATTCTTCAGTTCACCTTGAAGAAAGGAAGCAACGTGAATATTATTAACTATGAAAAGAACAAGAGGAGACCCTGCCTTGGGCCAGAAAAACAGTATAAAAACAGACTGTACCAGACCGCAGTTGTGAACACAGGGGGGTCCAATACACTAGAGGTTGGACCATGGTTCACCCAGTGTTGAATCCCAGGATCGACACTGTCCTTTTTTTCATGGCTTTCAAAGTTGCATATCGGTTGAGCAATAAATTCTATTTTTCTTTTTTTATTAAATTGGCCTAATTGATTTTTATTTATAACAGACACAGATGAGGAGGACGCTGGAGTCCTTTTGGAGGCCGGTGTGTCGGGGGCCGAGGGGATTTCGAGTTTCTGTGCGAGGCAGAGCCCTCACCTCCCCCCCCCCCCATGAGGTTGCGCTGGGAGACATTTCCATCTTGGATTGCGACTTTTGTTCCCCCAGGGTGGATTGGACTCCTGGCCAGCTGGTTCCGCCTGGCCAGCAAATGGGCGGAGCCCCGTGAGCTTCTGGAGGTCCCGTGGAGTCAGCTATGCCGGCTCTGCCCCTCCCCGCACCATGGAGGCGGCAGTGTGGTGGGGAACCGCCCTCCCTTTGTGCTTTCCCGACACTTGGGGACTGTGGGGAGCCCCTGTCTCAGCCTCTGCCTTGGCTTGAGCCTGATTCGGTGGCAACACTCTGAATTGCGGCGTTTCCACTACATATCCCCTGGGAGCCATGGGATCAGACCCACCCACTTCGCCACCGGTCTCGACCCGGGGGGGGGGGCAGCACCGACCGCCTCTGCCTCCACCTCTGCACAGCCTGCCGGGCATGTGGAGGCAGTGGAAGCCGCCGGAGGCGGGGAGTTGATCAATTTTCTGTCAGGCCTCACCCCATGGGGTGGGCACCCCACCCCGCTCCACTCCACTTGGGTGGGGCGGTGCCTGCTGTGGGATTCCACGTCACAGGCGGGACCCTCCTGGGGATGGTTCCGGACACCCCCGTGCCGCCTCTGAGAGGCACAGCGGGTGGTGGTGCTTGCTGGGCAGGGCCTGATTAGAGCTGCCCTGCACTGCTTTCCAGCCAGCCCGTGGTTCCCTCCCCGCCCGCACTGCCCATGCCGGCCCCCGTGGCCAGGGTGCAGGGTGGTGACACAGCTCCGGGAGCCACGTCTCTATCTGCACCCCATTCCCCCCCTCACCCGCGTCGGGGGAGGGTGGCCCTGCGATGGGCCCACTCATATCCGCACCAGGTTTGGGAGCCCTGCCAGGGACCTGCACCTGCTGCGGGATTCTCTGCCCATGCTGCAGAGGCCAGCACTGCTGGGCTGCCAATGGGCATGGGCTCTGCTGGGGTTGGAGTGGCCCCAGCGGCAGCTGGTCCGGCTCCGCCACCCCTGCCCCCCGCGGATACTGGGGCTGCTGCACGTGAGACCGCTGCGGTGTTCACCTTTGGCACAAATGGTGACGTGGCTGGTGGGAGACCGGTGGTCCCCCAGGGCTGTGGGCCTTCCTCAATGGCCTTGTGGACACTCCCCCCATGTCAGGTGACCGTAAATCCGAAGAAACATGGGTGGTTCTGGCAAGGCGTCAAAGCTAAGGTCAAGGAAATGGTTGATTGTGTCTTCATGCATTAATGCTGATTTACTGACACCTTAGGACATCCAAAGTCTGTCTCGTGCTCTTTTTCAGACTGTAGAATACAACATTTTTGAGTCTAAATGGACTCAGTTGACAGTCAGAGCAGTGGAGTGGAACACTATGCTGGGTCTGCAGGATCTCAGGCGCCTGATTGGCACTGATGTGCTGTTGGGCACAGGCAATTATGCTGGTCCTAATGGACAGGTTGGCTTCGATCCCCATGTGCTCGATCCGTGCCAGACAACAGGCATGGCAGCATTGGTTCAGACCATAGAACTGGCTGCTCCAAAGGAGTCATTTGCGACTGTTATCCAGGGGGCTGATGAGTCTTTCCTACAGTTTGCAGAGAGGCTGACTGCCTCTGTAGAAAAACAGGTGGGAGATCCTGAGGCAAGGAGGCTTGTGCTTACATGCCTTGTGAGAAGTAACAGCAATGTCGATTGCAGGAGAATCATAGAGGGTCTTCCTGGGGATCCTTCTGTCTCCCAGGTGGCGGAGGCCTGTGCAAAGATAGGCACCTCTGGTCATAGGATGGCTGCCTTGGCTACCGTGGATTGCTCAACTTGTGCTCTTTAAGTCTTCTGTTCACAGGACAGTTGACCGGTCATGAGGAGATGGCGGCTTTGGATCCACTGGGCTGCCTCCAGTTCACTGGACTGCTGTCCTGACCAAAGAATGTCCCAAGATGCTGTGTACCCTGTCCATCCCTGGCTCAACGCTGCCAGAGATCCGCCTCTGCGGGCTTCTTGAGAGCGGCGCGGACATCACAGTTCTCTCCCTTGCCACCTGGCCCCCGGAGTGGCCCTTGGATCCAGTGGAGATGCCTGTCGTGGGATTGGGAGGAACGGCGCAATGCTATGTGAGCCAGCTGCCCATGCTGGTTGTGAACCCGGAGGGACAGACGGCCATGATTTGGCCTCATGTTACTTCAACTGCTGCTAACCTCACGGGATGGGGTGTTCTGTGTGCTTGGGGGGTGCACATCAGGACGGATTTTTGATGGGGGCCACTGTGATGAAGGCCACAAAGTGTCCTACACATCCATTATGGTGGCTGGTGGACAAACCCGTCTGGGAGAACCAGTGGCCCCTCCCTCAAGATAAATTGGTTGCCCTTCGAAATCTGGTGCAGGAGCAGATGGACCAGGGTCATCTGGAGCCTTCTACCAGTCCCTGGAACATTCCTGTCATCTGCATCAAGAAAAAATCTGGGAAATGGAGGTTGTTACAAGACCTCCAAAAGGTCAATGCTGTGATGGAAAGCATGGGAACATTGCAGGCGGGCATGCTGTCGCCTACCATGCTTCCCGCAGATGGGCCGGTCCTCATCATGGATTTGAAGGATTGTTTTTTTACAATTCCTTTGCATCCCGATGACAAACCAAAATTTGCCTTCTTGGTGCCAGCAATTAACAATGCTGAGCCCGCACAGTGATATCAATGGAAGGTTTTTCCCCAAGGAATGTGAAATTCTCTGGCCATATGCCAATGGTATGTGGCCTGTGCCTTGTCTAGGGTTCGCAAGCAGTTTCCTGATGCCCACCTTTACTACTATATGGATGACATATTGCTGGCTGCATCCACCCAGGATGAGCTGCTGAGGATACAGCCTCAGTTGCTCAATGCTTTGCATTCTCATGGGCTACAGGTGGCTCCAGAAAAAGTTCAACAACAACCTCCTTGGAAGTATTTGGGGATCAAAATTCTGGAACGGACAATCCGGCACCAGGAGGTGCAATTTGTGCATTCGGTGAAGACGCTGAATGATGCCCAGAAATTGGTAGGTGTCATCACTTGGTTACGTCCGTACTTAGGACTGACCGACACACAACTGTATCCTCTGTATGATTTGTTAAAGGGACACTCTGATTTAAGGTCACCTCACACAGGTGCTGGAGGAGGTTCAGCAAGCTGTTTCTGCTTGCCAGGTTTATTGCATTGATCCTTCCGTTGATGTCACTGTGTTCATTACCACTCCAGATTTGCATCCCACAAGCATCATTGGCCAATGGAGTGACAAATGGTCCGATTCTTTGCACATCTTGGAATGGGTTTTCCTGCCCCATCAGCCGCAGAAGACGGCAACCGCATTGTTTGAGCTAATTGCTCTCTTGATAATCAAATACCAGCAACGGTGTTTGCAATTGGTGGGTGCAGATCCCACAAAGATCATACTCCTGGTACAGTGGGAGGATTTTGACTGGAGCTTTGCAAACATTGTGTCCCTGCAAAGTGCTCTGGAAAACTTTTCGGGGCAGATCACTTATCATCTGCCCAGCCACAAACTACTGCAGATGGTGAAATTAACACAAATCTCTTTGCAGCCCAAAACTAGTCAGGAACCAGTGCAAGGATCCACTGTCTTCACTGATGGTTCAGGGAAAACAGGGAAGGCCATTGTTACTTGGAGGGATGGATCTGAGTGGCAGGTCCTGGAAGGTCATGAGGATGGGTCAGCCCAATTTGTTGAATTGAGGGCTGCTGTCATGGCATTTGAGAAATTTTCCTAGGAACCTTTCAATTTGGTCATGGATTCTGCCTATGTGGCCGACATCGCACAGCAGTTGGGTCATTTGGTTTTGAAGGAGGTCAGTAATTCTGCCTTGTTTCATTTACTGAAGACCTTGTGGTGTGCCATTCAGGCCCGGGTTCATCCATACTACGTTCTGCATGTAAGGAGTCACACCAATTTGCCAGGGTTTGTGGTGGAAGGTAACGCGAGGGCTGACAAGTTGGCTAACCCAGAGTGGGTAGCACCTCAGCCTGACACACTAGCCCAGGCCAAGGCATTGCATGGGTTTTTCCATCAGAATGCACATACCCTGCAGAAGCAGTTTCAGCTGACGCTAACTGAGGCTCATGACATTGTCGAGTTTCACGACGACTGTCACGCGCTTGCTGCGCCTTTGCCAGCAGGGATCAACCCCAGAGGCCTTAGGGCCTTGGAGCTTTAGCACACCAATGTCACCCAGATTGCCGAGTTTGGCGGGCTCAAGTATGTGCATGTCACTGTGGACATGTTCTCCTCTGCGATGTGGGCTTCTGCTCACACTGGAGAAACGGCCCGTGATGTCCTTGCCCACTGGAGGCAGGCCTTTGCCGTTCTGGGCATACCTTCTGCTGTGAAAACTGACAATGGTCCTGTTTACGCAATCCAGAAGGTGCAGCAGTTCCTGCAGTTGTGGTGTATGTCATACCAGTTTGGTATCCCTCATTCTCCGACTGGTCAAGCTATTGTAGAACGCACTCATGCTACTCTGAAGCGGGTTCTTCAAAAACAAAAACGGAGAATGCAGGGTGAAACCCCGCACAGTCAGTTGGCAAAAGCTTTGTATACCATCAGTCATCTTACTGTGCTGCAGAATTCAAATAATCCTGTCATTTTGAATCATCACCTTTCATTGCAGGCTTCGGACGAGATACATCAGCCTCAAGCGAAGGTTCAGGTGGGGAATTTAGTCACCAAACAGTGGGAAGGTCCCTATGACCCTATCACTTTGGGGCGTGGGTATGTGTGTGTATCCACAGATACTGGGGTACGCTGGGTACCTTCAAAGTGTGTTCGCCCTGACCTGCGACCACAGAGACAGAATCCCGCGGACAGGCAAAATGGAAACTGTGACAAAAGTGAAAGTCATCAAGTGGATGAATCATCGAGTGATGACTCAGATGCAGATGATGCAAGTGAGCACTCCGATGATTCGTCTACGAGTGGACACTGAATGTTGTTCATTTTTCCTTTTAACACTGTTCATTTTTCTTTTTCTTTTCTTTTTTAAATGGAAAAAGAGTGAGATGTCGTCCTGTTCTTCTAAAGTTCTTCTAAGCCTTCTGATGTTTACATTTTTGTAATGGAGTTTCTCACGTACTTTTCATGTAAATAATGATTGTTTTGCATTCCTTTCTGGAGGAGGAGAGAATTGATGGACTGTTGGTTTGACCAGTGCCATTGGAGAGGTGGCAATTTCATCCTCCAATCCAGGGTCACTTTTGGAATTCTATATATATGGAGGTCGAGAAATAAACTGCCCCCTTTTTACCTTGGACATCTTAGCTTGTGCGTGTCATTCATTTCGTGTCGTATTGCGACAATTAGTCATTATTATACTGCTTTCTATTATTCCATGCATAATAAAATTGGTGACACACTTGGTGGAAAATACAGTAAAAAGGGTTTGGCCGGTGCAAGAAGGGGGAATTGTAGCCATGTATTTAAACAGCTTAGGCCACAGTGTGCTCCAGACAAACAATTTTTAGTTATTCTTCTCAGAGCCCTCTGGAATTCATCAAGGTTACTAAGACATAATTGTGCTAAATTAAGAAAAAAGGGGCTGAGAAGCAAAATGCCAAGACCACAAGAACTAGATAAAGGAGGGCCTTGAAGCACTGGACTGTAACCAATCATATATCATCAAAAGTGCATGCAGACCGCGTGAACAAGATAGAGGCACCAAACAAGAAATGCGTGATCGCATGTGCAGTAGTATTAGAATGTATAAATAGAGCATAAAGTAAACAATAAAGCGGCTTCTGCTTAATCACACTGATTAGTTGTCCAGGAGTCCTGCTGTCCCCCAGCCCTCGTGAAACGGGATGGCCGTTGCTGGCAAAGAGCCCACTGCTTGCTGAGGGCATAGGCTTCCATCTGGCAAGTCAAGGCTTGAACTGGTGTGTGGCTATGCAGGCAAAATGCCTGTGCTTCTCAAGGGGCAGGATCAGAGAGCCCCTTTTCTGTAGAAGTACATGATCTTGTTCTCTTGGGACAACTTTCTGTCATTTCTGTCTTCCCATTGGGACAGGCCCTGGACACTGTAGACTTCCTCTACGGACAGATCTTAGTTGATGTACTCTTTCCACTCTTCCTCCTCCTTGGCAAAGGCTCCATCCTTGGTCTTTGGCACTAACAGGACTGATACCTCCAACCGTCCCTGCCCACTGCCTGCTGTGAGCATGGGCTTCCAACAAGCAAGGTGAAGGACTGGGTGAGCAGCAGGGGCTGTACAGTGCAGCTGCCCGGCTCTCTGCCCTTGCACCTGTCACCTGCACACTGAAGGCCAGAGAAGCTGTTGTTATTGCTGCCTCTCGTGCCTCAGTAGCAAGAGGTACATGGTGCTTTCTCGGGTTTCCTACAGTTGAGATGACCCAAGAGTCCCTTTTTCCCAGCCCGATGGTTAAAGAAAGAGTCGGGATTCTTCGGCTCTGGTTCACAAGGTGGTTTATTATCTATTATCTAAAATATTTTTTCTCAGACCCGCAGAGGTCTGATCTGCAGGTCTGTCAAGGGCACACTGCCCGCCCCCGGGCTGGTGTCTACATTTTATACTATGAGTTACGTGTACTTTATTTATCATTATTTTCCAATACCTATCACCTATGTTAGACTGTCTACTTCTACTCTAGACCAATCTAAATGTGCCACCATCACCAAGAAGGTGGAGGTTAGGAAGAAGAAGGAAGAAGGACAGGACAATGCCCATGTCCCTCCATCTTGCCTCCTAGACCCCTATAGTAAAATCCCCAAAATTCCACTTTTCACCCTGTGATTAATTCATTATCACTCTACTTAAACTTTTGTGACTTGTGAGTCTTCATACAAGGTTGATAATTTATTCCATGGGTTAAGATCAAAATCCCAAGTGTCTTTGGCTTCCTGCCAGCACTCCCGAGCCCCCTGCCAGGGGCACATGTCATCCAGGGCACCCAGAGGTGTGTCCTGGGTTCTGACAGTTTTCTCCAGGGATCCCCAGGCTGGATCAGATGGAGAGGCTGCCAAAGGTCATGGCAACCATTCAGGAAACAGCTCCTGCCATAGTGTCAGCTTCTCACCCTGGAGCCAGCCCCCCAACAAACAGGGCTTCCCCACTTCACTGTGCTGCCTGAGGCTTGGAATCTCTGCAGGATGATACCAAGAGAATATTTGAATGCTCACCTGAACCGTCTTATTCCCATTTCTTAGAGTAAAATGAGTGAGACAACAACTCACATTATGTACAAGGAAGAAGTAGTGTAACAGCAAAGAAGAAACATTTCCAAATCCCAGTCTGGGAAAGCAAAACATGAGAAACAGTGCCTGTCATGTCACTGAAATGTCAGGAAGAATAAAACTCTCTAACACTGTAATTTCAGTATTAGAAAGCAGACATTATTTTGGTGTCAGTTGCGGGGGGGACTGCTCCTCCTAATGTATACAACATATGCCAAGTTCCAAAATTATCACTTATCTATACAAAGCATACATAATACCTAAATTCCCAGAATTCTCCTCTGCTTCTCAGAAGCCATTTACATATACAGAGGTGTACACCTTAAAGTGGAGCATGCACATGCAGTTTGGGAAATGGTCTGTAGAGGGTCTCTGGAGATTGTTTGGGGAATTGCCCCACCTTACTTTCTCCATTCGTCATCACACGTCACCTGAGAACAAGACTCAAGGATTGTCTCCTGTCCTGCTGGCTTGGTTGAGCAACTTTTCTCCTTGGTTAGGCAACATTTTATGATTTGTAAAACTTTAAACAATGCGACTCAGTTTCTCTTGACCAAGTTGAGATACTGTAAGCAATATGACTTTGGAGTATTTATGTCAGCCCCACCCGGGAGGGGCATCCCCACCTGCAACCACTGGGACTAGTGTGAGACCTGTCATGCAGCAGATGGTACTACGCACAAGATGGTGGCCTGGATGCTGTGCCAAGGAGTCGGTGCCTCCCAGTGCTCCCCGCAGCTGCTCCTGCCCGAGCCTCAGCCTCCTGGGGTTGCTGTCCCCAGAACTACCCTAGGGCCACCTGGGGCCACACTGCCCAAGACCCCTTGTCTCTCTGCCCTGGAGCAGTGTGGGCACATGTTTAGATGATTAATAGACAATAGGTTCATTAATGCAGTATTGCATCTTTGTTCTGTATACACAGAGAAACACAAGGCAATTTGTAACCTCATCTTCCAGTTATTTAAAAATGCAGGAAATGTGAGGGGGACAGGGCAGGATACAGGAGTGAAAAAAGGGAGGAAAGCATGAGGGGACAAAAGGGAGGGAAACATGAGGAGAAAAGAGTAAGAAATGTGAGAGGAGAAAAAGGCCTGGAAATGTAAGGAGAAAAGTGGGAGAAACATGAGGGAAAAAGTCTAGGAAACATGATGGCAGAAAAAGGGCAGGAAATGGGAGAGGAAAAGGGAGTGAAACATGATGAGAAAAGTGTAAGAAACTTATGGGAAAAAATTTGAGAAGTGTGAGGGGATAAATGTGGGAAAGATGAGGGAAGAAGTGTGGGAAGTGTGAGGGCAAGAGGGCAGGAAACATGAGGGGAAAAGGGTAGGAAGTGTGAGGGGCAAAGTGGGAGAAAGGTGAAGGGAAAGGGTGGACAATGTGAGGGGGGAAAGGGCAGGAAACCTTAGGAGAGAAAAGGACAAGAAATGTGAAATGGAAAGTATCACAGGAAAGAAAGATGAGGGGCGGAAATGTGTGAGAAATGTAAGGGGAAAGGGTAGGAAATGTGAAGGGAGAAAAAGAGCTGACAGTGTGAGGGGCAAAGTGAGACAAATGTGAGAGAAAAGTGTTGGAAATGTGAGAGGGGAAAGAGTGGGAAACTGAGAAAAGAAAAGGGAAAAGAAATGTTTACAGGACAAAATCTGGTGGCCTCACAAGCGTTTCAAGCTTGTGATGACCAAAGCTTTTATTTTTAGGTCTACCCAGAGGACGGTCATTGGAGTGGACCTGCCGGAGGACTCATAGGACTTGACATTAGATCACACAGGACTGGACAGTGAGTACTTTGTTATTGGGGACACCGCACACAAACCCATGGAGATTGAGGTGGCTCCCATGACCATTGAGGGAGACATACCTAACCTCATTCTCCTGGAGCGCTGTCCACAGCCATCCTTCTATTTGGTCAAGGGGCAAATCATAGCCCAGGCCATTCCCGTTCCAGTGGAAATCCCAGTAGATGACAAAGCACCAGGTGTCTACTGGGCAGAAGTCACTGGCGAGGACAAACCCATTATGGGATGCAACCTAATGCATGGAGCAGATCATCTCCATGTGGAAGGGTTGCTTGACACTGGGGCAGATGTGACAATCATACCTGAAATATTGTGGCCGTCACATTGGAATTTGCAACCCATGGCTGGTAAAATCCAAGGTGTAGGAAGAGTCACATTGGCAAAGATATCAAAAAGCGTCTTGCAAATTGAGGGGCCAGACGGAAAACTGGCCAGAGTCCATCCGTTTTGTCACCTATTACAAAGCTCCCCTGTGGGAAGAGACACCATGTCCCAGTGGGGTGTCAAATTGGTCACCCCCTAAGACACTCCAGGATTTTTAGAAGCAGCCACTGTGGAGCACCCTGCCCACAAGTTAACATGGCTGGATGATAATCCAGTCTGGGTAAATCAGTGGCCACTCATCAAGGAAAAGCTGAAGAGAGAGTATTGCCTCATGGAATGAAATGCAGTCCATCCGTCAGTGGTACGTGGCTTCACTGCTGTCCCCAATGCGCACCCAGAAAAAGGAGGCAATCATCCTACACTACACAGATGATGTGCTTGTGTGCCCACCCCTGATGACATAATACTCCAAGACACACTTGACCTAGTGGTTAAAGTTTTAAGCTCTGCTGGATTTCCAACTGCAGGAAAAGAAGGTTCAGAGGATGCCACCTTGGAAGTCTGGGTCAGGCCTTGGCTAGGCCTCTCCAACGAGGACCTAGCTCCCCTGGGCAATTTATTGAAAGGGGAGAGAGACATGGCTTCTCCCAGGGAACTGACCCCAGAGGCAAAAACCGCCCTCCAAAAAGTGCAGAAAGCTTTGGCTGAGAGGCAGGCTTATCGTTATAAGCCCAAGCTGCCTTTCAAATTCATTCTTTTGGGAAAGTTACCACACTTACATGGGTTGATATTCCAGTGGATCGAAGGGCAGAAGGATTCACTCTTAATCATAGAGTGGGTTTTCCTCTTCCACCAGTGATCCAAAACCGTCACACAGCCACAGGAGCTGATAGCTCAGCTGATCCGGAAGGCCAGGGTAAGGTTGCGTGAGCTGGCTGGTTGTGACTTTCAGTGTATTCACCTCCCGGTCAAACTTTCTAAGAAGGGAAGGAACTCTCCTGAGAGGTTGACCAAAGAGATGTTCGAGCACCTGCTCCAGAGCAATGCTAGTCTCCAGCTATCTCTGGACAGCTACAGTGGACAGGTATCAGTCCATGCCCCGTTACACAAGCTGTTTAATGAGGAATTCCACCTCATTCCTCCTGAGGAAAGGAGTCATAGGCCACTCAAAGCGCTCACAGTGTTCACTGACGCATCCGGGGCATCCCACAAGTTGGTGATGACTTGGAGAAATCGCCAGACTTAGCATTGGGAAGCTGATGTTGAGTTTGTGGTGGGGTCGCCCCAGGTCGCCGAACTGGCCGCAGTCGTGAGAGCCTTTGAGAAGCTAATTAATTTGGTTACCAATTCAGCCTACATGGCAGGAGTAGTGTCCAGAGCGGAGCAGGCAGTTCTCAAAGACATCAAGAATGAGCATCTTTCAGGTTGTTCTCAAAACTAATTTATTTAGTTTCGCAGTGGGAGCATCCGTTCTATGTGATGCACGTGAGGTTACATACCAATTTGCCAGGAGAAATCGCAGAAGGTAATTGCAAAGCAGATTCCCTTGCCGCCCCAGCAGAAATGGCATGCCTTCCGGACATTTTCCAACAGGCAAAGCTAAGTCATCAAAATGTGCCAGATCTGATTGGTCAGTTCCAGCTAACATGGAGTCAGGCTCAAGCCATTGTGGCCACCTGTCCCAATTGCCAGCTCCAGGCAGTGCCATTGCTGGGTGTTGGGGTTAACCCCCGAGGCCTTGGGAGCTGCAAAGTGTAGCAGACAGACATCATACACATTCCCAGTTTTGGTCACCTGAAATATGTGCATGTCAGCATAGACACATATTTGAGGTGCAGTTTATGCCTCTGACCATGCAGGGGAAAGGGCTGTGCACGCCAAACAACACCTGGTGCAAGCCTTTTCAGTGTTGGGGAGCCCTAGGGAGATTAAGTCCGACAACGGCCCAGCATACGCCTCCAAGGAGTTCCTAGCGTTTGTCCAGCAGTGGGGGGTGGAGCACAAGACCGGCATTTCCCACTCCCCCACAGGTCAAGCTGTGATTGAGCGTGCCCACCATATGCTCAAACAAGTCCTGGCTAGTGCAGGGCAGTTCATCAGCGTAAATGACACCACAACAAAACCTCTGCAAAGCCCTGTTTACCATAATTTTTTAAAATTGTTTATTTGAAAACATGAGTCCTCCAGTAGTACGACATTTCCATAATAACAATTGGTTTAAGTTGTCACAGCATCCACCGGTTCTCATTAAGGACCCAGAAACTTGGGAAACCAAGGGTCCTTATGAGCTCGTCACCTGGGGACATGGCTACACATGTGTATCCACCCCCACAGGCCCGCAATGGATACCCCAAAAGGGGATAAAACCTTTCATCCCAAAAAATCCAGCTCCAGGGCATGGGGATGAAAAGCAAGCAGCCGTCACCTCAAAGAGAAGACACTGCCGGAAAGAGGAGGAAGAATCTTCCTAAAAGAGTTAGCTACCTTCTGGCAGACCCCTGAACTTTAATGTGTTTTAAAAATGTTTGTTTTCCTTTGTAGAGAAGAAAATCTACCTCCCACTTAACCACATGATGAGCCCTGTTTGAGTTGTCATCCTGTTCACGCTGAGCAGTCTGACAGCTGTGTGGATTGTCACCAGATTCTTACAGGGGGAAGTGCAAGAAATGTGAAAGGGAAAGTGTGAAAAAACTAAGGGGAAAGCATGAGAAACTCTAAGGGGAAAGTGTGAGAAAAATGAGGGGTGAAGTGCAAGAAATGTGAAGGGGAAGGTGTGAAAAATGTGAGGGGAGAAAAAGGGCAAGAAATGTGAGGGGAAAAGAGAAAGAATTGTGAATTAAAAAAATAAAAAATAAAATAAAATAAACAAATAAATAAATAAAAATAAATAATCAATAAATACCGACCCCTGAGCACTCTCCAGAAAAATCTTGAGGGCACTGCTTAAAACAGAAGGAAAAGAGTTTCTGGAGAGCCAAGCCACTGTTACAGCCAAGTTTCCCCATGATTCCTACAGAGACTCCTTTCAAACCACTCAGTGTGTTAGGTAACAAAACCAGGCTCTTTTTGAAACCATTTCCACATTGTCAGGGCATGGGTTCACAGACATATAATATTTTCCTCTTCACCTCCTGTGAAGGATCTGTTTTGGACACAATGCTCAGATCCTTTGCAGTCTTGTGGTGCACCAGCAAAGACCTGCTGATGAGGTTAATTTAATGATGCTGCTCTGTCCAGTGCCGTGTCCCTGCATCTCTGCCCAGGGAAGCTGATGTAGCCATACAGTGTGCCCAATCCCACCATTCTGCTGGCTGCTGGCCATGTCTCTGGCTCCCCATGTAGTTCTTGTGAGGAGTGTCATGCATAGGAATCTGGTTCTTTTCTTTCACACTTGCAGCATAGGCTTTGTGGTGGTGTGGTGCAGCCCTCAAGCTCTGAACATCTGTGGCTGTGCCCTGATCACTGTGGGTGCCCTGATCAATGGGGACAAGCAGTAGGTGGCTGTTGCTGGCCATGGTGATGGCTGTCCTCCTGCCCCTGGCAGAAGCAGTCAGCTGCTGGCTTCTGCTGTCAGAGGAGGCAGCTTGCAGGTACGTTGGCCCCTTGTGTGTCTAGGTGTGCTGCCGCCTGTATTGTTGGCAGATGGGCTGTCTCCTCCTGGTACAGATGGGGCAGTACCAGGCTGTTAGTCCGAGAATCATTAAGGGAGAAGTGTTGGAAACATGAGGGAAAAAAGGGCAGGAAACATCAAGTGATGCCCTCCTTCAGCTGCTGTCAGCTTGACCTGGAGCTGATCAACTCTTGTCACCTAGCCCCAGACACCCCTGCATCCATCACCCAACCCCAGATGTCACCAGTGCCCAGAACTAGACCTGGACCTGACCAGTTCCAGTCACCCAGCCCTGGATCCGTGAGGAGATTGAGAGACACGGACCATGCTATACAAGCAAAGCCAGTTTATTACACTGGTCACCAGTATTTACAGTTCTCTAAGTTCCATATAAAATTTTCCACTCGGACCCCTTCGCCCCATTCCCTTAGTAACACAGTCTTTTCTGTTATCAAGTCCCTGTTACATTCTTTTGCGCGAGCAATGTCCTTGTTACATCTTCTCTCGTCAGAGTGGTCAGACTGACCAGACATGATGTCTTCACTTTTGTTCTTGCCTTGAGTTTATCTCTCCCATGGCTTCCACTATATCAGGGCCAAGAGGTCGGCAGCGCTGCCCAGTTCAGCTTCTGTAGCTGTCTGAACTCCCACATGTCCCCCTTTCTGTTCCACAATCATTATTTGCTTTATCAATTTATGAATCAATCACTGAATACATTGAATCAAGCAAGGCAGGCATATCACTGTAACTAATAGCATCCCTAATACAAACATTCCTATCTTAATTAAATTATTGACCCATCCAGTTATACACCACTTTCTAAAAAGGCTGTTAAACAGGTCAGTTCCATCTTCTATTTCTAATTTGGCTACATTATCTTGTAAAGCTTTAATACTTGCATTAATAGATTGTGAATGATCAGAAAGGTTCATACAACACATTCCACCAAAATCTTCACATCCATTTCTGTTGCGGTGGGTGTTTTTGATTGTAATTGTCCTATTAGTCAGTTTTATAACCTCACCCTATTTTGTATTGTTATAGCATATTTTATTACCAATGGATTGTTCCTTTCCCCCCGTGTTGTTGGTTTTGCCCTAGTTGTCCATGTCCCCAAAGACCTGCCCTTTTGTTCCCTGTTCTTCCTCCTCCCATTGAATGTCAATCCCTCCCCAAGCTTGCCCCTTTCTCTAAAAACTTCCCTATCAATTTTGTATCCTTCGAAACCCCATTGGTTTGTTTAAGTCATTCTCTTCCCCTGTAATCCCCTATTGGTTTAAACGTTGTATTCCCCGCCTTGCGTTCCACCCCCAGTTTCTCCCAATTGGTTAAAGATTGTATCCTCCCCTGGGAACTCCCCCATTTATAAGTTGATGTATGCCTTTGATTCAGTGTCTTTCTGTCCCTGACCCTCCAGGGAATAAACGCCTTTGGAAAACATACAGAAGACCTCTCCCTGTTCCTTGTCTCTACCTTCGATGTAGTCCTATCCCCAACGCAGTCCACCCATGCCGTAGAGCAGCTGTGCCCTACAGCCGCACTTTTGTATCCTTCGAAACCCCATTGGTTTGTTTAAGTCATTCTCTTCCCCTGTAATCCCCTATTGGTTTAAACGTTGTATTCCCCGCCTTGCGTTCCACCCCCAGTTTCTCCCAATTGGTTAAAGATTGTATCCTCCCCTGGGAACTCCCCCATTTATAAGTTGATGTATGCCTTTGATTCAGTGTCTTTCTGTCCCTGACCCTCCAGGGAATAAACGCCTTTGGAAAACATACAGAAGACCTCTCCCTGTTCCTTGTCTCTACCTTCGATGTAGTCCTATCCCCAACGCAGTCCACCCATGCCGTAGAGCAGCTGTGCCCTACAGCCGCACCCCAGATTCAACAGCTGTCTGGGGGTGGCCCATTCTCACCGACGGTGTCAGGAGCTAGCTGGGCCAAAGAAATCCGGCACCGCAGCACATGTCCATGTGCTAAAAGCAAAAAATCAATTATGGCTCGATTCTGCATTGTAGCATGTCTAATTGAATCAACATCAGTTAACAATCCTGTTAAAGCAAGCGAAATAGCATTAACTCCCCCATTTATAAGTTGATGTATGCCTTTGATTCAGTGTCTTTCTGTCCCTGACCCTCCAGGGAATAAACGCCTTTGGAAAACATACAGAAGACCTCTCCCTGTTCCTTGTCTCTACCTTCGATGTAGTCCTATCCCCAACGCAGTCCACCCATGCCGTAGAGCAGCTGTGCCCTACAGCCGCACCCCAGATTCAACAGCTGTCTGGGGGTGGCCCATTCTCACCGACGGTGTCAGGAGCTAGCTGGGCCAAAGAAATCCGGCACCGCAGCACATGTCCATGTGCTAAAAGCAAAAAATCAATTATGGCTCGATTCTGCATTGTAGCATGTCTAATTGAATCAACATCAGTTAACAATCCTGTTAAAGCAAGCGAAATAGCATTAGATTGGTGAGTGTGGTGGATTCAGTGCTGGCCAATCACCAGTGCACTCACTAGAATATACTTACTCATTTCCTGCTGTGAGATAGTATTAGGAGAAAGGCAAAGCAGCCTCAAAATTTTAAAAGGCTATAAAGAAAAGTTTATTAACAGTAACTAAAAGAAAGAGTAATAAGAATCAGAACAAAACTTTCAGGACACTTCTCCTTCCCCTACAACCTTTTTTTTCCCACTGACAATGTAAAGAGAAAAAACCTAAAATTTTCAGTCAGTTTACCACCTTTAGAATAGTCTTTCTTCAGTTCACTTAGGGAGAGAAGTCCCTCTTGTTAATGTTATGGAGACTTCTTCACAAGAAAGCAATTCTCTCATGGCTTTTAATTTCCACAAATAGCAGTCGCCTGGAAAAATCTGCAATCGTGAAGTTCCTCCCATTTTCTTCACAGTTGTGTTTATGGGCCATGTCCAAGTATGGGGTACTAGTTTAAAGATGAGCTGTTCAAAAGCAAAGGTTCTCTTCATCTATCTCTGAAATCATCTTCATCTCTGAGAACAGAGGTCTTCTTCTCTCCCTGAGGGCACAGGGTCTCATAATTCTTCTCTCTTTCTCTGTTCAAACTTCTCATGGGATCACAGCTACTTCAACATTTGCTCACTTTAGCATGGAGGCCTTTGCTGAACAAGTCATCTCCCCATATTTTCCCATTATAGGGAAAAAGAGTCTCATGTATCAATTGCATCCTTCTCCATAGCTTTACAAGAGGGTTTGAGCCTCAAGATCAAGGCATCTCCTCATCCCGCCATCTGGGACTCAACTTCCTCTTCACTGACCTCGGTGTCATCATGTTCTTCCTCTATGTGCCTGCACTTGTCCTTTTCTCTTACTCGAGGGAGGATTGGAGCACTGAAAGAGTTACTATCTCGCAGGGGCCTGCAGATGGTCACATGACCCCGGCCAGGCTCAGTAGCTTTCGGTTAGCCAGAGCTGTTTTACAATGGAGGTTTCTGCAGTGGCTGCGCTGGGGCTGTGTCAGGATCGGCTGTGCTGGGGGGAGGGCCAGGATCCACAGCCAGGCTTGGACACAGCAGAAGCACGGCCAGGGGCTGATGGCTTCTCCTCCCCCCTGCCCGGTGGTTGCGGGCAAATCTCAACGGTGGTAGAATCTTGGCCGAACCGGCCCCGCCTGGCCCGGGGCTGCTCCTGGGGCCCAGCGGATCCCGGCTCGACCTGGGCTGACAGCCCTCGGCCCCACGGTCTCCCCTCCCCCTGCCTGGCAGCTGACGGCGGGGGGGGCGGGGGCGCTGGAGGGCTCCCTAGGAAGGGGGCCCGGCCCCACATCAGGGGCCGCCCAGCCCGGCCCCGGCCAAGACGGGGTCCTTGTTACCTCTTTGCCGACCAGAAGAGAAAGAAGGATTTCCCGGGATTTTTTGGGTTTTTTACATGGGTGTTCACACAGGCATATCAGCTTTCTTAGTGGTTTAACAGATTGTCAATTCTCAAAGCTAATTACTGATTGTTTTTTTTGTCAGACACAGAGGAAACTGCTAGCAGCTTTTCTTTGTATCACTTCCATGAGTGCCTCTCATGCAAAATCACCACAGTGAGCTAACCAGCAGCCTAGTCTGTTTAACAATCCCAGTGCCTTTCCAGATGCTACTCCTGGAACAAAGAAGGAAGCAGCCCAACACCGCGGTATTGACCAAAAGTCGAGGTTATTATTGTAATCTGGGTAAACAGATGAATACTGTGTTTCCCTTTCCATGGAAATCTATGTTGTGAAATCATGGATGGGTTGGGTAGTAAGAGAGAGTTGCCCTAAACTGAAGGGGCCTCCCTTAATATGTGGCAGAATAGCAGCCCAAACTCTGTCTCCACAAATAAAAACCACTTCTGCTGGTAATGATAATGGAGCATTAGTAGAGCGAGAGATGTTGGTGGAGGCGTAATTGCACCAGGCACTTTCATTTCTGATTATGGGTTGGATCGAAGAAGCATTCCATGCTTTAGATTGGTTGGCCCCAGAATAATTAAATTTAACACAGAAGCCCATTTTTACAGATCCCAAAAGTTCTAATTCTTGGGGCTCAAGGGTTGTACGAGGGAGATATGGGACCCATTGGTCCCAAGCATTGGCATGATTTTTAAAATGAAGGATATGAGCCAAAGGGGGATGTGGCCATGTATCTAAAGGTAAACCAATGAGACAAGTAGAAAATGACTTTTCAGGAGAGGCCGTAGCCAAGCATAAAGTATCTTGTCCTATTAAATTGGCTAAAGTTATCCATACATTTGTTTTTGGCTGATTAACAGGCCAAGTAAAAGTAACAGGAGAAAGCACTAATACTAAAAAAACATTTCTTAGCGTAAGCCGAATATTACCTTGAGGCAATGGTGATAGTGGGCTCCCCATTACTATTACAGGAGGAGTTAGAACACTACAAAACCTAATAACAACAGCAAGCCACTGCTTGCTTGATAATTCCTGATGTTCAGGCAAACCATATTGATGCCCACACACCAGCTGTTTCATTTGTATATTATTCTGACTGCTCCTTAAAGGATCACAATGCTGACAGTCAGCTCTTCTTTTATGATTTGCACAATACCAAAGGCACCCACAACTTTGACACTCAGAGTCCACACTTGATGATCCCCTGTGTGACAGGCCAAGCAGGGAAAGGAAGTTAACAGGCCTGCGACCACCTCTGGATGTATGATTGACTGGTTCTCTGAGGACAGAAGATTTATCTTTTAATCCTTTTCTGTATTTTGATCAGCTGGCTGTTCAATGGAAGATCTGATATTCTTGGCTGGAACCCAATGGGGACCAGTATCCATGGAAACACAAGCATAACCCCTTCCCCATGTAATAAGGGGAAATGGGCCTATGATTTTTCTACTTTCTGGGTCTGTTACGAGGACTCGTGATTTTTTACCTATGTCTAATGATATTTCTTTAGAAGTAGAAAAGTGTTTTATTATAGGGGGAACTTTGCTATCAGCATAGCAATTTAAAAAACTGAAAACATACAGTGCTTTGTGTAGCCATTCCATTGGAGTACATTCCCCCTTTTTGTTGAGCTAAAAGACGCTTAAGCATTGAATGAGCACATTCAATAATTGCTTGTCCTGTGGGGGAGTGAGGGTTGCCAGAGATTCTCCACAGGGCGAAAAAGGAGGAAAGTCATTAAGAAGTATAAGCAGGATCATTATTAGTTTTAATCTGTTGAGGAACCCGTAAAGTTGCAAAAGCAGCCAAAAAAATGTGGCAAACATCTTTAGTAGTTTCACCTGTGTGGCATGATGCAAATAATGTACCTGAAAAGGTGTCAATGGATGAGTGAACATATTTGAGATGACCAAATTCAGGGTAGTGGGTGACATCAATTTGCCATATTTGGAGGCTTTGTAGGCCACGTGGGTTTATTCCCAGTGAGCCTGTCACAAAATTATGGCGTTGAAAATCAGGGCAAGCAGCAATAATGTCCTTTGCTTGTTGGCGCTTTAAAGCAAATGTGTGACAAAGACCTGCAGCATTCTGATGAAAAAAAGAATGGCTAAGTTTGGTCTGTGCAAAACAATCAGATACCCCCCCCCCCCCCCGATAATGCAGAGACCTGGTTCACCAATGATAGCAGTTATGCTATCAGTGGAAAGAGACATGCTGAGTATACTGTCACTACTTGCTGTCACCACTTACAAAGAGGTAATAGAGTGTAGACTGCTACCAACAAACGCCTCTACACAAAAGACTGAGAACTAACAAACTCAAGATATGCATGCACAGAGTGATTTAGATGCACAAGAAAGAATGAAACTGTTAGAAGCTGTCCAGCTACCTGAGAATGCATATCAAGGAGAATCGTTAAAACCGAAAATCATGGACAAAGACTCTCTAACTAGTCCAAGTTACAAAGTGATATGTTTATTACGCCAGCGGGTGGCACAGGTGGTGTCATCCCCGAAATGCGTGACCACACCACACAAGGATTTTTGCCTTCTATTTATTTCCCAAAATAATACATATGCATAACCCCAGCACCTCCCATCCCCGCTTTGTATTAAAATGATGTTATTAGTCCTTCACACGTGTGCAATTCTTCTCTTGAATTGGGTCGGTGGTCTCAAATTGGGTCAGTGGTCCCCGGGATGAAGTCAGGAAGGTCTTTGTCAGGTCTCTGTGACTGTCTGGCATGATCCAAGGCCCCCTGCTTCATGATGGATTGACATAGAGCCCAGGTGCTGGACATTGTTCTACTAGTTTCAATATGTTCCTATAATGGTTCACTTGCTCTATTTCCTTCTACAAATAAGCTCATAATATAACAATTAGCTTTAGCTTAAGCATCTAATAATCATTAACCTTTTGTTGGTGTATCTAGCTTCAATATTAATTGGTTCTAACCCTCAGCTAAAATCTTAACCCTTTAAAATCATGATTCATTCCCCATTCCTTCTTCAAAGGTAGTAAATTCTTTTACTAATATACAGATCCTTCTTCATCTAGCAAAGCTGCATGGTAGGTGTCTCTTAGAACTGTACCATATGCTCTTGATATTGAAGTTAAAGCTGCTACTCGCCGCAACACTCTCCAATTCCAAACGAGTACTATAATAGAAAAAATTAAACTTATACTGACTAAGATAAGCAAAACAATAATTGATGAACTAAGGTATTGAGCAAGCCAGTTGCCGTTGGAGACCACCCAAAGAGCACATCCCACCAGTGATGGGATGGGCCTTCTAATCTTTTAAATACTTTCCGTATAGTGTCTGTGTCATGGTGTATTGTAATCAAAGTTTTCCTTCCTTCATCTTTAATTTCTTTCAGAATTCTTTTTAATTTATGATGTTTCAACAATTGGGTAACCAAAGCTAAGTTCATACCTATAGGCACAGGTGATATTTCTTGGACAGTAATCAAATTCACCTTTATATGTTGTTATGATACAACAGGTGCCTGAAAGGAAAAATAACATCCTTCAATTTTGACAAAGTTACAAATGCACAATTTAAATTGAGTTTCATTCACAGTGATCTCATCCACCATTTTAGTGGGGCATGCTGTTCTGAGGCAGACACAACCTTGTCCTGTATACACAAGCAAGGTTGTCTGGTTAGTGGGATGCATTTCAAAGTGACAAATGCTTTGCTCTGTATCCAAACAAATATCTTTATCATCATTTACATTACCTTCACATATAAACCCCAGTTGTTCTCTCATTGAGCAGGGTTCTAAGTAAATAGTTCCCTACATTCCTTCGACCTTGCATGCCCACATTCTGTGTTCAAAAAATACAGTATGGTCTTGTGATTTAGCCCTAAAGGAACAATTGGATGTATCAAGCTTACTGATGCATCGTATATGGTTAAAACAAAAGCTGTTACCATACTTGTCATGGGATCATAAGTAAAATTAACTAAAATCCACCAGGGTTGAAGCTCTTTTTCTAAATCCAAGTCATTATCCCAAACAACTTTACGAATTTCATCAGGGAATATGCCTTATTCCCTGTCCCTAATGATTGAGGCTGCCACTGATTGCATCTATAATTGTAGTATCCAAACAAATATCTTTATCATCATTTACATTACCTTCACATATAAACCCCAGTTGTTCTCTCATTGAGCAGGGTTCTAAGTAAATAGTTCCCTACATTCCTTCGACCTTGCATGCCCACATTCTGTGTTCAAAAAATACAGTATGGTCTTGTGATTTAGCCCTAAAGGAACAATTGGATGTATCAAGCTTACTGATGCATCGTATATGGTTAAAAGAAAAGCTGTTACCATACTTGTCATGAGATCATAAGTAAAATTAACTAAAACCCACCAGGGTTGAAGCTCTTTTTTCTAAATCCCAGGCATTATCCCAAACAACTTTATGAATTTCAGCAGGGAATATGCCTTCTTCCCATCCCCAATGATTGAGGCCGCCACTGATTGCATCCATAATTGTGCCTGTGTACACCCAAAAGCCAAAGAAATGTTCCCACTAGCTGTGCCTAAAGTATCAATTATCAATTGATGATCTCGTTCTTCCATATTTTCCCATTCTGGTAATGTTTCAGACAATTTCCACTGGCTGGTACCTAATGCTAACAAGGAAGATTGTAAATGTTGTTGCAATTTAACCATATCACTGCCAAGTGCTGTCAATTTGTTCATTAATACTTCTGAATCCATTGTTTTTAGCACCCCTAGTCCCGTTCCCAATAATCCAGTAAGGTCTTTCTTCTGTCTAGACATATAAGGCATACGCTTCTGCAGCCAGGTGGTCCAGTCCATAAAAGAGGTCCTTAAAAATGGAGCACACTCGGGCCAAATGGCAGAGGCATTCACTTGCATTGCCATCTCTACCTGTTTTAATGACCACTTTGGATTAATTAGCAATTTTTGAATTCCGGTCTTCTTAACAGCATACGGTCCAGTTTTGGTAATTATGGGAACCATGGGTTCTAGAGTGATTTGAGTAGTCGTGGTTTCTCTCAGTGTTGGTAGTGGTTATTTTAACCCTATCCATTTGGGAAGCAGTACAAAATTGAGTTATATTATAATCAATCTTAAAACCCTTGATTACAAAACCTTCTATTTTGAGTCTAAACTCTGGACAATTGGTTAAGCATTTGTCACAGCATTCAGGACCAATTCGAATAAGTTTCATGGGTTTTTGATGAAATTTGTGAAACCCATCCTGGACAAACGCATATTCACATCCCCAAATATTTCTTCCTTTCCACACAGTTGCACTTGTAACTTTTAGCATCTGATACAGAGACTTACGGGAGTCGGAGTCATAGGCTTTCCCTTGGCACTTATATGTACCAGTCACATATGCAAGCGGTACTGCATTAGCTGTGGCTACAGTGATAATCACAAATGCCACAACTCTCCAGGCTACACTTACTTGATTATCTATTATAACTACAAACTTGTGTTCTTAAACTATGCTTATCATTTTACCCACACCCTATTTATTTTCCTGAGAAAGTTTTCATTTCAGTTTGTTGTCACCCGGTATAACTTTCCAGAGTCCCTCAGGAGCCTTCTTCACTCAGGAATGATGGATACAGGCACTTTGTTCCTTAATCTTGATTGCAGTAAAGGTGGTGAGGAGCACTTGGAATGGTCCTTCCCACTGCAGTTCCAGAGTCTTCTCTGCAAAAGACTTAACATATACATAATCCCCAGGCTGTACATCATGTACTGGTCCATCTAATTCTCTGCTTTGAACCCCAGCCACATGTTTCTCAATTTCTCTAAGTTGTTTATTTAGGGCCACTACATATCCGTGTAGGGTTTCTTCCCCTACTTGAGTGGGTGTTGTCCCTTCTTGAATTCCATATAGCTTTCCATACAGTATTTCAAAGGGACTCAATTTTTCTTTTATTCTTGGTTTGGTCCAGATTCGTAATAATGCTAATGGAAGAGCCTGAGGCCAAGGTGACTTTGCCTCTTGTCCTCGTCTTATTATTTGCTGCTTAATCAAGTGGTTCATTTTCTCTACTTGACCGCTTGACTGAGGATGATATGGAGTATGAAGTTCCCAGTCTATGCCTAAATGGCGGCTAATTTGCTGCACAATTTTTGAAATAAAATGTGACCCTCTATCTGAAGACATTGTGGCTGGGACTCCAAAATGCGGTATTATTTCTTATAACAATGCTTTGGTTACCTGCCGTGCTTTGGCAGTTCTAGTAGGAAAAGCTTCTGGCCACCCTGAAAAGGTACCTGTATACCAATAGGTATTGGTACCCCCCTTTCCTGGGTAGTTCTGAAAAATCAATTTGCCATTGCTGCCCAGGTCCATATCCTTTTCCAATTTGCCCAAGTTTTGGTTTAGGAATATTTTTGGCATTAGTTTGGAGGCAAAGGCTACATTGGCAAAGTCACCTGAATCACTGTACCTTGCAA
The DNA here is from genome assembly GCF_017590135.1 of Pyrgilauda ruficollis. NCBI lineage: Eukaryota > Metazoa > Chordata > Aves > Passeriformes > Passeridae > Pyrgilauda > Pyrgilauda ruficollis. The sequence continues at coordinate 9,592,511 of NW_024526600.1, forward strand.
ATTTCTGGCTAGAATTCTATCTTTCAAGTAATTATACAAGGCATCTATTAATCTATTCCCCAATGTGCTTTCTTATGTTTCCTTTTCATGCGGTATTATTTCTTATAACAATGCTTTGGTTACCTGCCGTGCTTTGGCAGTTCTAGTAGGAAAAGCTTCTGGCCACCCTGAAAAGGTACCTGTATACCAATAGGTATTGGTACCCCCCTTTCCTGGGTAGTTCTGAAAAATCAATTTGCCATTGCTGCCCAGGTCCATATCCTTTTCCAATTTGCCCAAGTTTTGGTTTAGGAATATTTTTGGGATTAGTTTGGAGGCAAAGGGTACATTGGCAAGTCACCTGAATCACTGTACTTTGCAAGTTTCTGGCTAGGATTCAATCTATTCCCCAATGTGCTTTCTTATGTTTCCTTTTCACTAATGACTCTAGCATATAAGAGGGGATCACAAGCCTTCCTTTCCCTTCATCTGTAACAGCCCACCCCTCTTGATTATAACTTCCATTTTCTTTCTCAATAAGCCTTTTTTCTTTTTTACTGTACCTGGCTTACCTTCAATATAAATTTGTCCATCTGGGATTAAGGCTGCCTCAACTGTCTCAACAATGGCCTCACCTTTAGTTGCTTCTTTTGCCCTTCTGTCTGCCAGCTCATTTCCTTCCTCCAATTCAGAGCTCACTTTTTGGTGTGCCTTGATGTGCATGATGGCTACCTTTTCAGATAGCTGGAATGCCTCCAACAGTTTTATTATCTCTTGTGCATGTTTAATGCTTTTTCCTTGTGAGTTCAACAGTCCTCTTTCCTTCCAGATGGCTCCATGTGCATGGACTACCCCAAATGCATACCTCGAGTCTGTGTAAATATAGATTTTTTTTTTTCCTTTTGCCAGCTATAAAACCCTGGTTAAGGCAATTATTTCAGCCTTCTGTGCTAAGGTGTTGGTTGCTAATGATCCAGACTTTATTACCTCTTGGCTTGTGGTAAATGCATACCCAGCATGCCTTTTTCCGCTGATGACGTAGCTGCTTCCATTAGTAAACCAGGTCTCAGTGTCCTCGAGAGGGGTGTCCTTCAGATCTGGGTGACTGGAGTAGTGTCTCCGTCTCTCCGGGTGCCTCCCAGTGAACCCCGGCCAG